>NC_143014.1:204360280-204674030 GCF_055824585.1 Amblyomma mixtum
AGGGGGTACGCTGGGCTGACCACATGCAGCAAGAGTTCCAGAAACATTGTTCGCTCGAGACAAACACTTCGAAGTTTTCTATATTAATTATTCAGTGAAAACTCGTAGCTCCTATATGGCATTACTGCGAGGAATACAAGGCTTTAGAAAACAAATCCACAGCGCTTCTTCTCACCACTGCACTTGGCAGTGAGTTACATTCCCCGATGGTTCGTACAAAAAAAAATGGTGGAAGATATTTGTCTTTCATCAGTACGGTTTCACTTTATAACCGTGATTGAGTCGTGGCGATACATAATGCGATGGGTGCAAACATGACAAGCATGAAACCCCTATTTGATCATGACAGATTGAGTAGAAGAGCTTTATACGGAGAGGCCTGCAGTGTTCTCTCAATGGCAGGCACGGGCAGTATAGAAGATACATATACCTTCGATACTGTATCATTGGCAACTTGATACTGTGTCAACAGCCCTGGCAACTGCACCCATTCACTTGTTTCTCAACTATTAGACACTGTGTGGTTGGTTGTGCTTTTATGAGTTAGGTCAGGTTGATCTACATTTTTCTAGAAATTTAGGGATTTCAAGGACTCCTAACGTTTTCCGAAACTTACAGTGTATTCAAGGCTTTCAGGGGCCTGTAAGAACCCCGCGACTACTGGACATTCAAATCCCCAGTCAAATAACCCTAATTCAAAACTTCAATATTCATATATCCTCTACACTACTTCACATGGCAGCAATGATAACTACGCCACTGAATAAACCATTATTTCATTTAAAAGAATGGCAGACAATTATGCAGCCAACCATTACTGGCAATACATTCTTTTCATATCATGTGAGACTGATCACCTCTGAAAAGCTCTAGAAGCAGTAAAACACAGCCAGCATGTGTTCATGCCTGAACTTAAATTAACTACAGTAGCAATGCTATACAGAGTAACGGTGTTGGAAACAGACTGAAGGAAGGTACGTAACAGATATGAAGCATTGCAGTATAAATGTGTTCAATTGTTTGTTGTTTTTTTTCATTTCATTTGTGAAAGGCAGAAACTAAACTAGAGGGTGTTGGTTCATAGTGGACAACTGTGCTGCTTGAAGGCATAAGAAGACAGTCACCACACTTAAGTTAGGACAAACGACACCGACGACAAATCCCGCTTCATCTCAAGTTTAGTATGCCAATATCCTTCTTGTACCTTCAAGCTGCGTGACTGGGCATAATGAACCATATCAGACAATGACAGAACTACTGAAGTGCTCTGTAAAGCATCCTGTGCTTTTATACTTACACTCCCAAGCAAGGTGTAGCTCGATACCGGAGTATGCATTTGTCTAATAATTGCCTGGATGTTGGAACTGCACTTCTCGATGCACCAGGCCAATCTCTGCAGCTCTGTTTTCTGCCCATCACTCTGGCACTGCCCCCAGAGGTCCGCCTCAGCACTCGCTTGGATCATAATCAGCCGGACGACTCTTACGATTCCCAGGCCTGCCAAAAACAGTGTCAAGAGAAATCAAGAGGATGTCGAAACTATGCACTGCCTTTCTAATGCATACACTCTAATAAAATCCAACTAAGCCAAGCAGAAGCACACAGAAGGAATACAATGCCAGGAGCTAGTGTAATTATATCTTGCTTTCCTTCTGAATGCACCACACTGATGATAGGCAGAAAACCAAGAGTTCCACTTCATGTGCTCCTATCTCCCGGTATACACCAGTTAACTCACATTTCGCACCTTCTGCAAAAGCACTACTGTTATCATACAACTTCAACAGTCCAAAGCAGTTTTTTTTTATCCAAAGCACTTCACACATGCAGTCCATATGCAGCGGACTCTCTTTAAATGGAAGCTCAAGGGACCAGGAAAATCTGTTCCATTTATCAGGAGTTCCATTCAGAGAAAGAATGAGCAGAATGGCACATTATGAGCACAAACTTGGTTGCGAGAGAGTAAGTTATGGATAGTTTTTAGCAGAAAACAAGAGAAAAAAATTGTCGAGCGTTTGACCATTCTTTCCACTCGTAAAATACAACAGAAATAGTCACTTATTCAGCAGTGAAAAAAGATTTTACATTTTTTTTTGCTTTAGCTCTCGCAGCCATTTTTTTTTCTGAATAGCATCACCCATACTTGAGAGACTGCGCAGAAATAGTTCTGAGCTTGCTTTTGCATTAAGCATATGCACTTACGATTCCGCTTTCACTGGAAAGAGAAACAAGAAAAAAATGGAAATGGAAACCACATAACAATGCATACCAGAGAGGCATACAAGTTACAGTCGGATACCAAACAGAAATCACGCTATGGTCAGTCTCAGCGTCACTGCCATCACAAGATGGCGATTAGGCTTTTCTGTTGGCGTTATAGTTCCTAGAATATGCTATTCTAGGCACAATAATGGCTTGTTCGGAGAGGGTTTTCTGTAACATACCTGCGAGACTGAAGGCTTTCAAATTCGTAAAATCTTCGCGACAGGGGGGAAGGGGGAAAGGGCGGGGGGGGGGGGGGTACGGGAAAATTTCGCGGAACCGACGAATAGCACACGGACGAGCGCGGAACTGCAGTTCGTTGGAAGAACAGAAGTATTACACGGACAGAATCTAGGAAAGCGCGCACTGGTTTCAGTGGCTTATTGGAGTGGCAATTCAGACGCCTGCGATAAACAAACTAAACGCTGTAAACGACGTGTGGCTCGGCTGGATGGTTGATAAGCGCAGCCAATAGCCGATCGTCACATCACCTGCAGTTGCGCGCATGTCAGAGGGACGCCATCAACAATGTAACATACAGTTCAGGCATGGGGACGAATATACGGGTGACCAGTTTGTCGAGCACGACACACCGCGACTCGGCACCACTTCGGGAGCCCGTCCGAACTGACCGATGCCAGCCCCTGGGCATCCGAATAAGCGAGCTCCCGAGGCCTTAGTCTTAAAGGGGTGTTTGGCGGGACTCTGGCGGCAGTCCGGATTATCTGAATTAAGGGGGTTCAGCAGCAGAAATAAAAATTTATTTAGTTTGGTCGAATTAACGATGTTTTACTGCGCAATGTTCCAGCTGCTGCCGCTGCTGATTTCACGAATGGTACATATTCCTCTCTTGTTACAGCGCAAGGTATACCACCAGCAACGGTGTGTGTGTGTTCTTTTTAAGAATTTCAAATGTTTTTTTTTGTAAATACAATTTACTTTCCGCATAATTTGAGGAAATATTCATAAAATCGTAATACTAGTCCAAATTCATACATTTTACGGAAAATTCAGAACAGTTGGCAAGTATGTCTGTAGACATAGTTGGCGTTGTGCGTTCAGTTTTGTGTGTCCAATGCGAAGGCAGTATCTTATCACTTCATTGAACGTTCATGATGAATATACAATTTCCATTCTTCCAAAATGGGCTTCACCAGATGTAGCTTATTATTTACTGGGTTATTCCATGTAGGCTGCCACTTATCCCTCAGTTTATAATGTACTGTGCTCTATTTCATACATAGCAGTCAATGCTGCCAAAGCTAGAGCACCTGTTTGCTCAAGCTAAATCCGCACCCAAAGAATAGTTCGCCATACACCCAAAGTGTACACATGCAGCTTTCATTGGTATAAACCTTAAGTACCATTACTAGCACCTCCTGGACTTCGTTTTACCTCTTTCCACATGTTCATCCTGCGTCCCATCGAGACTTCAAGAAGGATATGTAGCAGTATAATATTGCCGCGAAGCTTTGTAATGTTTATTGTTCGTGTTTAACGCCACCGGCACGCAGCTTTATCGCTTTATTTGTAATGCAGGACGCGACCAGATTTCTCGCGAAGGATCGCAGCCAGAACGTTGTTAGACTAATGTGGTTATGTTTTACACCGCATCTCGAAAGTTCATTGTCAGCCTTAAATTGTGCATGGCCGAGAGTGGCAGGCGTTCTGTTCGACGACCGCCGAGCACGTTTGTTAGCTATGCCGCCGCCGCGTCATTCAGCTCTTTGCGGGCACAAATAAAGAGTTTCGTTCGGAAGCCATTTTCGCTGTCTTCCAGCTCCCCAGACTGCAGTCACCACTGTGTGACAATATGCGGCTGGTGAGGTGAATCACTCTTACTCTCTCCACGCCTAAAAAATAGTTCAGATTTAGCGAATATAATAACCAAAGGGCCTGAACACTGAGCGCCTCATAACTTGAACCGTGATTTTCAATGCCACCACTTCGTTTTGTACCGCTCTTTGTTTTCGTCCAAACACACACAGAAGTTCTGAAAAAAAAAATGAAACGAATGATACGTGCCGGAGTAATTTGACTTCGCCTCCGCAGCGTTGCCTGCTGTGTATGAAACGGAGTATAACTCCATGCAATCTTCTTTGGGCATGTTTACTTTTTTAATTTCCTTGTTGCGAGCTTGTGCAGCACACAAGTCCGCTCTTGCACTGCCGCCTATTCCGACGTGACTTGGGACCCAGCAGAATATTATGTTATGTCCTTCTGTTGTGGTTCCGTGTACGTACAATAACACCAAAAAATGGTACGACTATGCTTCCGAAGTGCAGTGCTTTGAGTACATCGAGGGAATTTGTGTAGATTATTCTTTTTCGACGCTCTAATTTATTATATTTGCTACAGCAACCAAGACACAAGCTGTAAATATGCATGCACACTGAGGAAGTGTTATTGCTTTTTCCCAGTTTCCCTTCACGACTGTGCTTCCAATGCACAGCATAACCTCGGTGATACGAACCCGGCTGATTCCCCGGCCGAACTGCATTGTGTACAATGGGCCAAAATTCGGATGTTCCGAACACTTTTCCGCAGCGCGCCTGGTGATACAACAGTAGCTTGGTTTGGGCTAGTTAGTAACAGTTCTTCGAAACAGCGCAAAAAGAACACGGACGACACAGAAGTGGACAGGACAGGCTCCTCCTGTCCTGTCCACTTCTGTGTCGTCCGTGTCCTTTTTGCGCTATGTTTTCGAAGGGGTGATACAAACTTGGGTACCGCGACCGTTGAGCGACTGCGCTGCGGGCGCAGCGTGTGCCAGTAGACTACGGAAGTGCAGCATGTTGTATGCGTGCGTCGTTTTACGAGCATCGATCGCATCAGCCCGAAAGGTACTGCAATCAGTACAATGTCGCGAAAGCGGAAGGCGCTGTCTTTTAATTACAAATTGGTTATTGTAAAGAAAGTGGACGAAGAGCCCAATAAAAGGCGCATTGACATGGCCAAAGAAGTAGGCCTGCCGCTTTCTACGATCGTCGGTCGGCGACACCAAATTATGCAAAATGCGCACCGCTTTGGCGTCAACTCCAAAGAAGCGAAGACTGCCCAGCATGTGAAGTTATAAGTTCTCCTAACGCGATTTAAAAAGTCACCGCGACCGGCGTCAACGATTACGGAAAAGTTCGTGAAAAGGCCGCGGACATCACACTCACACTGGGAACCGAAGCTTTTCAGGCCTCTAGTGGTTTGATTCACCGATTCAAGACACGGCAGGCATGTCGACCTTTCCTACAAAACTGTTTGCGGCGAAGGAAAAAAGGTTGACGCCTCCGCCATTGAAGATTGGATGGCAACCAAGCTGCCATCTTTCATCGCGGGATATGACGCTCGTAATGATTTTTACATAGTCGAGGCAGGGCTATTCTAGAACCTTCAGCCCGAAAAAAGTCTGTGCTTCAAGGGCAAGCCTGCCAGGGCGGACAAAAAAGCAAGCAGAGTGTTACGGTTTTGTTTTGCTGCAACGCTGACGGGTCAGAAAAGATGAAACTGGCCGTCGTTGGAAAGTACCAAAAGCCCCGATGCTTTAAAGGGGGCCACGACAGCCTGTTTAAATTTCGCGCATACCCTAGCTGCCTCAGTGGCGTAGCCAAAAATATTTTTCGAGGGGGGGGGGGGGTTTACGTCGCCGGTAAAAAATAAAAACATAGAGAGCCTGCTCCCAAACAATATCTTAGCCATTTTTCTGCTTTAATAGAGCCGAAGGGTTATCTGCTTCGTTCACTGCAATATCTACATAAAAAAAAACGAGCTCATACAGACTTCGAGGACTTGATTCGAAAAGAACATTTATTAAGGCGGAAGCCTTTAATGCCTCATCGTTGTAAGCAGGAGTTGTCGACAGAATTGTAACGCTTTTCAATTGGTCGAATTGGTCGTGACGTCACAGTACGCGAATTTCAAACGGAGTTAATTGTACTTTGGCTAGTAACCATGCAACCAATTAAAGGGATGGTAAAGTGATGTACCAAGTAAGGGTACTGAGTTTAGTTAATTGATAAATAGCCAATTAACCTAATTGACCTTTATAGTCAGACCAGAAACATAAATAAAAACCGAGTGGGAAATTGGTCGAGTTGGAGAATCGAACCAGGGTCTTCGGAGTGCGAGACGAGCACGCTAGCAACTCCGCCATGCCAGCTCTTTTTTTCTTCTTTCATAGTATTTATTTAAATGCTTTTGTATAGAAAGCATATATATACATATGTGTGTGTGTATACACACACACACAAAAACAACTATTTAAAGAGCACCTAGGTAGGCGCTACGTGGCAGAAACATAATAGTAACATATAACTAAAAAGCCGGTAAGGATATACAGTGCATCAGGAGAGGAAACCAATCAGGTACAAAGTCCAATTTTTTCTAAATGTCCGTTACCTGCAGCAACATTCGGCTAAAGTGAATTCTGGGCGAAACAACAGGTTCAACGTTGCAGTCTTGCATGCTCGTTTTCCAAAGGCTATGAAGTCCAATCAGAAGAATCATATCATAGGGGTTCGAGTCAGGTTGGGAAACAACAAGGTAGCGCACACTGTAGGAATTTAGGAGAAAATCTTTCTGTAGCGTCCTCTGCAACACATCCCAAATCAAAATCGCGTCTTTGCAGTCTATAAAACAATGTTCAATTGTTTCAGGCACACTGCACAAGCGGCAGTTTACAGAAGACACAAAAATGTTGTTTCTATCGAGCCACGTCTTGACAGGTAGAGTTTCAGTGTGTAATTCGTAGAAAAATGTTTTGGTGCAAGGAGAAATTGGAATTTTACGCACTCGCTTTAAAACATCATGAACCATGAGCCCAAAGTAAACGGAAAGATACAGTGGGGACGGGAAGAGCGTCGATATCAAATCCCAGTACAGATTCTTGCGCGAAACAGAATATAAGTACTCATTTAAAAACTGGACTGTCAAAAAACGCACGGAGGCATAAACTTCCTGCATAAAGCCTAGTAAACGGGGTCGTTCAGTAAAATCGGAAGAAACTACTAAGCTCGGAAGTAGAGTCATGAAGTTGACCTGAAAGAATGCTCTAATAATCGGAAGGGAACAAGCACGAAAAAAGAAGAAACGAGCAACCAACTGTCTCACATACAGGTGCTCTAGGCCCAGGCCTCCTGCACAAACAGGCCTGAAAAGGTTATCACGCCGCATGGGCTCAAATTTGAGTACCAAATGAACGTCGCAAATATACGATGGAAACGCTGTATGTAATGTCTGGCGCTGTGAAAGACCTGGAGTACGTAATAAATCCTTGTTGCCATGGATAGGTGTCGCAAGCCTGGGCTCGACCAAAAATTGAGTGGCGATGCGGAAACGGCTGAGCATAACGCTCAACAGCCGGAACTCGCTCTCTCCAGTAATGGGCACTGGATTTGTAGGCATGAAGTGGAACACCAAGATATTTAGGAGGCACACCAGAACATTCTATGCCAGCGTACAGAGGTGGAGTTGTGCCCCATGAACCAAACCATAGGTCAGAACTTTTGGAGCGATTCATTTGAGCACCAGAAACGATGCCGAATCGATTATTGTGGACAACACATCATCAATGCTGGGCTTGTCAATGCAGAAAAATGCAAGGTCGTCAGCATATGCTAACAATTTGACTTCATTACCCACAACAGGGAACCCATGGATGTTCCTGTTACGCAAAACACTCAAACAAAGCGGTTCCAGGTAAAGAGCAAAAAGCACAGGAGACATCGGACAGCCTTGCTTCACAGAAGAGCGGATTGGCACAGGGTTCGAGAGCTGGCCATTAATGATTAATCGTGTTGAACAGTTGCTGTAGCAAAGTTGCACCCCTTTAAGTACAGTAGAACCCACGTTTGCTCGCTCTAGAAGTGAAAATAGAAATGAATGGCGAACGCGGTCAAATGTTTCGCAAGGTCAATCTGAAGCAGGGCAAGCTGTTCATGACAGGTGGAGGAATATTCAAGAATTGTACGCGCAGTGTGAACATTACTTTGTATGGAGTGGCCTCTCAAACCGCAAGTCTGGTGAGATCCAATGAGAACCGACATTGCGAATTGCAGGCGATTTGACAAGACTTTAGCAGAAATTTTGTAATCCACATTTGCCAATTTAATGGGCCGATAACCTTCTACGGAGCGCAGTTTTCCTTCATCAGTATATATATATAGTTTTCGGAATTAGGACTGTGTGGCTTTTTGTAAAAGACTGAGGAAGGGCACCTATATCGAGCCCCACTGTGAAGACCCGCAGCAGGACAGGAGTGAGAATAGATTTAAAAGCCTTGTAAAATTCGCTTGAAATGCCGTCAGGACAAGGCCTTTTTGAAACAGGTAACTGATCAATTGCATGTTCCACCTGTTTCTGCGTGAAAGAGCCGCTAATAACAGAACAATCATCTTCCGATAAAGGGCTCACTAAGGTGCTGAAATACGCCAAACAGCTCGATGGTTTGGAACGAACAAAGGTGCGTCTAGTGAATACGGTGTCTTCGTTCACTCCCATCTTCCTCCCGTCCCTTACGGCGAGGTTCAAGTGTCCACCGAGATATGCGACACATATACAATTCCTTTCCTCAAAAACCAATTTACCGACTAGCAAGGTGTAGACCCGAACGGGGGATGGCGTTTTGTGGACTCCCTGGCAGCGCTGGAAGACGCTGTCGCGTTCCACTCTTACAGGCAAAGCTTAACATCTTAACCACACATCAGTGACACAAGCAGCAACACCGTGCTTAAGGCTTTCGCCTCACCGCACTTTAGGTCAACAAAGTGTCCCCCTGATTTTTTTCTCACAAAAAAGAAACACTCGTAAGAAAAATCGCGGCTATTTACAATATTTTCACATGGTATACAACAGCACAAAAACTTCAGCTCTGCAACAAAGTCAGGGACTGCGAACGAATGGCATGCATGTGAGCCTGCGCCTGGCCGCAGAGACGCTTTCAAAAAAAAAAAAGGAACTTTTTATTTTCACGGTAGTTTATGATCGTTCGAGGACAGTGCAAAGGATGAAAAAGTAGGCTGACAGTTATGTTTACTTAGGTGAACAGTGCATATAAAATGAGTGCCATGCGGCGTGCGAAGGCCAAGTAGAAGAAGATTGGTTTTGAGGAAAGGAAACGGTGCAGTAACAACTGTCTGACTATCTCAGTGAACACCCGAGCTGCGCCGTAAGGGATGGAATAAAGGAGGGAATGAAAGAAGAAAGGAAGAAAGAGGTCTGGTGACACAGAGTGACTCTTTTTCTGCAATAACTTCCGCTTCCTGTTATAGAGCCGCGACAACGTACGTCAGTCTTTTCGAGACTAAACCGACATTCTTCTTATTTTCGTTTTTACGTTTTAATATATCGATGCGGTGAGTATACGAGGGGGGACCCAAAAGAAACCGGATTTTTCGTATAAAAACTTTATTTATTAACTCTTGCACAAAATTCCTTCAGTCATCTTCAAAGTACTCTCCATGAAATGCGATGCACTTATCTAGTCTTTTTTTCCACTATTTGAAGCATCTCTGGAACTCTTCAACTTTGATATCGTCCGGTGCCCTCTGCGAAGCTGTTTGTACGGCCACCACATCACCAAAACGGTTCCCTTTTAGACTTTTCCTCATTCTGGGAAAGAGAAAAAGTCGCACAGGGCTAGGTCTGGTGAATATGGAGGGTGGGGAACGACAGTCCATCCCCGATAGGCCAAATAGTGGGTCACTCGTAAGGCCGTGTGTGCGGGGGCGTTGTGGTGATGAAGGAACCAGTCACCTGATCGCCAACGTTCCTTGCGTTTCCTCCGCACATCCTCTCGCAGACGTCTTAACACTTCCAAATAAAAGTGCTTGTTAACAGTCTGGCCAGGGGGAACAAATTCCTGGTGCAAAATTCCACGAACATCACAAAAGACAATGATCATTGTCTTCACATTCGACTTCAACTGCCTTGCTTTTTTTTGGTCTCGGGGAGTTGGGAGACTTCCACTGGCTTAACGCTTGCTTAGTTTCTGGATCATACCCCTAACACCAACTCTCATCACCTGTAATGACTTTGGTGAAGAAGTTTGGATCACTTTCAATCTCGGTTTTTTTAATCCCTACTCAAATTTAATCGAATGTTCTTTTGATGTTGTGTGAGAATGCGAGGAAGAAATTTAGCGAAAACACGTCTCATTTGCAACTGCTCAGTCAAAATTCGCTGACAGGAGCTCCAACTCACCCCTGTCTCTTCTGAAATTTGGTCGATCGTGAAACGACTATCTTTGTTCCTTTTTGGCGGATTTTTTCAACGTTTTCATCGTTTCGAGACGTTAAAGGATGCCCAGAACAAGCATGGTCTTCGACACTCATCTCACAACGTTTGAAGCGCCCAAACCACTCGGAAACGTGTGTGCGGCTCATAGCACCCTCTTTAAAAGCGTGTTGCAACATTTGGTAAGCTTCCGTTGCCGATTTTTCAAGCAGGAAACAAAACTTCAAACACACTCTCTGTTCTTTTAAATTTGCCATAAAGATTTCGCAGGCGGAACAAAGTAACTGCAAGCGAAACACAACACTACGCTCAAATGTTTGCCTACAAATTTATGTCGTCTGAACAGCTGTTTCGTGAGGTCTCTGCTAACCCCATCTAGCGGTAGAACTCTCTACTAAGTCTACGAATGGTAGCGCGCTCTCAGTTCGGTTTCTTTTGGGTCCCCCCTCGTATACCATGGACGAAAAGGAGGCCGAAAGGAGGGGGGGTGCAGCGCTCAGAAAATTTCGGGGGGTGTTCTGACACCGAAACACCCCCCCCCCCCTCCCCCCTGGGTACGCCCCTGCCCTGCCTATTGCATTTAATTCCCAACACAATAAATTACCATTCCCCGAATTTTCGAAAATACGTTCGGACACCACTTGCATTAATGAAAACAGCCAAATTTGTTGTCCACAGTCGACGCCGACGACTGCTGCCGGCTGCCGTCAGCACATGCTCTGCAGACCGAGACAGATCGGCACCTCACTCTTATTGTATGCGCGTCCTGCGATGTAAGCAGTCATTGTTTTGAGGTCACTGTCCAAAACTACACTCGACGGCTATTTGCATGCGCTAAAACTTCTGAATTCCCTCTTCACAATCGCAGAAATCGCACACACGAATCCTGCGGACTCGGTAGGCCTCGTCACAAAAGGGGCCAGCGGTCCGCCGAAATTTAAGAACCTGGCAAAAGTTCACCGCTGATTATTAAAGGGTCAGTCTACTGAATTTTATCGGCCATATTTTCTTTGCGGAAACCGATAGCTCACTACTCAAATTACCGTTTAGCCAGGTGTGGTGCCAAGAAGTGCGGTAGAACATTTTAAAATAGAATTTATTGATGTGGGAACACATCTGTATGAGGTGGTAGTCTCATCTGGCAACTATCTGGATTTCCGCCGCGCGGCGACAAACATGGCAGCGCCCGTCGAAGCCGGACCTCTCGCTTCGGACTGAATTCTCGTTGTTGCTGCCTTTTTCAGTAGGTTCACTGGCCATAAATTGGGCGCCGGTCTTTCGCTTCGTCTCATCTCGCCTATAAGAAAACGTATAAGTGATAAATTTGCTTTATTTTAATAATTAAAATGACGGTTCTGCCGCTTCTAGGCTTAAGTGGAGAGTCGGTTTGTTTACAGCAATGGTTCCTGTTCTGACAACCAGATGGCGCCACTATAGGTTGAGTTTATTTTTGTGTCTCTGCTATCATACGCTGAACTACAGTGAACTGTAGCTGAACTAAAAGTGGGAATGTGCCTGCGTTTAGCGTGCGTATAAACTATAAATATTCATGTGATTTACAGAAAAAGCGAGCAGTACGCCTTCTACAGCTTACTAGAACAAAACGTACGTTTCTGTGACATTGGGGCATACTAACGGTATGTAGTGTATTCACTTACGCTTCTACAAAAAAAACTACCACCTACACCAACAAAATGAACGTTTGGGGTCGCCACCATGCATTCTTACGTGATTTTTAACATCGAAATAAAATATAAATTCCTACCTAAACCGGGAGCAGATCCCTTGTTATTGATGTTATGGGGTGCCAACTATCAGAATATGCCATTCACTCATCTCGGTGAGTAGACTGACCCTTTAAGGCGAAAGCCTTTCATGGCTCATACTCGCGGCCATGACTATGTCCGTCCGCCCGTCTGTTACATCTGAAGTGAAAGTCATAACTAGTCGTTACTAGTCACAAATCATGACTAACAAGTCATTAGCCAGTCATCAACTAATTAGTCATGACTGGTTAGTCATTAACTAATTCTTACTAGTTAGTCATTAACCAATCATCACGAGTTAGTAATTAACTAGTCATGACTGGTTAGTCCTTAACCAGTAATGACTAGTTAGTCATGATCGGTTACTCATGACTGGCTAGTCGCGACTGGTTAGTCATGAACCAATCATTACTAGTTACTAATAAACCAATCATGGCTATTAGTCATCAAATAATTAGTCATGACTAAACAGTCATTAACCAACCATGCCTAGTTAGTCATGACTAGTTAGTCATTAACCAGTCATGACTGGTTAGTCATTAACCAATTAGTCATGACTAACTAGTCATTAACCAGTCACCAACTACTTAGTCATGACTAGTTAGCCATGGGTCATGACTAGCCGATCCAAGTCGCCCCATAACCGCCTCGTGTGTGCCTACGGCCGTCGTCTCGTTAGTAGCCAAAGCGTGGAAAACCCGCCTCGCGCACTTTACATCGTCAAAGTGCCCCTGAATTTTTAAAGTGTGAAGATATGAAATGCAGCCGCTTGTTTCGCTTTTTTTTTCTGTGTGGATAAGGTACACACAAGCGCAGTTTTTCAGGCCGTCTTCTCACCGGGTGCGAAACATTCCCTCGGCCGTGCAAGCCCAGGCGACGGCAGCGAGCGACCAGCAGCATCGTCGTGCGGTGTTTCATTGCCCCTGTCGCTTGCCGCCTCGCCGTTCGGCTCTTTGCACTGGCACCGATTGAAAGTACCGGAAAGCACGTCTTCGCTGGTGCACGCACGTCGCGTATGTCACCGTGGCTAGCATGCCGTCCAGTTGATAAGTTCTAACATTTTAAAGTTTACAGAATGTCATACCAACTATTCCCCCCCCCCCCCTCCCCCCACCACACACTTCTGGTTCCCATTAAGCTCACTCCTTACACTACTACGATATGCGGCCGTTGGTCGTGCTGGTCGTCGTCCGTCTGGCGTGACAGACCGGAGCATCAGCGACGGCATCTGCGCACCAACCAGCCCACCGACCGTCGATTGGCGTCGCATAGGGCGTAGTGTGACCTGACCCTACCTATACCGGAGAAAAACTACGTTACTGTTACCGATTTTGCGGCAACAGTTACTCATATATGAGGGACCACTGCTACTTCGGTAGCTCGCGGAAGTACAGGGGACAAGAGACCTCACTGCACGCATTGCAGCAACGATAGAAGGCGACGTTGCTCCGTATATTCCCCTTGAGATGTCACTAGAATATTCAATATGGCGGTCACTGTCAGTGGGAGGAGTTTCCCGGTCTCAATTTCGATCGCATTTTTTTAATATACAGCACGTTCTGGGCACCCAAATTTTGGAAATTGAATCTTAGGCTTTTGTATCAGTTGCTGAAGCACAAAACTGCAATATGAAGAACGACCATGTCATGGCCCCTTTAAGGCAGCCATTCGGGCGCCCTGCATAGGGCTAATAAAAAGGCGTGGATGACGTCGGCACTGTCCATGGAGTTCATCACGTACTTGGGCCATAGGATGTGCCAGTGTTTTGCTGCTGGACCGTGTGCGGCCCATCCAAAACAGACGACACTACACAGTGTCAAAGTGGTGTTCCTGTTCCCGAACGCTACAAGTCATTTGCAGCCACTGGATGCTGGCATTATCAGAAATGTCAACAGATATGTTGGATCTCATATCTGACAATTTTTTTTTTGCTCTAGAAAACAAAAATGCAAAGTTAAAGCAGCCAACTCTGTCAACTAGTAACAAAGTTGCCCAGTTATGCAACAGGGTTCTACTCTACCTGCTGAGAAGAGCTCCCTGTCGCGAGGTGTTTCTTGCGTCGGTGCGTTGGCCTGCGTGAATAGAGATGCATTTAATTTAGGTAGAAACAAACATCACAACAATCGCATTTTAATACCTGTACCAAACAGACAAGGTTATTGGTGCTGCATGGAGCCACACAAAACACTGGTGTCAATAATGACACACAGAGTGGCTTCCAATTTATTTGCTTTAAATTGCACATTCCTGAAGATCCACCTTACAGAGGCTGAAGGTGCAGGATAAAAGCTGGCCATAATATTAAGCCAAGAAAAAGTTGTGTTTTTAATGCACAAACAGCAATTACTTTGCACCGCGAGATGTTATTATTTTGAATGTCCAAGGTCATGCTACATACAGCTTGATGCTAGCAAGATTTTAGCAACATTACAGAAGCAATGGGTCATACTGTTGGTGCTGTGGCTTGGAAACTTGCACCAGTAAATCAGAGTGTCAAGTGACACAGCCCACCGCATTGAAGTTTAGTTACACTGAAGAAAACATGTTTAAACGGCATTTTTACTTGACAAATGATATAGGAATGATAGATATATATTCATAAGCCTGACCATTTCAGTTGAGAAAATTTCATCAGTTGGTCAAACGAAATTTGCAAAAGCACTGAAGTACTGCTTCCGGGTCGGAATACATCACCTCGGCAGACAAGTAGTGTTGTGCTAGCTGTGCCGCTAGCACAACTGCATAGTGCCATAGCATTTTTGCTTGCACTACAAGATGCCACACCTCTTGGTATGTCTACGGAGCTGGCTTGTAGCCTCAGAAGTACCTGCTCATATACTTCGGACTAGTGCATTTCCCTCAACCTAGAAAAAAGGCACCAACATGTCTGGACAATGGGAAGAAAGCCTTCGCCTCCCAGCCAGCATCTACGCCACGGAATGTGCATCAAAACATTACCGAACTGAATTGTTCGTAACTGAATTGTTCGTAATGTAATTAAGAATTTTCAGCAGGGGATAACTGGAAGGAGTGGGAGAGTGCTTACAAAAATTATACACGATTTTAGTTTCGATACCTGGGCGCCGCCAGGTTTTTTGTACTCGAGCGCCGCCTACCGCCGACGCCATCGTGGGCTGATAATTTGCAGCCCGTGGGTTGCAGACGATGCAGCGTGTGATCTCTGGAAGTGTCATGCGCCTGTTTTATTCCTGGCAAGCCTAGAAACTGTGCGTGGGGGTTCGCCTCGCCTTCATCCGCGTGTATACTATGCTATTAGCGCCTGCAACAACCAACCGGGAGCAGGCGACCATTCTTCGACGGAGTGAGCGATCAGCTAGCATCGGTGAGTGCCATGCTCGCAGTTCCCGCGTGTAGTTTTTGTCGTCGGTTACCTCTAGGGCAAACGTTGCATGGTGTTGCATGTTAGAAAATCGGAAGCAAAGTGTGTTGAAACTCAAGGTCGCGGACAGCAAATGTCTAGTTTTTCGTGAAGCACCGTTTATCATGAACGCTCTCGCTGCCTGCTTGGCCATGGCGAGTGTGACAATTGCGATAGAGTAGCCCGTTCACAAATTGAATATTTTGGAAACAACAGCGAGCACACGACCGAAATGAATCCAGGTCTGATCATTGCAATGCTTGTTTGCGGAGGTACGCACGATGAAATTGAAATTCGGCCCCTCCTGCCGCTTGCGTAGGGCTGTTCATATTACGAGCGATAATAGCCCGTTGACGGAAAGCTGTTCGCATTCTCGCTAACTTCGCTACCGCCAGTACTCACTGGCTCACAAATACCAGAAGATGTGTAATTACACGGTCTGATAGGTTGGCACGTTAATGCAACGCTAATACCGCTTGCTGACAGGCCGAATCACCGCGCCTGTGTTGAGAATTCGAATCTCAATCGTGTAGGGGCATTGCTGAAGTCATCGCGTTTGTTGTATCTCTGGCACGGTTATGCATAGCGGACTTTTTGTACAGTGCATTCGATGTGATTTCAGTCGAATAATTGATTACAATGCATGACAGAGTTTACCGTCCCGTGTATACTGTGTTTTTTCTGCTTACTTTGCCGTGGCTGCAGTTTTGCTCACTTTGCACTTGGGTAAAAGTCCTTGTCGTCGCGTCCATTCATGTCATGTTGTGGAAATTAAATTAGCATTTTCGAACTAATGGCATTTTTTTTTCAGGTGGCGGTGCCCACACGCTCCCGATATTGATGACGAACATGTAGGGTGGTGAAAGAAAGTTGCGGCCAAATTTGTGAAGTCTTTACATCGTGTACAGCGCTGCTAAGGCCACCCAAAAGCTCGATCTCTTAAATTATGCACAGAGTATAGTTTGGGAAGCCAGGCGCTGCGCTTCGTTCCGCGCCCGATATTAACCTCAGACAGTTGGTTTGTTTCTGTACGCATTTCATTCATAAGGTGCGGCTGATGTGTAAGCTTGCTGTGGGCGCAAGTATTTTTTGTTCACAAACTACGTCCACTGCCAATCCAACTCGGGGCCGGCGGGAAAGCGATGAATAAATAGACATTGCAGACGCGCTGAGACATTCGCATTACACGGTGCGCGTATACATACTGGCGGCGTTTTTTTTTCCCTACTTTCGTCGGCAAATGGAACCGGCATTAAAACATTGATGCCTAGAGGACGTTGGCGGTCCGTACAACATTGCTGCTTTTGTTGTACAGACGCAAACACGCGCCTGACCGGCGGTGGCTAAGCAGCCGGACGTTGCTCCGGATTATCAGCCCAGGGGAGGACGGCAACAGTGCGGTGTCGCGCATCCCTTGTCCACTCCTCGTAAAATGCACGCTTTGCATCTTTACTTTCTCTTCATATGTTTTTAATTTTTTTTTTCCTCTTCCTTTATATAGACGCACCTACTCATAAGCATGCAGTCGTAAAGCAATGCATACACTAGGTTCGCCTCTGTACGCCAAGAAGCAACGCGGTTTTGTGGCCGATGGGTTGTGTACTAGTCGTGCAAGCTGAAAGTCCTAGGTCTAATTCCTCGCAACTTCAGAAAAAAAAATTTTACGATTCTGCGCACGGTAACGTCATCAGGGATTTTGGGACCACTACTGCTGGTGAATGCCGACACCGATTTTCGTTGTCGATGAGCCGTATAATAATAGTAATCATCATCAGCCTGACTACACCCACTACACATCAAAGACCTCTCCCATGTCTATCCAGTTAACCCTATCCTGTGCCAGCTATAGCCACCCTATCCTGCAAACTCCTTAATCTCATCCGCCCATTAAACTTCGTGCCGCCCTCTGCTATTCGCCTTCTCTTCGAATCTAGTCCGTTATTCTTAAGGACCATAGGTTGTACTGCCTTCGCATTACATGCCCTGTCCAAGCCCGTTTCTTCCTCTTGATTTCGACTAGAATATCATTAACCAGTGCTTGACTCCTGACCCACTCTGCCCTCTTCCTGTCTGTTTTTAACGTTGCAGTACCTATCCTTTTCCTTTCCATAGTTGGCTGTGTTGTCCTGATCTTAAGTTGAACCATTTTCGTTAGCTTCGACGTTTCTGCCCCATAGGTGAGTACCGGTAAGTTACAGCCGTTATATACTTTTCTCTTGAGGGATATTGGTAAACTACCATTAATGATCTGAGAGAACCTGCCAAATGCGCTACACCCCTTTCTTAATCCTCTAGTTATTTTGATCTCGTGATTCGGAACTGCGGTCACTACCTGCCCTAAGCAAACGTATTTCCTTACCACTTCCAGCACCTCGCTACCCATTCTGAACTGGGCTGCCCCCATCAGGACTGTTGAACATCACTTTGGCTTTCTGCATATTGATTTTTAGACCCTCAGTACTGCTCTGCCTGTCTAATTCATTGATCATGTTTTGCAGTTCACCTCCTAAGTGACTTAGCAAGGCAATATCACCAGCGAATCGGAGATTACTACGGAATACTTTCATTAAATGGAGAAGCGGGTCTCGAAGGGAACATTTTTATCATTAAAGATATCGTAATGAAATTAGGTATGTATATCTGCTTCTTCGTCCTGTTTTCAAAAATATAAGTAGTTTCAGGATGTCTCAATTAGTTACCATATTATAGGAAAACAACTTAAGCCTACTTGGTTACAATCTTACGGGTAGTTAGACACTTTCTTTCAACATTTTTTGGTCTCGATTGTAAGTGGGTTGTAGCCAAAGACCTGCCATCTGGAGCTATGCTAATTATATTGTTATTGAAGTACATCATATAAAAATGTAAAATTTCGTCCAGGCACCATAGTTATGAATAATTGTTAGGTGACATTATGGTTCACAATATTTGAAATGTTTGACTTTGCCAAACAAAAACAACATGGCGCCACAGTTTAGGTCTTTCTGAATACATCAGTATAAGATTAATTGAAATTGCACTATAAAAACATAATGATAACTTCCACAAGGCTAATCACGTCGGCAAAAAACTGAGAAAATCACATTTGAATTGCCATTCGGAGCTCGCTGCCACAAAAACAGCGGAATGTGGACGTTCCAAAATTTTTCACAGTAGTGAGTAATACCACATAGTGAAGAAGAGGCCCAGCCTTCAAATAAAACCACGGCGTAATAATATTCTTACAACGTGAATAAAACTAAGAAGGCGGCCATCGGGAACGCGGTCGTGGGAAGCGACGGGCGTGAAGTCAGCCGCAATTCGCTCCGAAATAGCCATTTCTGGGCTTCATAGGCACAAAATATATACAACCTTTGTCCTTATAGTTTCGAGACTGATTTATTTTCTTCTCTAGAAATGATTCCCCAAAACAAATGTTGGTGCTAAAGTGTGTGTAGTGCCACCTTTTCGAGCTAGCCTGAGCTATTTATATTAATCGCTGTGGCAGCCGCTAGATGGCACAACATGTAGAAAAATACGTTGCCAGTAGTCGTCTGCGCATTCTACTGTGAGTTAATGTGGAGTGACGGACGTCCACCTCGAACAGCGTGCAAACATAAAATTCTGAGCGAAGCTTGGCAAGACAGCCACAAAGACGTATGAGCTCCTTCGTGACGCTTACGGCAACGAGACATTATCGTGGGCGCGAGTTTTCGAGTGGCACAAGAGGTTCGTTTCGGGAGAACGTCGGTGGAAGACGACACAAGGCAGGGGCGTCCTTCATCCTCACGGAATGAAAACAACGTGGCTCGGATCAGGGCCATTACAGTCCCAATGCTATCAGATGCTCTCGACATTAATAAGACATGCCACCAAACTTTGCGTGAGAACTTGCGGAAACGAAAGTTGAATGCCAGACTTGGCCCGCACTCCCTCACACAGGACCGGAAGGACACGCTGGCATCAGTGAGAGCTGATTTGCTCTCCGAGGCAGAGAAGGATGCTGCATTCGAGCATTGCTAAAGACGAAATATGGTGTTTTCAATACGATCCTCAAACAAAGAGGCAGAGCGCCGAATAGCGCTCCACAAGCTGTCCGGCGTCCGGAAAGGTGCGGCGACAGAAGACCAAAACAAAAACGATGCTGATAGTGCTGATAGTTTTTTTTTTTTCGATGCCAGAGGTGTCATACACCACGAGTTCGTCCCACAAGGGCAGGCGGTGTATCAGGAGTTTTATATCCGCGTGCTCCAACACACGCGTGATGCACTGCGACGCCACAGTGGCTTACAGTGCAGCGGGCGGAGGCGGCGGCGCATTGAGAAGCCTGACACCGCTGGTGGCGAACGGAGCGGCGGCCCTGCAGTCGACTAATCTTGAATGCGATCGCCGTTCTGCACGTGGGAATGGACGTCCGCTGTGCTTCTTAGGCGGTGTTTCTCGTTTTTTTTTTGTCAATGTTGGCTACTACAACACCCTAATGGCTCAGAAGCAACGCCTGAACCATTGTTTCGCACCAGGGTGTAACTTAGGACACTCCCGGCTCAAGCAAACGGCCAAACTCTCCTTATTCAAAGCACCCGCCGACCGAGAGAGAAGAAGCGTGTGGGAACGCAACCTTCGCAGAGACGACAGGAAAATGGCATCTGATTGTGCTGTTTGTGAGTTGCATTTTGAGAAGCATTTCATTATCAGTGACTACGTTCATTGTATTAACGGCACGGAGGTGCGAATTCCGCGCGGGATCCCGACGCTCACAGCGGACGCCGTTCCAACTATTCTAACGAACGTTGCCTCATATTTAAGCAAGCGCTTACTTGCTAAAAGAAATGAAAGGAACAGGATGTCGTACCCAGGATGTCGTACCCAGGAAAAAGCCAGGACTGTCTGCTACAGTCTAGCCTAATGTCTTGTACGAGCCCACGACAAGCGAAGGCGCCTTTGTAATAGTTGCCTCCTTGAAAGAAGCGAGACTGCCTGATAAATACTGGACGTTTCATGAGCTACGTAACGCTGAGGGTGCGTTTCTTATGTCCTGCTCACTGAACGCCGGCACAGGGGACGTCAGCGTAGAAAAGGCAGTGTCTTTCGCTTTAAGCAGCGATGGTGTTTTCAACTCGAGAACGTTTGTGCTCGGGAAACTCGTAGGAGAGGCGGCAGTAGTTACAATGCGGGATGTGGAAACCGTTTTGGGTCAAGCGTGCGCACTGCACTTGTGTAAAGGAGCAGCTGCGCATCCCGATTCCTTGTTGAGCAACCCGACTACAAACTTACAAGGCCAAATACAGTTCAAGTGTGGGTCTCTTTTCAGCATTAAGTGCCTAGGAAGCGCGAAGAAGGAGGGAACGCCTTGCATCAGCTGCAAGTAATTAAGAAAGGCCCTTCTTACGCGGCAGTCGCGACTGAAGAAGCGTTGTAAAACAATGGCTAACACCTGTGGAAGTGCCGAGCAGAAGCTGAAGGTATGCAAGCGCAGAAACAAGAGGCTCTTGTTGAGGCTAGGAAGCCTTGAAAAACACATTCAGAGACTGAAAAATAAATCTTCTGCTAGTACTGAAGAAGCATTAGCAGCAAAGATATAGAATCACTAGGTACCTCCAAAACAGCAGCTTGCCCTCAAACAGTGTTTTGAAGCAGCAAAAAGGAAGTGTGTATGTGGAATGCGATACGACAATGAATGGATGCTGAAGTGCATTTCGCTCAAGATAAGAAGCCCAAAGTTGTATCAATACATGAGGAAGCAAAACATCCTTGCACTTCCAAGCGAAAGAACAATACACAAGTACACTGCTCACTACAGAACTGGCTATGGCTTCAATGAAAATTCGACAAAAGCATTTGTTGGGCGAGTTGGTGTTTTCGATGATCCATAACTAAAGCGCAAACGACAGGACAGAGATGAAGAAGGGACACCACACAGCGCTGACTCACAACGAAAGTTTTATTGGATGCCAGCAGGTATAAATACCTCCCTGGCGGCCAGAAAAGAATGCAGTCCACACTTACATGCGTGACTGACACACTAGTATACCAGTCACGTGCCACCAAGCAAATCACATGCGCGAGAATACAATATAATCAGTGAGCATGCACTTGTCAATATTCGCAATCAAGGTATCGTCTTTCTTTTTCTTAAAACGCGACAGATGAAGCACTGATGCATTCTTCCGAGAGCCTACCTATTAAGTGAGCTTCTATGATCTCCCTTGCTAACGAGTCACGGTTCTTTCCTAACACTGCACTTTCCTGATAGTTTGGCGCACAGACGTAGGTATCATCGTCATCTTCATTGCCTTTGCAGTGCCTGCAATGTTTCGCCACGTGGCCAGAGATAGCGACACGGGAGACATTATACTCATGCTCTTTGAGTCTTTCGTTTAAACATCGGCCGGTTTGGCTGATGTATCGCTTACCACAAGATAGTGGCAGCGAATACACCACCCCTTCCTGGCAAGGCACAAATTGTTTTGCGTGCTTTATCGGGCACTTGCGCGATTCTTTAATCTCTGAATTTACATTCTTAATCAGGCTGGACAGTCGTTTGGGCGCCGAAAAGACGACATCAACGCCTGCATGTTTTCCGATTCTTTTTGGATTGTGCGACACTTTGTGAAGATATGGCAACACAACAATCTTCCTTTTCTTCGTCTCTTTCGTACAATCACTTTTTCCCTTAGATTTTAACTTTTCCTGTAGTTTTCCTGCCAGGGAAACTAATAATTCAGACGGGTAGCCTGCCTTTGCCAGGTGGTCTACTTGGTTGCTGAAACTATGCTACAACCTGTGTTCACAGGATTTGTTCACTGTGTTGCTGAAAACGGTATGTATAATTGCTCTCTTCACCAGCTTGGAGTGAGCTGATGAAAACGGCAAGATGGGCTTAACAGCACGGGGTTCATAAGCCCAACAAACATGAGATGGAGTGAAATGGAGCGAAAGACCTAAAAACCTAATAAAATCATTCAATGGTACTTCGTGTGTTAAAACCAATGGTGTGAGGCATTCTGAGAACACCGAAAGGACGTCAGGGAATTGCTGCTCGAAACCAAGGTTGTCACAATCTAAAAACACAAAGTAGTCATCAACAAATCTAAAAATGCTACAAACTCTGGAACCTTCAAATCTCTCTTTCATCCTTCTGTCTCGTGCTGCTAGGAACACGTCACTAAGGAAAGGCGCTAGACATGAACCAATACAGATCCCCTCTTTCTGAATAAAAACTTCGCCATTCCATTCCGCAAAAGTTGAGCCAAGATAGAGTGACAACAATTCAAGGAACCCAGTAGTGGAAATTCCAGACCGGAACTTTTAGTCATGGTAAAGCAAGTTTCCAAGCAGGCCGACAGAGCTGAGGTGGACCGCTGCATTTCGGAGGGTGTGGACATGTTAACGAGGTACAGGGCATCGGGGACGAAGCTACATCTGCATAAGACGGTTAGTTGGCTGAAAGAGAACTCGTTCTCTCTGCTACTTGCTGATAAGGACGGAGGTTTTGTTGTCTTGGACAGGAACGTGTATTTGTCGAAAGCATCGGAAGCTGTTCTTGCGATGTTTGAAAAACGCAGTGATGTGTCTGCCTCAAAAGTTAAGAGCAAGGCGAAGAAACTTGCTAATAGGCTGGAATTAAAAAGGCTATCAAGTAAAATCGACAGCAGCTCAGGAAAGTGGTTGAAAATGTTTTTCACTGCGAAAACACATGAATTAGAGTGGCCGTTTCGTGTAATTGTCTCGGAAATTGGAACATGGCAGCAGCATGTAGCTAAGTTCCTGCAGAAAAAACTGAATCTTTTATCAACTGACGACCCTTTTAGAGTAAAAAGTTCGAAAGATGTTATCGCGTTCCTAGAAAGTAACTACAATAAGAAGCTTTGTGGATTTTCAGTCGATGTAAAGGATCATTACACCATTCCTCAAGCAGAAATTTTGTCTTCTGTCAACGACCTGATTGATGAATATGGTGCTGTTGCGTTTCAGAATGAGAGCGGAATTTCCACTACTGGGTTCCTTGAATTGTTGTCACTCTATCTTGGCTCAACTTTTGCGGAATGGAATGGCGAAGTTTTTATTCAGAAAGAGGGGATCTGTATTGGTTCATGTCTAGCGCCTTTCCTTAGTGACGTGTTCCTAGCAGCACGAGACAGAAGGATGAAAGAGCGATTTGAAGGTTCCAGAGTTTGTAGCATTTTTAGATTTGTTGATGACTACTTTGTGTTGATGACGATGATGACGATGGTACGATGATGATGAAGATGACGATGATACCTACGTCTGTGCGCCAAACTATCAGGAAAGTGCAATGTTAGGAAAGAACCATGACTCGTTAGCAAGGGAGATCATAGAAGCTCACTTAATAGGTAGGCTCTCGGAAGAATGCATCAGTGCTTCATCTGTCGCGTTGTCAGAAAAAGAAAGACGATACCTTGATTGCGAATCATGACAAGTGCATGCTCACTGATTATATTGTATTCTCGCGCATGTGATTTGCTTGGTGGCACGTGAATGGTATACTAGTATGTCAGTCACGCATGTAAGTGTGGACTGCATTCTTTTCTAGCCGCCAGGGAGGTATTTATACCTGCTGGCATACAATAAAACTTTAGTTGTGAGTCAGCGCTGTGTGGTGTCCCTTCTTCATCTCTGTCCTGTCGTTTGCGCTGTAGTTATGGTTCAATGAAAGCATGCTGAGCGTGTTGAAAACCAAATTAGCCCAACTTGACAATATGCACCGGCATGGAGGTATCGTCATTGACGAAATGAAGCTTTCTGAGCACTTGACTGTGAGCACTGAAGGCAAGATTGAAGGCATTGTAGATTTGGCTCAGTACACGCCTACGGGCCAAGAATCACGGGCTTGTCGTTTTGTTGTGCCACTTGTGGGCAGCTGGACACAGGTGCTTGGAGTATTTGGTAGTGATGAGAATGTCATAGGTGACCTGTTAGCCGTGCTGGAGGCAACAGTTTTGGCCGAGAAGGCTGGCCTATTCGTGGACTACTTAACCTGTTATGGAGCTGCATGGAACAAAGCGATGTGGCGAAAATTCAACGTACATACGTCATCGAAGGAAGTGGTCTGCAAAAACTGTGCGCCCTGTTGACAGCAGCCGCTTTCTTTACTTCCTTTCTGATTTTCCTCATCTCGTTAAAAACGTTAGCAACCTACTTCTGACAACCTCGCTGAATACTCCTGGGGGGCTAGTTTCATTGGAGTTTGTGAAAGAAGCCTTCAAACTTGACAGAAATTCGGTAGCCTTGAAAGCGATGTCAAGTATAACCACTGTTCACTTAGCTCCTAAAAATTTTGAGAAAATGAGAGCGTGTTATGCCTTTCAGCTATTCGGACATGGTCCACTGCAGGCATTTTTTTTTTGGTGCCGCACTCAGCTTGAGAGACAGTGTGGCAGCATTCAAGCTACGGAGAAATTTTTTATGCGAATGAAATCTTTGATAGTTGTTATGGTTAGCAGATATGCTGCAGAAGCTCTACGGCCAGACTCTACTAACGTGGAAGTCACAAAAGTAATGTTTGATTTCCAAAACCTATGGGAGGCTCATGCCGACAAGCAGCAGTCTCTAAGTGCGTCCACTGAAAAGGGGCTAATGGTGACTTAGTAGTACACTTGAGCTGCTCGGCTACCTCAATAAAGTGGTTGGATTCAACTATGTTCAGACATCCCAGCTCAGCCAAGACAAGGGTGAGAATTTTTTCGGCATAGTAAGGATGTCGTCAGGCTGCAATGCGCACCCAATGCCACAGCAGTTTCTGCTCACAGTTAACTGCTTTTCATTTTACAACCTCGTCCGCAGTGTTACAGGAACCAATGTCGAGGGAGATACTATCAGTTCTCTGCTCAGCTTAAAGACCAAGAAAAAACTACAAAACAGAAACTGGTGGACACTGTAAAATCTCACACAGACAAACCAGCACCTTCATCTGCTTCAGGAGAACCTGTAGACCATCCCTACACCGTGAGGAGGAGCGACTCGAGGCTTAAATGCCACATTGCTGGTTATGTGGCAAGGAAGTGCGTGTTGCCAACTAAGCGTCCATCTTGCACCGAACCGACCTTATTTTGCTCCCGGCACAGGAAGGGTGCCGCTTAGCTGCGGCGGAATATATAACGCACAACGACTGTGGTGGCTTGGTGTACCCCTCACTCGAACTGTTCAGGTTCATCACACGCTTAGAAGACGTCTTTACGAACTGCTTTACCACACGGAAACTATACTGTGAAAGCATTATGGATGTTCTGCATATGATTCATAAAGCTGCCCCACTACAGGTTGGATGAGAAGACCACGTAAATAGCCTAACGCCACGAATTGTAGGCTTTTATATCACCATGAGGCTTCATTTTTTTGTGAAAGGCGTCAACAAATCAAATCTCCTGAAAAAGCGTAACTCCACCAAGCACCTCATGCTCAGCATGTTGACCTAAGTGGAGGTTTTATCTATACAGATTGTTAACATATATGGATGCGCACAAACTGCGTCCTTGTGTTTCTTTCTTCCAACATAATCTTGAAAACGCCCCTCCTATGCATGGTCTCTTAAACTAAAGCACTTGTTCTGCCATTTGTTTCAAGCTTCCCTCTTTGCCTTCTGCTTCACTGTGTGTGTTGGTTCATTTCTGCAGCTGATTCAATTGGTGCCGTTAAGCTCTTGAGAATACATTGCTTGTGTGGGCGTATTGCAAGACTCATATTTGTTTATTATGGATTCAATCTGCACTTTTATTATTGCATGAATTTACCATCCAAGGGGAGCAATTGGCTTCTTTTTGTCATACCATCACAAAATTTGAGTCCTCCAATATCCTTGTGAAAAGTGGTACCAAACTTCAGGAAGCGTGCAGTGTAAGTACTAATTGGATAAAAGCTACTAAAACCGCTCGCTACTGCCGAGTTTAAATTTCATTTTTAACGTGTTGTTACCGCAGCTACATTTCAGCGGGGGATACAGAGTCACCAAGTTCGTTTCAGCGGGTACTTTGCACCTACCATGTGCACTTTGCATTTAACTTCTTCGCTGTAACCAAATACTATGAAATAAACTCTTACAAACGGTAATTTTGCAGAAAAGCACTTGCATGCGATAAGATCATATGAATGCCTTCGTGAAACGCGAGGCATTCGCTACCGCAGTTTCGCCTGCTAGCTCGGAAGATAGTTCGACCACAGCGCCGCCGCTACTGCCGATGCTGCAAGGGTCGCGACGCCGTCGCCCTGACCAACGCCCTGACTTACGGGTATCTGGACAATGGAACCTTCTCCACGATAATGCAAGGCCGCACACTGCTCTCAGTGTGACATTTCCGGCCAAGCGCAGCAATACTGTACTTCCCCATCCGCCATACTCGCCTGACCTCTCCCCATGTGATTTTTTCTTGTTTCCTCGTGTGAAGAGAGCCCTAAAAGGTCGCTGGATGGAGAGCGCGGAGGCCATCCAAGACGCCACGACAAAGGAGCTTACATCCCTGCCAAAAGAAACGTTTTCCAACTGCTTCCAAGACCTCAAGAAGCGTTGGAAGCTGTGTGTAGACTGCAAGGGAGACTATTTCGAAGGGGTGCTGCACAAATGATTTCAGTGTTAAACGCATTTTTTTTAATGAACTCAGTCTCGGAACTTTACGGACAAAGGTTGTAGATATTTTAGTAGTTGGAGGTCGAATTTAGACCTTGAAGCTTTTTAGGCAGGAACTTTAGAGCGTATTGATCCCGAATATGCCATTTTTGCAAAATCGAAAATTTCACAATTTTTGATCATTTCAAGACCCGCATTTCCCCTTAACTCTTATCCCCAACTTCTCGCAATCCAGGCTTCTGGAAATCACCTGTAAAGAGGTGGTGAATAGCATTGACGAGATCGTGTCTTACCGTCTGACACCTTTTCTTATTGGAATTTTATGGCTGATTTTATGGAGGATTATGGTGGCTGTGCACCCACTATAGATATCTTCCTATATTTTTACATAATTTTTACATACGGCTCTTCTCGAGCCTGATTCCGCATTGCCTGCATGACTGCTGAAGTTTCGATTGAGTCAAATGCTTTCTCGTAATCGGTAAAGGCTATATAGATAAGTTTGTTATACTCTGCGCACTTCTCTATCACCTGATTTATTGTGTGAATATGGTCTATTGTCGAGTATCCTTTAAGAAAAACTGCCCAATCATTTGGTTGACTGAAGTTTAAGCTTGTCCTGACTCTATAAGCGATTACCTAAGTAAATGCCTTACAGGCAAAGGAAAGTAAGCTGATCGGTCTGTAATTTTTCAAGTCCTTGACGTCTCCTTTCGTATGGATTATGATGATGTTAGCAATATTCCAAGCTTCTGGTACACTTGAGGTCATAAGGCATTGCGTATACGGCTAGTTTTTCTAGCACAGTCTCCCCTGCGTCCTTCAAGAGATCTGCTGTTACCTAATGCTCACCAGCTGCTTTCACATTTTCGTTGCTCCTAAAGCTTTGTTCACTTCCTCTTGTGTTACTGGCAGGATGCCCCAGTGCTGTGCGCTACTGCCTCTCACATTAACGTCCTGATTGCACTATCTGCTGTGTAGATAACTCTTTGGCTACATTAACTGCTATACTGCTAATGACAATGTCCCCTTTGTCTCTTCTGGATTTTTGCCTATGCCTAGTTTCCTCTTCACCAATTTTGGGCTACCTCCGTTCTTTAGAGCATGCTAAGTTCTCTCCATATTACGCTTCCTTATGTCGGCTACCTTGCACTTATTAACTTCGATAGCTCTGTCAGTTCTATTCTGTCTGCGGGGTTAGACGCCTTCATGCTTTTGTGTTTCTTAATCACATGTTTTTTCTCCCGAGACAGCTTGCAGGTATCCTACTGAACCTCCTGTTGAACCAGCCTACTGCCTCCTTCTACAGCGCATTTTGTCATGATAGCTGTGAGATTATCGCTCATTGCTTGAACATTAAGGTTGCCGTCCCCAGTTAAAGCCGAATATCTTTTCTGCAACGATATCCTGAATTCCTCTTCTTTTCCTCTTACTGCTAACTCGTTAATGGGCTTCTGCTTAACTAATTTCTGTTGTTCCCTCTATTAGGGTAACCTAATATATATATATATATATATATATATATATATATATATATATATATATATATATATATATATATATATATATATATATAAGAACATATAATAATAAGGAATATATAACAGAATAATATTTGAATTAGCCTCAAGTCTAGGCTAATTCTAGACGTTGCCATCCTGCAGTCGCTACAACCCACCTTTCATAGGGCCTCCACATCATGCACAATGCCAGGGTGAGCATAGAGTATGAAGTCTATTTCACTTTTAGTCTCACTATTGGGGCTCTTCCACGTCCACTTCCTATTCTTTCGTTTGCGGAAGAAGGTATTCATGATCTGCATATTATTTCTCTCTGCAAACTCTACTAATAACTCCCCCCTGCTATTCCTAGAGCTTATGTTGTAGTCGCCTACTGCCTGGTCACCAGCCTGCTTTTTCTCTACCTTCGCATTGAAGTCACCCATCAGTGCAGCATACTGTGTTTTTACTTTGCTTATGGCCGATTCCACATCCTCATAGAAGCTTTCTACGATCTGGTCATGTAGCTGTAGATGTAGGCGCGTAGGCCTGTGCTACCTTTAGTTGGTACCACTTGTTAAGCCTAAATACAATAGCTGCCACCCTCTCATTAATACTATAGAAATTCTCTATGTTGCAACTATATCCTGACTGATGAGGAATCCCATGCCTAGCTCCCATCTGTCCACTAATTCATGGCAGCATAGCATGTGCTCACCCTTTAGCACTGTATATGCTTCATCTGACCTCCCAGCATCACTAAGCCCTAGAACACCCCATTTAATACCCGCTAGTTTCCCTAAGACCACTGCTAGACTAGCCTCACTTGATAAGGTTCTAATGTTAAACGTTGCTAGGTCCTGTTTCCAATGGCGACCTGTCCAGAGCCACAGATTTTTAGCACCCTCCGCTGCGCGTCACAGGTCTGACCGCTGCCTTGGTCAGTTGCTCCGCAGCCGCTGGGGATTGAGGGCCGAGGGTTAACTGGTTCGTTCATAGAAGTTTGTGGCCAAGTACTAAACCAGGGTGGCCAAATCCTGCTCTGGTGCGGGAGTGCATTGTCAGTTCTGGTCACTGAGATCAGGCTGCACTTCAGGCCTGGTCATGCAATTCCATGGACGCACTGAGTTTTTTTTAACCCAGTGGAGAATAGCGTAGCACTGGGATTCGAGCCTCGGTCCTCTTGCAAGCGAGGCGGACGCTCTTCCTCTGTGCCATCGCTTCCACCTAATAGCCATATAATAATCTTGCATTGGAATAAATTTAATTTTTCTCCAATTGGAGCATTTGAACAAGTTACAGGCGTAAATATAAGGGCATGAAATGTCCACAACATTTAAAAATAAAAAAAAATTGTTGGGTTTAAAGGCCTGAAGCAACGCACAGGCTATGAGGGACATAGTAGTGGAAGGCTCCAAGCTAAATTAGACCGCCTGGGGTTCTTCAAGATGCGTTTATATTGCACAGCTCATAGGCATCTTTTGCATTTCGCCTCCGCAGAAATGCGGTGGCCAGGACTGAACTTGTCACCTTGGTTTCACCAACTTAACGCCAAAGCCACTGAGTTACCGCAGCAAAGTATAGTGGCCCAACTATAAAAAAAATGCCTAAAAAATACTTGGAGACACTTCAGTTCTGCCTTAAGGGTATGATGCAATAGTATTAACGGGTCCCTTAAACGGCCTGGAGTCCTCTATACATATCACTTCGCACACACAGACACTTTCTTCTTTCATCCTTGTGTAACACTTACCGTTTCGAGTACAATACGATAGCATTAGAGATCCTTCCTGCACAAGTACTCCGTTTCTGACGCCCAGGTTCTGCCTACATGCACATTATGTGAAACTGGTCATGCTCTATTTTACCTTCATACTAGATCATGAGGAGTCCTTATACCACTCCTGGCACAGTGGTGCAGCGGCTAAGCACTGCACCACTGCCTCGGCAGGTGCTTGCAAGAACCAGGTTGCTGTTCCGAGCAACCTCGCGAGACCAATCATTAATTTGATTGCCTCCTGCCATGGTGGGTAGTTTGCAGTGACGTCACAAGGTCATGTGACCTAGGCAGCAGGTGAGCACTCTGCTTCTCTCGACATGCCGCTGCCGCCAACGAGGTTGCTGCTGAACGAAACCCGCACTGCTACCGCGTTAAAAATTACGCACCATGAACGAATTTTTGTTCCCCTCCCTATTCTCAGCTGGAAGGAGAGCGACGCTGAGAGAGAGCAGTGGAACACCAGCAAAAGCAATCAAATATTTTGTCAATTTATATTATAGACTCCGGAGTAAATATGAAGCACCATTCGAGGGCTTTTTTTTTCACCACAATTTTTTTCTATCGTTGTAGCATGTACAGCACTAACACGTGCCTGCAACAAAGTAGGTGTTTCCGCTTTCCAGTTTGTTTTTTTTTTCTACCAACTTCACAATTGCTTTAAATTCATCTGCGCTTATAACTGCGTCACCGAAGCTGACGGATCATCTGTTCCCATGCTCCACTTTTCATTGCACTCCAACTGGCGGAGTGTTCAGTATCAGGCTGTTCAAAGCTTGCCTGTTTTCTGGGTGTTTTCTTTTCCAAATTCTTTGTGAAGAAAGTCAGCTCACAGCAATACTTGCACAGGCCAATGAATTGTGAAAAGTCCTTTCCACGAAACTAGAGTCTCTAGCATGAAAGGCAAGAAGGAAACAACACACTAACACACTAGAGTACTAGTGGCGCCTCCTGTACTGTTTTTTTTTTAGCGCAAATCTTTCACCTTAAGAGCTTGCACCAAACTTGCCTAGCAGTCTGTTATATTAAAACATTTACGATGTAGTAAGCTGAACAGAGGTGCACAAGCCCACTTTCCTTTTGTGTAATGCAACCTAACGTAACACATTAACTACCTGGAGAAAGCAATTTTTAGCTGCACGGTCTTAACAGGACAAAAAATTAGCCTAATTCTATTCCACACTAAAGATAAACAATTACAACTAAGCGGCGAGAAGGGATTCTAGACTGTTGAGTTGGTCATGTTTTATAAACCTAAGTTTGCCATCTTTCTCTCCTGCATTCCTGCAATAAGAGCTACTTCAGCAACAACAACAACAAAAAAACTCTCGTTTGAACAGTACAGTCCTAGATTTAAAAAAGTAAGGGTGTCATTAGGCTACTAAGTTACCTTGACCATTACTTACATACTAGACGAGGTGAGACAATGTCCTTTACCTCCCTCCAGTTTACCATCCCACTCCTCCCAAAATGAGTCTCACAGAAAAAACTACCACAATACCATTTCCTGCCAGCATATTTACTGCCACGCATAAAATGTTGGCGGTCTAAAGCACATCAATGTGCTTATTTAAATTGTTAGAGTGCTCCTTACTTTCGTCAGCTGGTTTTGATTTCAGTAGGAAGCAAAGTGAATGAGATAAATTGTCAATGGTAGGGTTTCATGTACCACAGTGACACGTGGGGTATGAGGCGCACTATAGTGGAGGGCTATGGATTAATTTAGGCCACCTGGGGTTCCTTAATGTGCATTAACAATGTCTGCTTCGCCTACATCAAAATGCGGCTGCCGAGGCTCAGACTGAACCAGGGTCCTCCGGGTCAGTAGCTGAGTGCCCTAACCACTGAGGATAGTATTTACTTTTGAACATCAAAATCACGACTTTTCTTAAAAAGATTCCCTCAGCAGTCATGCTGACCACTTAGAAGACGGCTGCCAGTATCTTAGTGCCATCCATTTGGTGAGCCAGTTTGCTGAACCTACTAGCAGATGAATAAGTTCAACTGTCCCACTCCAGCTGCCTTCTCATGCCTCCCGACTTTCCCCTATTGTGAAATAAATGCCTTTAAGAACCATTTGAATGCCTCTAGTCAGTTACAACTCAAGCACACAGCGACAAATGCCCCTCAAAAGAAAGCCTACAACCAATGGCGTCAGCCTCCTTTACCGGTCAACTGCCTTGCACCTGCTATAGTGTGGCATCAAAGGTGGCTGGCAGGTGCAAGGCGGATGAAGGCGACGTCACAACAATAGACCAACTCCATTGGCTGGAGGGTCTCCTTTAACAGAAAATTGCCGCGGGGTTCTTCAGTTGGATCCCGCTAAAGTATATATTACGGTTCACCGTATAGGCTGCTGCATTCTCATTTCTGTTGAGCCAACTTTCACTCAAAGTCTCTTGAGGCGAATAAAGTGGTATTTCACAGTAATAAATAAAGTACTGTCAGTTTGTGTTCACAGTATGCAGACAGACTTAAAACCAAGCATTTTGGTTCTAGTGCAGCTCCAATGAAGTATTTCCATGGCTGCAATGCAAACCTTACAGCAGTGGACAATGTACACGAAATTACCATTACTATATGCATACTACTAGCTTGCTAAAGAATGCCACATTCGACTACTTTGAGAGCACGATCCTCTCCCTTTAGCTTAGTACTTTCCCCATTACACTGCTCAATAGGTCAAGTCAGCCCCTATCTTGTGATATAGCACCACAGCACAGCAAACCATTCCTGAGCAACATTCAGCAGGGAATAAGCACAGCTTTCACCAGAGACGCAGCACTGAACATACCTGAAGCCACAGAAGAACCTCCCCGACGGATTGGCAGTGCTGCACCATGAGAGAGCATAGAGCTTCCTTCTCTGCAAAGACAAGAAAGGCACCACACAGATATATAGGGTGAACACTACACACAGTCAAAGTCCAAAGCTAGAAAACAGCTAAAACATTCCAATAGTACTTGCTGAAAGAGGCTCCAAAAAGGGGCTCTGAATAAAGTTGCGATATGCCTGATGTTAAAGGATGCCGTCTCACATATATCCTCCAGGAAGAAATTTTTTTAATGCTTTTTGTAGAATCTGAGTTATCTCAAGTCAAAATTTGAATTTACGCATCTTCGCACCATTCTCTATCCTCTCGTCACTTTTTGCGTGTTGAAATGTCGGCACTCCTCCGCCGGCCCCATCCACTCATCTCTCCGCTGGCTGCACCAGTTAATGTACTGAATTGCAGGAAGATTCTCATTGCATAAACCCAATACTGACCTGGTCTTACAGTGCATACATGTAGTGCATAACTGTTAGTGCAGTGCCTCGTTCTACGAGCAAGTACAGCCCTACATTATAAAAATTGCAAAGTAAATGTTAATTTTCAGTTTTAAAAAATCTGTACTTCCGATGATTCGAACTTATCTTTTTGCATGTCCTGACCAATAGGAGTTAAGCCACCTGTGTCAAAATCTGCAGGCATAAATTTCTTCGTACCTTACTCCCTCCACAAAGCAGCTGCAAAGAGCTAAGATGCGACAGCACCAGCTCTTGCGCATGGTGAAAATGAAATATCCACACAGTCAACCCTGAATATTCATTAGATGTATTGGATTGATCTCACGAGGGTACTTTGCACTGCGCTGTATATGAAATGTTTGATGGACAATAACTTTTTTATAAAGACTCAGATCTAGAGCACTTGGGCGGTTCCACATAACATCGAGCATAAGGTGGCTGGTCGACCTCTTAAATTTATTTGATATTTTTATATATTGTGACGAAGAAGACGAAGCTGGCAGTGGGACGGATTGCTTTGTCTCACGCCACTGCCAGCTTCTTCGTCACAATATTATTGCCTGATGACTGGAAAGAATAGATCCGCAATTGGTTTTTCTCACCAAAATTTTTTTGAAGCACCCGAAATCATTAATGAGTCCCACGCTTAAGTGCTCTATTGTTCTGTACAACTTTGGTTATAAATTACATAAAGTAAATTGTTTGAGTATATATATGGGTGTTTTTATTTGTGCTCAGTTATTTTTGTCTATCTGGAAGGTATAGTTATAAAAAAAAGTTGTCAAAGTCTACCCTAGGGAGCGTTTTACTGTCTGATTTGCAGATATTCCATATATGTATAAAAAAAGGCTTGTGGCAGAGAGGCAGTAATTGTATTACGTTGTAAAGCAAACTGATCTATCAAACTGCTGAAGTTCACATTTATACGCCCTTTCGATAGAGAGATGTGGTCACGCTAACTTCATGAAAGCACGGAACAATGGAAACTTCTAACAATATTAATAATAATAATAATAATAATATTGCTAAGCCGCATAGCAGCTTAGTGAGGAGTTTAAGGAAGAAGAGGAGGGAGGCACGCACAGACTGGTCTGGACTCTCTGGGAAAGTTGATGCTCAGTGCGTTCCTTCTTCACAAGAGTTTCTCCAAAGGACTTAGTGATTTCTTCAACAAACCGGCTCCAGGTCGTGACAGTTTCCTCGTGGTTGTCAAACCATGTCATAGCCGTGCCAGCAAGGAAGAAAACAACATTGTACAGACGGGCAGTAGAGTTCCAATAGTTGCACTTGCTGCACCTTTCATAATGTACGAGCCATTCTTCAACGTCCTCTTCGGTCTCGCCGCAGAATATACACTGCTCTCACTGATGGGCAAGGTCGTCTCTTCTTCAGCTCGCTGTTCCTGGGTCTGCGTCGCTTGCATGGTAGCCATTGAAATGAATTCTTGAGGCGATAAAGGTGGCAAGCCTGCTACAAGCTGGCTACGACGGGGTACTGGCGAATCCATGAAGTTTTTGTCCAGCACCTAGCACCAAATGTAGCGGATGAAATGGTTTTAATACAGGTGAGAGTTCGATGGATCAAAGCTGGCCGCCAACGGCTCACAGCCCAGATCAGACTACACGCGCCTCCCTATTCTTCTTCCTCGAACTCCTCAGTAAGCCAAACCGCGGCATAACAATATTAATAATCATAACAAACGAATTTCTATATTTTTAAACTTTGTGCCTATATTCTCCTCTATATCAGCTTTCACAATCGTGAAAAACTTGTTGCATAATTTTGTTGCTTTAGCAGTTACAGCACCTCCAATGAGACCCTTGTGCAAGGATGGGCAAATGATGTAGATGTAACTTTTTGCCTGCTATGTCTAACAAATGCAGACAAGTTTGGGTCTCAGAATCTTAGAAAAGGCCGCCTGGAGTAAGTCAAAAGATGTCGGCGGCTGAGCTATTATATAAATTTGTAGACGATTTGGGCTTCATAGCAGCCATGAGCGTGTAGCTACTGAGCAGGCGCGCGCACACTCCGGACACTCGTTTTAAGAGGTGACAGTTCTTTTTGTGTCTTCAGACAGGCATGCGGGATAGAGAAAACCACCAGAAACTGGTCCTTTGTCTCCAGACAGGTCGCGATGGATGGAGATAATGTACGCCTACCCCTCCACCGCGGGGCTTGGCACACCAAAGAAACACCGCAAATGAGGCCTTTTATGCTCAAAGTTGACCGTGCAGCTCTATTAGGTTGATGACGGCCACTCTGTGACGTGGCCCAGCACGGTCACTGGAGCCAGATGACACCCGGGTCCTCTCTGGGTGGTCCATTATGGAAGGCCTTGGGAGCAATCTTCCGTCAAGTAGACAGAGGATGCACGGGCAGAGGTGTGCTGGCTGTTTCCAGAAGACTTGATGTCGCCACCGCTGCCGTGGCTACGCTGGACGAGAGTGTTCTAATCCACTTAAGCTGGAAGGGATTTTGGACACAACACTACCTAGCGGTTGTCAGATGTTCACTTGCGTCATACATGAGCAAGAGATGTACTTTCGTTTTGCTCTTCCTTTCGTTTTGCTCTTCCTCCAGCTGCTCACATCCGTCTCATGGCGAAGTAGTATAGCTCTGAGCGAGTGTTTTGTGCAGATTACCTTTCCCAGCACGAGAAGCTCATATTGCAAAGAGAAATTTTCATATCAGTACTTACTGTTACGCCCGAGAACATATTTCACTGCCATCCGTGGAAACCATGCAGCGCTGTGCGCCCGCCATCACGCAAAGCAAGCCCGGACTCTCGGACGTGTCGCGGCTTGCAGCATGATTCATTCAGGCTCATCCAGCGGAATCCCCTTTTGTTAGCGCCGGCTCAACACTCAACCGATGCTTCACCGGCAGCCCGTTCGCGGCTGCAAACTTTGAGCAGCCAAGCCCCTCTGGTCATTTGTCCAATTCAAGCAGTGACCAGTGGTGTGACCTGATTGGAGGGTTCGAATGGCCGGCTGCTGAAACAATCCCGGAGACTATAAGAACCGAGCTGCGCTAATCTGGAGCAGCAGACGAGGTGCAGACGGAGACTGCAAGCGAGACAGACGCTCTCCTGGGCCCTTGCCGCGCTCCTTTGTCCGAGCCCGTTGCATATGCTCCCGGCCCCTGTGCCGACTATATATGCAATGCCCTTGTATATACTGCCTATAAATGTTTCATTAACTCACCGTCGCCTTAACCGTTTAATCGCTCAGCTCTGTGCAACAGTGGCAGCAGGCTGGGATGCCCCAGTCGCAACAGTGATGACAGGGTCGGAGGCTCTGGCCTAATGGTGGGATGCCCAAATGCAAAAGTGGATGGCAGCTGCGGGATCGATCGGCGTCAGCTACCTCGGTGCGGTGAGTGCCTAATTTATTTCCCTAAATTCGCCAGACTGCTCTAGCACACATTACTGTAGTCTAGAGTAGGGCTGTGAGAAGCACTTGAGAGAGTTTTGCTGTTCCTAGTAGAAGTGTTTTGAAACTAATGCTGGTGCTGAGGGAGTAAACAAGGCGTGGTTGGAAATAATTGTTTGTGCGTGTCATGCTAGTAGCTCGATAGTAGTGAACGGCAAGGGAATTCTAAGAAAGGGCAAACGGCAAGAGGCTATTGTGCGCCATGGAGAACTTCAAGATGAAGGAACTCATCGAAATTTGTGAAGAGTTTGTCACTGCTTTGGGCCCCGCAAAACTAAAGAATGCGATTCTTGAGATCACGCAGAAGGAGGACGTAACGGCTGAGGCCGTAGATGAGGCCTGGGCTGAGATCAAAGAATGACGTGAACTCGAGGAGGCCAAAGAATGCTGTGAGCGCGAAAACACAGAGCGAGAGCGACAAGAATGCATCCAGCGCGAAGAGGCAGAAAGGCAGGAGCAGCTTGTGATAAAACAGCATGTCGAGTCGAAACTGATGAACTTGATGCCAACGCCTCCTCTAAATAGATGCCAGACAGACGGCTCGCTCTCCCATTGTTGGCGTTCCGCCGCGGAATTGCGCGCTTTCACCGAGGGGTGGCGCCACGCTCTGACACTGTCTCGCACGGCGCTTCTATGGGTCGGGAAGGGCCGTTCCAATGGGCGGGGCGCAGCAGCGAATTCTCGTTCAACATTTCGGGCATTAAAATTTAAACGCTTGCTGTGGCTGCTAGCAGATTATCACATGTAGATGTTAAATATGTTTCGCATCAGTGCCAACTAAATCATAAAGAGCTTGCAGTACCGGCCCGGCACCAAGCAGGAAGAAGAGCGATCGGCCTGATTCGATAAACATGCAAAAATGAAGTACGCCGCGTAGTAGAGACACAAGTACGTGTATGGAGTGTGTTTATTTCACCCTTACTGTGGGCAGGTAAAGTGATTACGCATTGTCTACTTCCTCATGAAGAACAACATCACGGCTTCACAGAGTTAGCCAGCTATAGCGTCAACATTTTGCGCGACAATGGTTTCCGCTCAAGAAGCTTTGTCGCCCTGTTTCTGTCCGTCACTCCTACGGCATAGTTCGTGAAAATTGGCTTCATAAACTTCTTTGCAATGAGATGCAGAACCATCTTTCTTTGCTTTTCGTCGCATTTTTTGCAACGGAGCACAGGAAGATTGCGGAAATTCCATGAGAGCCCGGAGACTTCTTTCAACGCAGACTTCTAACGGCTTAGCAATAGGGCTTCTGTTGTTGAGCACAGTATCAGCAAATCTGTGAAGCCCCCTCAGAACATTTACCAGCTCCTCGCTCGGGTAGTAAAGTCCTCCTCGGTCCTGGTGAGCGACGAGACCGTGTAGGGGATTGTTGCTTTTGGGCGCCTGCAGGAGCGAAATGCAACTTCCGCATGGGATTCGCTCACTTGCTGCGCAAACGATGAACCTCCCTATTAAAGCTTCACTGGCCACGTACGGGTTTGAAACGAGCGGCATTGTGCTGACGCATATGGTCATACAGTTTCTCCTCTGCTACATTGAGAAACTTCTCCATCGCTTCATTGAGCGGGTAGCAGTGCTGGTTGCCGCGCATCATTGCACCATCGCATCATTGCACCCGGCACTTCTGCGCAGGAATCCAAACAAGGATTCAGTTGGGTTACTTGACGTTTTTCTCATCAACACAAACTCGAACTCTCTGACAAGAAGCAGATGTCAAATGCACTCGACATTCGACTTCGTTGTTACCACGAGTGCGTGGTAGGTTTCTCTTGTGAGAAAGTTCTCCGGTTTGCACTTCTTTCTGAGTTCCTCCATGTAAGCCAGATATTCAAATTCAGGCCATCTCATTCTCTCATCATCAACTGATGTGACTTGACGTGCGTCAGGATCATTTCGATGAATGTGTTTTTGACAGTTTCTCACATCCATGAGAGTAAACCACTTCTGTATGACTTTCATGAAGTATATTGTTGGCCCTGCTGTAGCGAACTCTGCATCACTAGTACGGCCTTCAGGTAGCCTAATGCTGCTGTTACTGGAGCGCTGAACAATTGTACGGCTGACCACACTTTCATTTTTTCAATGTTTGAGGGATACAATCGCTTGCACGTAAGGAACCGTATCGGTCGTATTGTCGAGTGCTGTTGCATTCTGTACAATGTCCTCAAATACTTGGAAGATATTTCCTCCGAGCCACCAATATCTTTCACCAGGAACTGCGATCTTAAATTTTTCATTATGTGACTTCGGTTGAAGGCAAGGAATAGAGGTTTCGTGGGATTATAGGGGTGAGGAGCAAGCGCTTTCGCCTCCCCTTGGCACAATATATCCATCACAACGGCGATTATCCAGTGGTTGTCTGTGACAAAACACACGACATCAAATCCCACCTCTTCTACTCTTCGGATGACGTGGCGAATGCAAGTGGCGAGCTGCTCGCTGGTGCATCCCTTTGTAAAAAAGTAAGCAACTGGTGTTTTGAATTTCCCATGCAGGCCGCAAAGCAGGAAGCACAAGAGAGAGGTAGCCAGAGTGCAGTTTTCTGATTCAGGAACAAGGTGCTGTAGGTCAGGACTGAAATCAACTTCCCCAACAAAAGCGTCTCTTTGCCTATGATATTCCGGCTTTTGTTGGATTCTCCTTTCGACCACAACAAGTCCACATGTTTTAGCCTCTGGGCTATGTAGCGATTCAAGTTCTGCTTGTAGCTGACAGTGCACCAATTCACTAAATTCGATTTCTCAATTAAGGTGGCAGTTTGGGCTTGTTGGTAACACATCTCAAACAGAAATAGCGCAGGAACAGAGCAGGGACAATCAAGGGCACACACGAGCGCTACGCTCGTGTGTGTCCTTGCTCGTCCCTGTTCTGTTCCTGCGCTATTTTTGTTTGGCACGATTTCTCCCGATATTGTGCCAATATATTTTCGCACGGTATTTCGACATGGAAGCTTCAGCAGCTCCTCGGACCTTAGATGTTCATAGGCCTTGGCAGACAAGTTTCTCAGCATGATGCAATGTCTCACTATTGGCTCTGACCACGCTGGCCGTTTCTTCTTGTATATTTTTATCTGGTCCAGAAGAAATGTCGTCTTCATATTTCCCTCTTCCGCGTTGGATGCAACTTCCAAAAATGCGCTCACGTAGCTTTGCTCTGAGTTTTTGAAGCTCTTTCTTGTAGGAATCTACAGTCTTCTGAAGCATTTCATTCCCTTTTTTTTTTGAGTGCGCGCTCTTTTTCCCGCCATCATTTCCGTTCGACAAAAACACTTGAAGAGCATGCTGTCGTGGACGCTTGCACACCGTAGGAGCGCGTTGCATAAACTTTGGTCTGCGGCAGTTCCATAAGACTTGAAAAATTAGCATCTGTCTCACCTGTGTCCTTGCGACTGCCTTGAACGTGCACAGCGTCCGGAGTCATTACACTGATTAAGGAACACCACGCTCCACTTTCATCTGCGTTGGTCAAGGCACACTCATATCCAACTTGCCTTCCGTTGTACGTAGTACGCCCACTTTCGCTGCTTAGAGAGGCAATGCTTGATGTAGCCGCTCCGCTGGTACACCCGTCGACCGAGCATAGCTTTGTCAAACCGTCTGTTGAAGGCTCTCGCTTACGTTTCCAAATGCTGCCATCCCTTCTTGTGGTTGCGGGAGCCTTTCTCATGTACGAAGGGTAGTCAGAGAAAATGCTCGGCAGAACGCCTGGTTTCAGCTATCGGTTCTTGCAATTATCTTTGAAGTCCGATGCGTTTAAATGCAGGCTGCATACTACTGAATAATTGGAAATAAAATCTGGCTCCCTGTCCTTCCTGGAAATCGCTTTGAGCCACCGTGCACGAGCGTTCAGGTCGGCGGATATCTCGTGAAACGAGACACCTGGCTCCTTTTTACGCTGACTCTGCGTGCACAATGGCACACAGCAGTACCACATAATTGCAGTATTTAGCGTTACAGAAGCCTCGAAAATCTTGGAACAAGCACGCGCACACAATAAGCACCCCGCATCACCGCGAGGGAAGGTAGTGTTAGACCTCAGCGCCTCTAGCGGCCGCCCTGACAGGGTAATAGGAAAGGGTTCGGCAGTGCTCTCGCCGCCCGTTTGACTGGTATACGAGGTCTGTTAGAAAAGTATCCGACCTTTGGCCGAAGAAAAAAAAACTGGCATAACTGGAGCGTTAGAAACCTAATAACCTTCAAAGTAGTCTCCTTGGGGGTCCATACATCTCCCAGCGGTGCTGCCATTGTTGGAAGTATTCCGAAAAGGCCCTTTTCGGAACGGATTACAGCTCTGCTGTCGTTGCAGCCATAATGCCCTTTCTTTTCTGAAATCGCGCTCCTTTCAATGGCCTCTTGATTTTAGGAAACAGCCAGAAGTCGTAGGGGGACATATCAGGAGAGTAAGGAGCCTGTTCAACTACAGGAGTCTGGTTTTTCGCCAGAAAAGTCTGAATCAAATGCGAGGAATGTGCAGGAGCAATGCCGCGAGGGATGCGCCAATTTCTTGTTGACCTCAATTCCTATCTCTTGCGCCGCACAGCATTACGTAGGCGATGGAGGACATCTCTGTAGTACTCTTTAGTGATTCTTTGATCCTGTGGGGTGCGTACTCGTGGTGTGCCACACAGAGGGAGTAAAAAAGCAGTCAGCATCACTTTGACATTGCTGCGCACTTGGCGGGCCTTCTTTGGTCTTGGTGACGTGGAATGCTTCCTCTGTGACGACTGGGATTTGGTTTCCGGGTCGTACCCGTACACCCAAGACTCGTCACTAGTGATTACGGCGTCGGTGAAGTCAGGGTAACTGTGGAATCCAACATCTCCTGTGAGACTTCAACACGAAGCTGCTTTTTCTCCACCGTCAGGAGCTTCGGCACGAATTTCGCCGCAACTCTCTCCATGGCCAAATAAATCTTCGGTGATAATGGAATGTGCAGAAAAATTGCTGATGTCCACCTCTTCCGCAATTTCTCGGATAGCCACACAACAATCCCGCATCACCACAGCGTTCACTTCGGCAATTACCTGGTAATTAAGGCATGTTGATGGCCGACCGGAGCGTGGCTCTCTCTCCACAGATGTGCGGCCGTCTTTAAACCAGTTGCACCACTGCTTAATCTGTGTGCTGTTCATAGCATCATCACCGAAAGCCGTCTGAACATTTCGAATGGTTTCCACTTGGCTATCGCCAAGTTTCTGGCAAAATTTGAGGTAGTAGCGCTGCTCCTCTCGCTCCGCCATTTTCCTTGCAACAAAAAACCGACGAGAGCACTGCGCACTGCCTCACTCAAACGCTGCTTCCCAGCGACTGACGCTATCGGCAGGCGGGAAAAAATTCGTGCATGAGCACGAGGGTTCAAGGTCGGCTGCTGTAAGCGCGCTTGTTCCATATCCATCAGGTGTTTGCAAAAAAAAATAAAGTCGGATACTTTTCTAAGAGACCTCGTATAGTTAGAGGAGGCGTTGAAGCGCATCGGATGAGTTTCGAGAGGGTTAAAACATTATCCGTTCTGCATGAGACTAACGGCCGGCAGTCGAAAGAGATGCTGTGGCCCTTCGTGATCGCTTAGGATATGGTGAAGTACCTAGCAGATTTCGAGTGCATCTGTCTGTGACAGAAAGTGCACTGAGCAGAATGATTGGGCCCAGCTGTAGGTAGCCCTTCTTTCCAGTGAAGTGTCTGATGTTATTAAAGGCTTGTTAGACTTTGGTGTAGACAGCTACGATGAGCTCAAAACTATTTCGTTGAGGAAGTATTGGCTTTCACCGCTGGAGGTCCGCAAAAAGTATGAGTACGATCAAAGTAAGAAGTCGTACTTCGATTTTACGTATCTGTTTAAAGCCGACATATTAGAATGGTTCGAAAATGCGGAAGGTTCGGACAATCGTGACAAGGAAGTGGAGTGCATAGCTGTACAGCAGCCCTGCCAGTGTCCAACAGAGGAAGATAGTTCGTAAGCGGCGGATGTAACTGCTGTTGTAACGGCAGAAGATGCCCTGCATTCGCCAAGTGATGAAACATCTCTACCTTCGAAGAAGGTAGCCACAGCATTGGAAGATGCTATAACAGCAGTCTCGGCCATTGATATGGGAGCGGAGTTGAAGAAAAGTGGATCTCCTAGCATACGATGCACAACATACTATGTTGTGCATTGCCTCTAACAGAAATGCAAAAACCAGAGATTCTGGGTCAGTGGAACCGGACACTTATTGGAGTATGTCGAGGTTCAAAAGGCTGACACTAGTGAGTGCTGAGGCGAGCGAAGCAAATTGAGCCTGGTGCTTTCACACTGCTGCGAGCTCAGTCACAAGGTGGAAAGTAGCTGCAGTGGCAGGAACACCGTGACTGGGAGCAACGCTGAACAACAGCAGCAATTCGCTGAAACCCGCCTGGAGCATGATGAGAGCTGCCTGCCAGCACTCATGTCAGGAGAGAACAGTGGTTTGTCAGCGCCTGAAGATGCTAAGGTGCTGGACAACAGTGGAGTACAGAACCTTGAAGACAATATGTGGATTGTAGACGTCATTTCATCCAAGATGGATGAGGACGAATGTGCACTCAAAAGCGCTGAGGAGGAAGAGTGCAGGCTTGAGGAGGTTAGTAAAGACATGAAAGACAAGCTTGAGCCAGGTAGCACAAGTGAATCGGCTGACAATCAGAATGATAGTGTCAGAGAACAGGAACCTTGGCGATGCAGGCTGCAGAAGCAGTATGTACTTCCAAAGAAGCGGCAGCAGCTGCGCGAGTATTGCTCCCAAAAGATAAAAGGCAGGCATAAGAAACAGCGGTGCCGCAGAAAAGAGAGAAGGGCAAGCTCACGAAAAAGAGCTGCCACCATCGGAAGCATCAGCGTCACCGGCAAAATGGCAGCAACAACATCAGTTTCGTTGTCAGCCCTGAATCTAGCGCCGGAATCAGAGCTTAAGACAAGGCACCGCCATCAGATAAAAGGGTGAAGCACATAAGAGTGCCAAAGCAGACTGATCTGAAGCTCGGTTTGGGCTAGCTGGTAACAGTTTATTGAAAACATAGTGCAAAAAACACAGACAACACAGATGCAGCGCCTGTCCCGTCTACATCTGTGTCGTTTTTTGCAATATGTTTTCAAAAAACAGACGAATCTGGGCAGCAAACTGTAAAAAGAAACCATACAAGCATCTAATCAACAAGCGAAGGCAATTGTAAGAAAATCACGGCACGTGGTGGTACTGAACAGGCATCAGAGAGGCACTAAGCGTGCGTCTGGGGCTCGTGGTACTACATGAAGGGCACGTTGTCCAAGTAAAGCCTAAAGTTGGGCAAGTTGGTGAAGGTTTATGATGTAAAAAAATAGCACGAAGCAAACACGACATATGGACAGGATGACACATGCAAGCACTAACTCGCAGCGGAGGCTGATTGCTGAATGTATGCAATTTATACATGGCACCATGAAAAAGAGGAAAAACACGAAACAAGCAGGTTCCCCTCCGGAACCGAGTCAAAGGTTAAAAAGGAATGCATGCAGCACGTGTCACTCATCGCTTTGGAGAAGGAAATTATCTTAAAGCTGCATTGGGCCGGTCGGACGGTGGTGACTAGGCTTGCGGCGTTGACAGTCTGAGCAAGAACGGGCGAATTTGCGGACGTAGGTGTACATACCGCGCCAGTAATAACGGAGGCGAAGACGTGTATAAGTTTTGAAAGCACCGGCGTGAGCGGCTGCTGGGTCATTGTGAAAGGCGGCGCACACTTCGGAACGTAAGTGTCCCGAGATCACAAGGAGCCATTTTCGGCCGTCAGAGATATAATTGCGGCGGTACAAGAGCCCATCGCTAATCTTGAAGGGGGCAGCTTGACGGCCAAGTGCTCGCGGGGCCGAGGTGACGGAAGGGTTCGAAAGCAAGTTGAAAATAGAACCGATCCATGGTCCTTGAGCTGCTCGGTGGCCATGGTGGTCATCGATAAGGAAGCGCAGTCGACGCGGGGAGGGCAAGCAGGTTCAGTGGTCAGAGGTGAGCGTGACAAAGCATCAGCGTCGTGATGCTTCCGGCCAGAGCGATATACCACATGAATTTCATGCTCTTGAGGCGTCCATTGGGGTCCTTCAAAGTGGACAGCCAACACAATGAATGATGGTCTGTAACGACGTCGAAAGATCGGCCGTACAAGTAAGGTCGAAATTTTGCTATCGCCCAAACTTGCCAAACACTCTTTTTCAGTCACAGAGTAGTTCAACTCCGACTCTGTCAGTGTGCGACTCGCGTATGCAACAACATACTCAGCAAAGCCCGGTTTACGTTGCGCAAGGACGGCACCAATGCCAACGCCACTGGCATCTGTGTAGATTACAGTGGGCGCATTGGAGTCGAAGTGGCGTAATGTGGGCGGAGAAGTAAGCAGGCAACAAAAGGTTCTGAATGCGTCATCACAGGCAGGATTCCAGCCGCTGAGGTCGTTGCTGGCGCGAAGAAGCCTAGTCAGAGGCGCGATGATTGACTGTGAACCCCGGACCAGGACGAATTTTTCTTTAACTACGAAGTTTCTGAGAAAGCTGTATAGCTTTCCTTTGTAACCGTATGGCTGCGCTCGGGTGGACGTCAATGAGTAATTACTCCCTATTACAAATCTACTCCACCTTGGGGGTTTCCCCTTAACATTTGGTCGATTACCATTATATTTTTTATGATTCTAACGTCACGCTCCCTCCTTAGTGTAGAGCTGTGCGCCGTTTCAACCGGCGGCGGCATGGTGGTCTTTTTTAGTCGGCGGCGGCGGGCGTAGCGAAGTCGCAGAAAAAGTCATGGAGGTTAGAAAGGTGAGATGCTTGACGTTCTGTCTTAAGTTTGTTTTGAAAGGAAAACTTGCGAACTTGGCAGTCACCACGATAGGCAAAACTGCTTGTCGTTGCACTTGTTCCTATGGCAGTCGCGGTTTTCTTTCTTTTTGTTACAGATGACACCACGTTCGCGCCATTTTTAAGTCACACCGTCAGACAAGGCGGCCAGGGCTCTGATCGGCAGTTCCGCCGGGAGAGGAAACCGCTTGTTGACTCCTGTTTTCAGCTGCTGAACTTGGAGCGAAATGATTTACTAGCAAGGCTATTCACTTCGCGTCAAGTGGAGCACCCTGCAACGTGCGTTGTGCATAGAACCCCTACATCGCGCGAGCCTGGTGCGAAGAACAGGCGCTTGTCAAGCCATCTTGGGGCAGACAGGGGAGAAGTGGCTTATGGTGTGTCATCGGACAGTTACAAGCACTGTGGTGTCGAGGCAGCCTGCTCGTCATGCTCCGTCAATGATGATGGGTCGGCGTGGGGCTGGGAAGCTGCGGAAGGTATTCCCGGCGTGGACGGTGTTGAAGGAGAGATGCTTCCTGCACCAAACTCCAACGGCAGCAGTCTTCTGAACTGTATGCACGGCTTTTCCACGGAGGGCGGCGTAGGTGACGCTGATGGCATCACAGAATTCAGGCAGAAGCTACAGATTTGGACAGTGCAATCAGAGTCATCTGACGCCGCGGTGACATCGCTGTTGAAAGTCATGCTGCAAAGAGGCTGCGCAAACTGCATTTAAAGGAAGTCCGTGTTCACAGCAGTACTAAGTTGTACTGTAACTGCTGTTGGAGCAGAAGCAATAGCATAGAAGTATCCAGGAAATATCTTGAAAGCATTGATAACTTTGCATCGCAGCCTTTTGAGATACACTGGTTGGTCTAGCAAGAGATGTCTGCCACTTTTTACCAAAACTGTTGCCCCTGTCACTTTATGCATTGTCTCTCGAAGATGTTAATACAAAATGAAAAGGGGTTAAGAACAGTTACCACATCTATTAAGACTGTAAATGAAAAGTTCTGTTTATTCTGCGGCCAGATCATTTATTTGATTTAACAAATTGCATGAAAGGGGAGGGGTATCTTTCCAGGTTAAATCGCTTCTGTAACTTGTTTGTGCTTACTGTAGGAACTGAAATAATATGTGCATGTATCGAACACGAAAAAAATTCTGGCTTTACTAGACAAGAATTCAGGATGCTATTAAAGGCCTTATATATTTTTAATTGTGGAAACGCTTTGCACATATGCAGTAAAATACAAAAAGCATAAGCTGCTAATGTTGGCCTGCAGGTATACTGCTTTTACCAAGATTGATTCTTTTAGGTCAACACACCGGAATGCACCGAGCTGAAGAATCGGAATTTTCTCACTGAAGCACAAAATGAGCATTGTGGTCAACTCTAAACATAAATAAATATTTATGCAGTATTATTTTTCTGTGTTGTTCCTCCTAGCGTTTCTATACTAACTGAACTGATGCATTACGTGCATTCTACAGAGGTTGCTCAATCACCCATCATGACACTCTTCTCTTCCCCTTCCCCAGCGCAGAGCAGCAAGCCAGATATTCAACTTTTCGTCTGACCTCTCTGCCTTTCCAAGCAATGAACTCATCTATCTGAGGTTGCACATTTCAGCCAGTTTATTGAGGAGAGCACTTAGACCTGATCTTTTCTGGCACTGGGCATGCTAGAACTTGCTGCTAGTTTCCTGCATTGCACACTTCATATGCATGTGGAAATTTACAGCTTGGTTGTAGCTTCCAAGTGTTGCACTATATTAGCTGTCTACAGTAGCAGCTGTTATTGTTCTTGTTCTAGTGGCAGTTAGGGGTAGCTGTACATGTAATTGAACTTAAATATGAGGAACAGTTCACAGTGCTGAGTGTGAACTGCAGCGAGGCCTTCAATGTATAGTGTCCTCAATATGTACTAAATTAGTCCTTTGTTGTCCTTTTTAGGACATCCTGAGCATGTCCTAAATTCAGACAGATGTCCTGAAAACGCACTACAAAAGGCCTAGGGTGCCCTTTTGAGGATGTTCTCAAAACGTACTGGGGCCGGACAAAACGACTTGAGACCCTTTTGAGAATCATTGAAGGATATCTGAGGACAACCAAACGTCCCAGTGGAGGCATCCGGAGGACATTTTCAGGATGCCTCAGCGTTGTCTGGGCCAGTACATCTTTTTTTGTGGCGAGTGCAGTAAAGTCTCTCTTACCTTCTACCTGAATTTGTACCACAGCGAGCGGAAGGTGAGTGGGTTACGCCTACCAGTTTTGGTTCTCCGTATAGTCATACCTCGGCACCAATACAGGTGGCTCAATCACACTCACACTCACGGCCACTCGTACCCACATCCACTCAATCACACTCACAGTCATGTCCACTCACAATCACAACCACTCACTCACACTCATGACCACTCGCACTCACAACTACTCACTCGCAATCACACTCATGTCCACTTGCTCTCACAACCACTCACCTCATGACCACTCGCACTCACACTCACGTACACTTGGTCTCACAACCACTCACTCACACTCATGTCCGCTCACACTCACAGCCACTTACTCACACTCGCACTCATGCCCACTCACAACCACTCACTCACACTCGCACTCACTCACACTGGCACTCGCAAACACTCACTCACACTCACAACCACTCTCAATCATGTCCGCTCACTCTCATTCGCGTTCACTCACACTTTCCTTGTTTGCTAACAACGGGGGGGGGGGGGGGGGGGGGGGGCTTGCAGGATTTACTGCCGCGGCCGACTGCCCTCATGGCTCCCCTAGCATAGCCTGAGTCGCAAAGATGGGATGGTGAGCTGCCCAGGCTTTGTCAGGCTATAGGCCAATTTTTCACAGTTTCGACGCTCGAAGGAAGTGGCCACTCATCACGCATATTTCATGCACCGAATGCTGCTCACGTGTGCTCCCGCGCTTGCTGCTGAGACAATGACTGCCTGTTCAGCGTCAGCTAAGATGCTTAGACAAGTTTTTGAACGGTGTCCATAGGCGTGCGCAGTGTTCTCCATGAGAATGAGCCAAGTTAAAGCGCAGTGCCCCCCCCCTCCCCTCCGCTCCCCCACCCCCAACCTCCTCTCACCAAGGCCCTTACGGCCAGAACGGAGCGCAAAATGAATTATTATAAAACATTTGTTTTCATGTGACGTAATTGCAAAATATACAAGATAATATTCAGCAGTAGTTTTTATTTTAGTCTAACATCGGTAGAGGAATATAAGGTAAAGAGAGGGTAAGCTGCTGGTTTTTTTGACACTAAAAATGTGAACAAAGGGAGGGGAAAGCCTCAGGGTGCTTTTCAGCATTTCCACAAGAGGTCTTGTCTTCACCCAGACGAAGACAGCCCTCTTTTTGAAACGTTCGCAAACGCACTGTGGCTTTCCCTTCCTTGTTCGCCACGTGAGTACCGGCAGAGGAAGGCAGTTACTGCGTCGCTGAAACATCAGTGTAACATCGCGCTTCCAGAGTAATTTACATTTTCTCTAGACCCCAGAAAATGTGACAGATTTGTTTTTTGGTTACTGTCACTACAAAAAAGAACCTGAAAAGACTGCCTCAACGGGCGCCTTTTCATGAGCGCAAAAAAAAAAAAAACTTTTTTTTGGACTTCGGGAGAGCGCGGGGGAGCTTAATTTTTAACTCTTTCCTGTTCTACGGGCAGAGTCCAGTGCCGAACATGCCGGCACCCTTCGACCTGTTTATGAAAAGCTCCTGCTTCCCCTTCCGCCCACCGCCCTCAGTTTGTTCTCTATGGTCACATGTTTGGCTGTGGCGCCCTTCGGGCGGTTTATTCTCCGCTGCCTTCTCGGTACTGGCAGTTTGAACAGCAGCACTCGCTTGCGCGATAATTTTAGGCGAAACGAATACAGTCGCCCAAGCTTGATTCTTATTAGCTTTCATTCGCTTGAACTGCTTTTTTGTAGTTTTTTTAGAGCGCAGCTCTTTGGCGTCCGTTCCTGGGTTTCGCGTCGTCGTCGGCGTTGTCGTCGGCCTCGTAACCAGCTCCGCCCCCCTTTCATCCCCCCAGCGCTAGCAGCGACCGACTGATACCGCTGGATGCCGCTGACGCCGCTAGAGAGTCAAGATAACGTGACTGCATAGAACACCGTCGCCGCCATGCAGAAAGAGGAGGAAAGGGTCCCCCCCCCCCCCCCCCCCCTGTTCTTGTGTGGCGGATAGGGTGCTCTTCAGTTGCCGACGCGCCAGTTATTTCACGTAGGCCCCGGCACGTCGACGAATACGTGACCACCTTCCCACGGCTAGACCTGGTTCTTAGCGCTGCGGAAGCGAGGGTATCATATTGTTTGTGTCGGCATCGGCGGCGTTGTCCCTGAAACCAACTCCGCAGCTGGGGTTGACTCACTATCGAAAAGGTGAAACAGCTTATTTGCTGCGCTCAAATTTCGCATTAGGAAGTAACGTAATCGTCGGTAATTTTTTTTTTCAGTTGAACGGTGACTGTACTCAAGGACATTCTATTTTATATCCCTTTCCCGAGTACATAAAAATTAAGTTCGAACTGTACGTCCAACAAATCAGAAAGGGTGCGGCCAATTCGGTTGCCACCTCATATCCACTGCCGAAAATCGCCGCAGTTTCATCACAGTTGAGTTTCCCTCTCATTCTTGTAGAGGAAAATTGCGTTGATGATGATTATTGAAGGGAGCTTGACGTCTTGCAGATTCTATATTGCTCAATCACGTTGCTAGAGGACACTTATGGATAGGTTAACTTTTTATTAACATTGAGTAAAACAAAGAAAGATACAAGCAAGGAGAAAACTTATTTTGATTTCACTGACTCGTAGTTTTACGTGACGAAAGCAGCCCTCGGTCCCGCCGAAACAGCTGGTTTTAAACCCTGTGTCCCCGCTCTCGGTGGGGACAGTAGCCAATCAGGTAACACCACAAACGTCCACCCAATAAATCATTGGGAAAGGAAAACATCACCAATCAACAATTGGGAAAGGACAACGCAGCCAATGAATGATTTTTAAAAGATGATGACTCATCTCGACAAACACTGTGCAAATATGTACACTTTCCACCATCAAGATTTCAGAAGATTCTCTCTTCCTCCCGCGAGCTTCGTAAACATTCTCGATTTCCCACGGTGCAGGTTGTTTCATCCTCTGGTAAACCCAGGTTCGAGGAAAGTCACCTCAAGGCCCATCTGTTCAGTACCCTCACCTACAAACTGTCCTCATGCCTGCAGCTAGCGTGGCAATGTCCTGTCAACCACGCCTCAAACTATCAACGCGCGCCGCCACAGACACGGGACAAAAGCCACGCGACGCGATGCGACGCGGATCCACCTTGCCTCAAGAACGTGCACAGTGGGATGCGACCTAGCGTTAACCTTCCCGGAAAGGGTTTGACCTTTCCCGCGGCCGCTGTAAAAACTAGCCGTCACTTTGACGGTCACCGTTTTGTCAGTTTTGACGGGTCCTCGGCGTCATTCGGAAAAGACGGTGTCTTCGGCGTGAATCAGGGGGAGAGGGCAGAGCAACGAGGAGCGCAAAAAAATAAACAAAATTCTCGGCCTTCTGATTAGCTCTTCTTTGCAAACGTCATACGACCGATGACCTATCGCGATGAGGTCGGGTTTGGCGCGGCGCGGACTCTGCGTGCGAAGCTTTTTTGGCCTCCTCCTCGTGCGATCTTGGCGTGGTCGGTGTGTGCGGGCCTTGTTTTTTTGGTGTTCTCGCGCCATTTTGTTTTTCTGCGTTGGTGAGAAGACGGCGTGGCTTGGATTCATGGAAGCTTCTGCTGTCTCAAGCCAAGTGCGCCTGATTACGGTAGGTGTACTGCATGTTTACTATATTTGCTTACATTTTCCTTTCGGTACGTGTACGACACAAGTTCGGAGAGTCTCGTTCGAGCCGTCGCGGCGTGCACACCGCGGCGGCCGTCGTGCGTGAGCCCGTCGTGGATTCGTCTCGCGCTGTGCTCGCCCGCTTTCCTACACAAGGGTTACCATCGCTGCAAACTTTCTTCTGTGCGTTCCCTGTGAGCACGCTCCTTCCTAACGCGAAAGGTGGCCTTGTATGTTTCTACACACAGGTGAAGGGAACACGCGAGCCCGTTGCGATGCGAGCCGATCGCGCGCTTGTGGCTGTTGTAAACAACGCTGTCGCGCGGCTGGCAAGATGTGATGTGACAGCTATCACCCCATAGTGCTCCTTCGGTGCGTATTCGACTTCCGAATTAAATCGGCCTCACTGTTTTTAAAACTCTTACTGTTCCAAAAGTATAGCACGCACTCATCGTCTTGCTCAAGACATGGCCTGCATCCAGTTTTTAGAACAGCCGCAGGGGCTCGATTGACCCGCATCGCGATGATCCCGCGTGTTCGCTGCCGTATTGCTTCTAACTGTAGTAGGTGCGTTCGCCTTTCCCGTCGTTTTTTGCGGGGACATCTCGAGCACGCCTGTATCGTTTACGTGCGCGCTCTGCCGTGCCTATTTCATCTGTCCGGAACTGTTCTGCAGCTCTTCGGTCGGCAGTACTCGCCCCGGCTCCTAACGCTGCAGCCATTGCGAGGCGGCGGCGGGCGGCCCGCTGGTTGTTGTATGTTCCTGCTGCACTGGCCGTAGTTTGGCGTGATAACTCCGAATTCCGGTGCGCCAGCAGCAAGCTGTGATAGCTTCGTACAAGCGGACCCGGATTTTCTAGAACGAGCACCTTGCTAGGAATACATATTCGAAAGCAAAAGATCAGGCCAGACCAAGAGCCTTCGCTGCCCTATAACCTTAAGGGTGAACCGAGTATAATCTCTGATGTCTTTCCTATGGCACCAAGCTTGCCGTATGCGTAGTCTGTGTTAGTCTTGAAATTACACAAGAAAACTTTTAGTAGTATTACGTGCTAGTAATTTTGTTCCCATGCAGGCTCAGGTGTGGGCGACATCCACCTACTTGCCCTTGCAGTCGACAGGGAGGAGTGCATTTCCAAAACCAGTCTGGACAAGGCAGTGGGACTCCTTCTTGGAGCCTTTCTTGGTTTCAACATCTGGTATCCACCCGGCAGCCCTCTCACTATGGAACGTTTGCAGAGGTAAATGAGTATGAAATAATTAGAAAGACCCTTTCTATAAAGGTTGGTTGGAATTTCAGGATGAGTAAAAAATTTATTCAAATAATATGCGTGACTTAAAATCGAGTACTGGCTTTGTGGTCTCATATAGGGTGCTGCAATACAAGGTGCGGGACTGAAATCTTTTCTTTTGGGGATTTCTGGTTTATGCACTTGTGAGTAATCTTATAACTTGGCAGCCCTTAGCACAGTAAGCTGGCACTATTCATATCGTGCATTATCGCTTACGATGTTTATCAAATTTGTTACATGTTATTTCGTGTTCTAGCAAAAAAAAACAGCGAAAATTGAGACACAGGCCGATGAGAAGGTACACACACTACAGCCGAACTTACAGCTGATTTATTTTTGCAAGCGCATATGCAAATGAAACACTCAAGCCCAGTTGTCATTCCATTCCCGATAAAAAGCGCCACTCTTTTTCTGTGAAAAGGACAGAGAACCACTTATTCTTTTTTATAATTTGTTAGAAGTGTTTCAAGCAGTTCTTGCTAATGCCTGGACTTACCCCTGCTAATAATGTTCGTGCTGTGAAACAGGCGAGCATTTGCTACAGTCCTTCACATGCAAAGCAAGGTTGCTGCCGGTGCCTGCTTGCAACTCCTTGCCGTGTTCTCTGCAACGTTCATTCAGGCATTGCCGAGTCTGCCTGATGTATACTTTCCCACTGGACATATGGACTTAATACACAACCCTCATTACACACATTGTGAACTCCAATTGGTGGTTGGTTTTGCAGGCTGAAAACACAAACTTGATACCAAAATTTTCGGACACTCTTTCAATTCGTGGGAAATTTTATGGAAGTATGGGACAAGAAACACTCAGGTGATCCCGTTCTTCTATAAAATTTCCCATGGGCTGAAAAGAGCATCCGAAAAATTTGGTGTCAACATGGGGTTTTCAGCCCCTCATGAGCTATCTGGTCTTTTCACCCGCATCTCTGGCTGTGCAGAGAACGAGCATGCAAGACCAACCACCAAACAAGGTTCACAAAGCGTGCGGTGGTAGTTGTGTATTCAACCCCATGTGCTGTGGGAAAGTATGCATCGAGCAGGCTGGGCAATGCCTGAATGAATGCCTCAGGAAACACATTGCATGTGAGCACAGGGAGCAACCTGGCATTGCATGTGAGGGACTATAGCAAATGTCTGCCTCTGTTTCACCGCGCGAACATTACTAGCAGGTGGAAGTCCTTGCACGAGCGAGGACTGGTTGAAGCATTTTTAATCAAAAAGAATGAGCGGTCCTGCATAAGCAAGCCATTTATCCTTAGCATAGAGAAAGAGTGCCGCTTTTTGCCGGGGATGGAAAGATGATCGAACTTGATTTTTTCATTTGCATGGGTGCTTGAGCGAGAAAAAATGGCTTCAAGTACGTGGATGAGCCAAAAATGAATCATTTGTAAGTCTGCCAAAAGTGTGCGACTTCTTCTAGTCCTGTGCCACGGTTTTCAGGACATTGCAGAAAACACCTGGTATAATTGTTTATGTAATTCAAAATATCTTGGGTAATCTATGATGCTCACTCAGGCTTGAAGCAAGTAATGCGTAACTCTATCAGTTCATGTGTTGTACACCTTGTGATGGTCACGAGTGCTTTCCTCCAGAATGATGCATTGATCCGCCAGAGTTGTCCAGTTGAAAGGAATTCTTCTGATACCTTCCACTTCCAGACCTGCCTTCCCAAGACTGCCTAGATTGGGTTATGTGCCGTTGCCTGCTGATCAAAGCTTTGCCTTGAGGAAATGCGATGTGTACTCTCTTTGACAAATTAAAGTACAATAACTATGTTGCTTTCAAGTGGTAAATGTAAAGGTAACGTCGTGTATATAGCCTGAATGGTTACATTTACAAAAGGGTGATGCAATACGGGAACAAGACAGTGCACCTTTCGAACTACAGTAAAATTTTTCCACAAGGTGCGATACATTGCAGTGGTGGGCTGTCGTGGCAACTTGACAAAGCCCATGCCTTGCACGCCAGGTTAAAGAGTCGGGTTAAAATTCATTGTTGTGCATGACAGTTGAAACACAACACAGTTCATAAATAGAAGTTGGACAGATGTGTTATCTACCTTTTATAGAAAAGAGAATTATGTTTTGATTTCATTTACAAGTATTTAATGATGGCAACAAATTTGTTTCTTGTCATTTTTTGTCTTGGTGTGGCCCTTTTCTCATTGCTTCATATTGTACAATTTTGTACATATTCTTTGTGTATCATCATTGTATCTAACCTGGATATATGTTATTTTCTGTTTTTCAGGTGCCATGGTTCATGGATGTTATTGGGGGAAGCACCTAAGGTGATACAGGAGCTGCAAGTTTTGACGCCTATTTTTGTATTTCGGCAAGTAACAAAGCACTTATGAGCAATAAATACCTTCAAAGGATATCAATTTTTGCAGCATCTTTCATAAGATATTGCATAATTCAAACAACTTTAGCTTCAGAAACTAACAAAAGATGCAAGCGATTCCAGTATTCTGGGTACCCTTGATCAACGAAGGAGCAAGAGAAAGTTCAAACGGACAGAAACAAGAGTTGAGATCTTGTCAAGAATGATGACCATCAGCTCGACCTTGCTTAGGCCTGTAGCAATACACACAAATATGGACCGTAACTGTACAGAATTATAGGCTGACTGTGCAGAAAACACACCAGGCTGTTGTATTAATCTAAGTGTGCTCGAGATTGAGAAAGAAAAATTTGAAGATAGACAAATTTTTGGATGTGTGTTTTCATCTTTAAAATAATGCGTAACACAGAACAAATGGATCACAACATGGTATTTAGCTGCAACCGCTACAGATAATCCAGTTTCTTGTTACTATTTTGGCTGCATGAGCCAATTGGTTGCTGTGATGTGTAGAAGTTGTTTAGGTCGCGTGAGGCATGAAAAAAAAATTAACTGCTGATATGTCATTTGTTCTCATATCTTCGTGAATCAACACTATGTGTCAGCCATTATAGTGTAGTTTGATTCATGCCTCACGTGGAATAATCCAAATACATGTCACATGTATTGCTTGGCTGGTGAAACCGAAAGACATCAAGAAATTAACTTGTAAATTGCGGTTATGCACGGATCGCCATGCGTTGATCTATGCATTCTAATGTGACATTTTTCAAAGCGCTAAAACAAGGACGCAGATTGATATCCTTCTGCATTCTAATGTGTAACACATCGTTTGCAACAAGACTCGAAACTTAAATTTGGTGTCTGTTATTCCGAATTGATTCCACACTTTACATGAAAAGACCTCCGGCTGTCATACTGACGACATAAATGCATTTCAGGTTGACAAAAACACTGTATAATGAATAGACGCCATGCCGTCATATTGACAGCGAACCGTTTAAATGACGCCATACTGTAATATGAAAAGACATGAGGCCGTCATTTTGACGGCTCAGTTGTATTCCTAGTTGACAAGCAGAACGTCAAAATGATCAAAAACACCGTCATTTGGAAATGACGGCCGGCTGTCATTTTGACGGTTAGATACTTGGAAATAGAGCTGCCAAGATATTTACCGTCATTTTGACGGATTTTTTTTTACAGTGACGCGTAATTTCGGAATCCTCCCCTCCGCTGTCCGGCTCCCATTAACCCCCTTCTCTGCAGTTGTGCGTAGGGCAGAAAAAAAATTCAGGGGGCACTTTGACTGTCTAAAGTGCGTAGAGGCGAAAGCGTTTTCCGCAGTGCCTATGTGACACTGGTAACGTCACCACTTGATGACGTCACACATAATTGATAAAGTTGGTTGGTTGGTTGGTTTATGGGGTTTAACGTCCCAAAGCGACTAAGACTATGAGAGACGCCGTAGTGGAGGGCTCCGGAAATTTCGACCACCTGGGGTTCTTTAACGTGCACTGACATCGCACAGTACACGGGCCTCTAGAATTTCTCCTCCAAAGAAATTCCAGCCGCCGCGGCCGGGATCGGATAAAGTAATGACAAACTATTAATCAGTGATTAATTACTGATTAATGGTCAAATACTCATTAACTGATAATTAATTACACTTAAGCTTCGCCTTTAGGAGTGGAACGCGACAGCGTGTTGTAGCGCTGCCAGGCAGTCCACGGAACGCCACCACCCGTTCGGCGCGATGCCTTGCCCTTTGAACACAACGCTTTTTGAGGAAAGGAAATGGCTCAGTAATTCTCTGTCATCTCGGTGGACACCCGAACGGCACCGTACGGGAAGGGATTAAGTGGGAGTGAAAGAAGAAAGAGAAAGAGTGGCCGTAATGAAGAAACTGAAAATTGTATTTGAGGAAAGGAAATTACGCAGTAACTGTCTCGCATATCTCGGTGGACATCCGTCAAAACGCGGACACATCTGCCGACACGGCTGCCGACACGGCTGCTAACGACAGTATGAGGCATTAAAGGCTTCCGCCTTAAAAAACTCAGTGGACATTCGTTTATCGCGATCCCGGACGCGGCAGACAATGCACAGCACCATGAACTTCCCTATCACCATCGGCACGAAACAATCATTTCTGGCGCAAATTAAAACATAAAATATTACTATTTTGGACATCTCCTTGGGCGTCAAAGGCATCACCATGTCTGACGCTATGCATAAAAAAAAACACACATGCTTGATTTGCGACGCTGGGCTCCTTCAAGTGCATGATAGAAAGAAGAATCCTCTGGCGTTATATCGAAAAGCGCACCTGGTTTTCGCGTCGTTTTCGAGCCTAAGACGAGCTTGAGCAGTTCAATGGCTGGGACAAATGAGTCAGGTTAGCGCGTGGGTCCGGCTAAATCAACAAATTACGGCAACAGCAGAGCTACGCAGTGCGCACACGTGCTAAAAGTCCACTGCAGCACTCGAGATCCCATCTCACGGTAGTTATTGCCAAGAAGCGCACAGTCGTTGTTTCAGCAGTAAGCATTGTAACACTTGTGTATATGAGATGGAGCCGTGCGGGGAGCGTGGCAAGAGACATCTATCTATATTTTCAGGACTGGCAATGCGAAATTCGATAAAGGATCTCACAAAACTCGTAGCGGCTCATTTCATCCACGGAGAATCTGAGCCCGTGCCAAAGGTGAACTACAAAGGCAACGAAAGATTGCCGTTCCCGTGCCAGCGGAATCCTCTGCTTCGGTTGTTCAAAGACACCGGCATGATGCCTAATGCTGCCTCGAGCGCCCACAGTAGTGAAAAATTCAGGGGTCACTTTGGCTCTCTAAAGTGCTGCAAGGCGAAAGCGTTTCCTGGCCACTGTTTGTTTTTATTTACTTTTTTATTTTTCATATTTTGTTTTTTATTTTTTGCTCCTTTTCTTAATTTTATTGTTTTTTATTTTCACATCCAATTCTTATTTGTTTTTATTTTTGTTTATTTTCTTAGTTTTATTTTTTATTTTCTTGACTCTACTTTAATTTATTTATGAAGGCCATGCATTCACTAGATGCGCCTTTATTCATGCTGCAACCTTGAGCCTTTTAAGCAGTGACGCCGAAAGGCGGACGAATCTGCCGACGTGTCTGTCGACACTCCTGCCGACGCGTCTGTTGACACGGCTGCCGACGCGTCTGTTGACACGGCTGCCGACGCGTCTGTCGACACTCCTGCCGATGCGTCTGTCGACACGGCTGCCGACGCGTCTGTCGACACTCCTGCCGACGCGTCTGCTAACGACAGTATGAGGCATTAAAGGCTTTCGCCTTAATATTTGCTTCCCTTTGCTGTCAACAACTTGAAAATGGCTAAATTGGTACCGTCGTCGCGAAACGTACACGACCGACTTCGCTGCCGCGTCCACCCACCACTCACATCCACTCATTGCCACTCATCAATCATGTCCACTCATCACTCACCTCTACTCACACTCAAATCCACTCATTCTCACTCACACTGCATGATGACCACCGACACTCATATCCACTCACTCGCACTCACACTCACGACCATGCATTCACTCACACTCACGGACGTTAGTGTGAGTGTGAGTGAGGTGATATGAGTGCACTCATGTGTGAGTGTGCCGACCTATGCGTAGAGCTGCAGCCAAAATATCGAGAACCGCCAAAAAAAGACTTCGTGTGCACACTGCCGCCGCGCTAAGCGTAGTGCTGAGCATAGCACTGTATACCACCGTCCACAGATCGACACCCTCAAAGCGGCGGATTTTAAAGCGATGGACCAATGTCATCGGTACTTACCTGAAGACATTGCTGTGGTGTTCCTCTTTGCGTCGACGCGGTGACGTACAAATTCAACTATTCAACGTTGAGCGCCGTAAGCGGTGACAGATATGATGTTGCCACTGCAAAGTCCGCACGCCTACTGACCCTGTTGCAAAGAGCGGCGACAACTGCAGGCAGTCGGCACCCACGAACGCGCGATTTCTAACACTGGGACGCTTCTCAGCGTCTCTCCGAGCCTGCGCGTCGGCATCGTGGAGCGTGTTGTGCGTTCGGGCCGGTCAGCCACTGGGACGCTCTCAAGGAACGCCAGGCGCCCTGGCCTGCGTCCGCTTCGGTGGACACGGTTGTTGCTGCGACGCGCGTCTTTTCTTTCCTTTTTCTCTTTCCTCTGATATTTTAACTCTCCTCTATCAGCACGTGGCAGCGGCGGTGGCTCGGTTCGAGCAGTAGGCAGGCCCGTGCAATTTCCTTTTCATCCTTCTCGAGGCCCATTTTCTAAAACGCTCCTTACCTTACTAAGGGCGCCTCAAACACCGTAAGGTGACTTTATGTCAATTAGGGGCTCCTTGGTGCTTCCCTACGCTAAGGTAGCCGGCATGCTTGGGAGACTGCCCTCCTCAACTGCTCCACACTGGAGTCTCAAAGGGCTCTAGTAAAGCGGGCGCGAGACGGGGCCTCGTCGTGCGGTGTCCCGGGCTAAGGATACCGACCATGTAGCAGGGTTTTTTGACCCTCAAACTCTCTTTGCATATTAAAGTTTTTCACCACCACCGCCACCACCATGCTACGTTCGATGGAGGCGAAACGCAAGAGGCGCCCGTGTGCTGTGCGATGTCAGTGCACGTTAAAGATCTCCAGGTGGTCGAAATTATTCCGGAGACCTCCACTACGGCACCTCTTTCTCTCTTTATTCTTTCACTCCCACCTTCCTCCCTTTCCTTACGGCCCGGTTCAGGTGCCCACCGAGATACGTGAGACAGATACTGCGCCATTTCCTTTCCTCAAAAACCAATTTATTTATTTACCCCGCTCCTCTAACTGAAGGCAAGCTTCTCTGCAAAACTCTGCACGCGGTACGCTCTTTTGCGCACGCCGTGCTGCTCGCCCGCGCTCCCGCGCTGCTGTTTGAGCGCCGTTTTTATTTTTTTTATTTTTTCTGATTGCTGCCTGTGCGTGCGCGTTGGGACGCTGCTCTTCAGCTTTCCCGAACACGGCGTTCCCGAGTTCGTCCAGGTGCTACATCCCTGTGCCGCTGGAAACAGGGAATAATGCAGGCAATTCCCTTCGTCACCCAGAACGGCAGCTTTGAAAGTTACGTCAGGTTTTTGCGCCGCGCACGTGAACTTTTGCGCTGCCGTGTGTACGAGCTGCCGCGGTTGCGCGACAACGGCGTCTGGCCGATGGGCTGTACCCACTCTAGCACTGCAACGACCAGGAATTCTTGGCCCTATATTGCTTTTCCAAACAAACTGTGTGCTGGCTATTCTGCAAGAGCTGCAGATACATGCGAGTGCAGACAACAGAGGATCTCCGCTGCCGCCCGCACTTGAAAAGCTCCTCATCACGCACCGGTTTTACGGAAGTGGCGCGATGCAGACTCTGGTGGGAGATTTGGTGAATATTTCTCAGCCTGCTGTCAGCAGTAGCATTTGGGTAGTGACGTAAATGATCTGTGTGCGTCTCTGTCAAGTGCGTCCGCCTGCCGAGTGTTTCTGAAGCAAAGCCGACGATGACGAGATTTTACGGCATCGGAGGTTTCCTCGGCGTTACTGTGTGCATTGGCTGTACGCATATGCCCACAAAAAGCCCCAATAGAGACAACGCTAAAGTGTACAGGAGCAGGAAAGGTTTCTTCTCGACAAATGTGCAGGTAAGTAACATTTCCATCAAGCAATCAATCATTTTTATTTCTGCCTCCAAAAAGTGACAGAGGAGCTGCAGAAGCTGTCATAGACAGCTTGACTGAGCCAAAGCCCCCTTATACCGGGCAGCAGTGACAGGCGACGAAAAAAAACAATTCACAGTAAAACACATTGTTAACACCAAGAACAATCTTATGTCTAGTTTATACATATGTGCAATTTACATGGTCATCCGAACATCATTACATAAGTATCTTTTAGCAATACAACAACAAGCACAATGAAGAAACAATACAAATTAGAGAAAGCAAAAACGCCACTCAGTGCAGTTTAAAGGAAAAAAATCATTTTGTATCACAGTCTACGTATAAGCAACACAGTTCACGATGAGTGCAGGTAAACAAGTTGAAATTGGCAAATTTGTATGCGTTTAGAAGAGAAAGAAGTGTATATTGCAGGCGCTGTTTACCAGTATTTATGCGCAGTGTAGGCACCAACCAGGTTTCAGGCTCTCTAAAAGGGTAAATCACTTCTTTTTCTTTCAGATTTGCCAGATGTCGAATATGACATGTTATTTTTGATTTCTAGTTTAAAGCGAACACTCGGTCGATAAATCTCAATATAAATCTTTGATTTATACCAAGATTGTTCTTTGATATTTCACATCTAGTATAATTTTTGTCGTTGGCAAGAAATGCGTCTCCAGAAAAGTGCCTATTGGTTTGTGACGGGTTGTGGCAGTGTTCAACGGTACACATCCCTCAAGGATGTGCATGTCGTGTTATCCGTGGTAGCGTGTCTTGCCTTTCCGCAGCAGGCAGAAGTGCCAAACAGTATTCATATGGAAACTATGGAAGCTGTCTGGCTTTGACAGCCTATTCCTTTTCACGCGAGAGATCACACACAGCATACAGATGCACGCACAGAACATCATACACAAAAATGTTGTGAGGCAGGTGTAGGTGCACCTTTGCAGAGTAGTTTACAAAGCAAAAGGGCACACTACAGTTTCATGTATACCTGGCATTATCCACACATGCCACAAGCCTTGCAATGCCCCCATTTCCCACAGCCCTTTACCGTCAACCTAGCATGCGTGGGGCTCGGGTTGGCAGAGCTGGCTGCCCATTTAGCCTTGGTACAACTGGCCGAGGAGCTGCTGAGTGCTTAATTTGTCACTAAGTAAAGTGTTTCTCTCTCACACATGCCACAGTGGTCTGAACTTCCTTTCCTTGTTTCCTTTGCAGGTTGTCGCAGGCCCTAAACTTCAGTTCTACGACATTGTGTCAAGTTGGCCCGGTAGTGTTCACGATAACCGCATCTTCTGTAACAGCCGAGTGATGGTGAGCTACCAACAAAAGGCAGTACATGGTGTCCTTCTTGGAGATCGAGGATACGCGTGTTTGCCCTTTCTGATGGCGCCACTCAGGAACCCGCAAACTTGCGCACAGAAAAGGCAAGAGAAACAATTTTGCAGCACCAGTGTGTGATATGCTTGTGTTAATTATTTTTCATGCTCCCGGCAGGTACAACAGGAGCCATATCAAGACGTGGAACTCAGTAGAGCAAGCATTTGGAGTGTGGAAGAGGAGGTTCTTGTGCCTGGGAAAGAAGTTCGAAACGAAGACGGAGCGGTCAGCTGCCGTCGTCATGGCATGCGCAGCACTGATAACATTGCGTGTTCCCTGAGGGACCCAGTTCCAAATGGCGATGAGCCCGAAGAGGTTGACGCAGGACCATGCCCCCCTGACACCCTTCTGGGCACCCAGCTGTGACTACGACTTATTCAGCGTTGCTTCACAAACAACCAGAGTGGAGCTGGCAGTGAGACGTACTCTGATTAGAGGTAAAATTGTGTGTTAAATGCTTTGCAATTGCAAGTGAATATCAGCATGAACTGAGAATACTGCAGGAATGCTAAAATGACCTAAAGAGTTGATAAAGGGTTGAAAGACAGTGGCACAGTACTAGGTACAATGATTTTATTCAGTGCTGCTTTGCAGAGAAAGCCTCAAGTTGCTCAGCAAGTACAGCTTGCTTAAGCTTCAGCATTTTTTTCTTTTTCTCGCAACATACGCATCTTCATCTAATGAATTGCATTTCTTTTGTGCTTTTCATCAGTGTTTTGCTGCTCTTTTAGCACATGCTCGTCTACAATCATTTTCAGCCTTGATTGATGTTCAATGCACCTTTGTGTCCGCTCATCCTCTGTAGCTTGAAGCCGTGCTTTCAGGTTCTGTCGACAGAGCTTCCTCCACTGCAGCAACCCGGCCACTTTGCCGACGGTGAACCACTGGCTCGGTTCCTGTGTCGTCGCTGTGTGTAGGCCGGGGAGTTGCCTCTTCTTCTTCGGCTGTCAGCTTGGCATTGCGGACAGCAGGTGGCGGCGAGCTGTGGAGCACATCATTCACCGTTTGGCTGCCATTAGCTTGGCTGTCTTGTGTGTATTCTGCAGAAATGGTGATAAAGCATTTCAATACATTCTTCCTCAAATCAAGCAAATAAATTTCACTGAACAAAAGTAGCCCTGGTGTCTTAAGCACAAAGACTGATAGCACATCACTGTGCACAGCAGATATTTGCTGCTGTGATCTAATGTAAAGCATCAGACAAAATAAGCCACAAAAACATTACAACTACCTTTTCAGACACATGAGCTTTTTCAGCTGTGTGAGCTTGAATACTGTGACTTTACAAATGGTCTGAATCTAGCACATGCACAAGTTACAGAAAGTGGCAAAACGATTTTGATTTAGCATCAATATGATGTACTGTCGCTCTCAGTATGACTCGCAACACGCTTCAGGTGGTACGAGCTCATGTCACGAATAGATGCGAGTCGGGTGCTGCTGTAAAGTTCTGTATATAGCTGTCGAGCAGCGTACCCGCATGCTTGGTTCTGTATTTTCTATCGAACGCGCACAAGAAGAAGGTGGCCAACAGCGTCGCAGGTAATTATGATCGCGACTGTAGTGCAGTGGTAAGCTTGTTCTTATTCATTTCAGCTTTTGCGTTCATCCTGTTCATCCGGCGAAAGACACGACTTTTTGCATTGAAATACACAGCAGACACCCGACTTCCGGGAGAAGCGCTCCAACTTTCGGTAGCTTCACTCGCGCTCGTCTCGGAAAGCGGCATGGAAACATGCATGGAAAGCGGATATGGCGCTGATAGAAATCTGGTTGAATATCTACAACGTGTATATTCAGACAATGAGGTCGTAGTAACCTGGGAGGGAGAAACTACAAAACCAGCTAAAATTAAGAGAGGGCTAAGGCAGGGCTGCCCACTATCACCTCTACTTTTCATGGTATATGTGAACCAAATGGAAAAGAGGTTGGAAGAGAGTGGGGTAGGAGTTGACGTGAGTTATATGCAGGATGGTCAGAAGGTAAACCAAGTGTTGGCTGGACTGATGTATGCGGATGATATTGTTCTACTAGCAGACAAGCGAGATAGGCTGCAGGAACTAGCTAAAATCTGTGGTGAGGAGGGCAAGAGAGAAGTCAGATAATGGTCTATAATGATGAGAATGGAGACCCACTAGAAATACAAGACACTATGATAGACCATGTGAGAACTTATAAGTATCTAGGTGTATGGCTAATTGAAGGGAAAAAATATCTGGAAGAGCATGAGAGGATTCTGAAGGATAAAGGAAAAAGGAATTCAGACATTATGAAGCATAGAGCACTATGGAACTATAATAGGTATGAGGTGGTTAGAGGAGTATGGAAGGGAATCATGGTACCGGGCCTCACATTTGGAAATGCAGTCCTGTGCATGAAATCAGAAGTACAGTCAGGGCTAGAGGTCAGACAAAGAAGTGTAGGAAGGCTAGCCTTGGGAGCCCATGGGAACACTCCGAATGAGGGAGTCCAGGGAGATATGGATTGGGCGTCGTTCGAGGTTCGGGAGGCCATCAGCAAACTGAAATATGATCAGAGACTAACTCAAATGGAGGAAACAAGATGGGCAAAAAAGGTGTACAAGTATCTGTACATGAAAAGTATTAACACAAAATGGACTAATAGAACCCGAAAGCTAAGAATGAAGTATTTACGGGTGAGGGATGGGACGCAACAAAATACTAACGTGAAAGCGGAGGTAAAGGAGACGGAAAGAAGGATGTGGAAAGAAAGAATGCAGGAAAAATCGGCGCTAGGCATATATAGGACACGAAAACAGGACATCAAAAAAGAGCGATTATTCGATAATTCGCGGGGCAGTTCACTGCTTTTTGAGGCTAGGACAGGGACTCTGAGAACAAAACCGTATAGGTCCAAATTTGAAGAAGTGGATATTTTGTGCTCTGCTTGTAAAACGGAAACGGAGACCATAGAGCACTTGGTTCTGAGGTGCGCAGAACTCCGCCCAGCCCTCCCAGAGGGGGCAGCAACGGACATAGAGATAGCGCTGGGATTTACTGGGGAGGACGGGCGAGTGGATGGGAAAAGCGTGACATTGCCGAATGGGAGGTTGGAGGATTGGTGGCGGAAATCAAGGGAGGGGTGAATTTTGAGGGGAAAAGGATAGACAGATTAGGCATTGTAAGAGAGAAAGGGAAAGGAAAAATAAATCAACAATGGGGGAAGTATAGGCTAGGTGGCGAAAGCTACCGCCCGGTACAAAGGATAAAGCCATTATCATCCATCTATCTATCCATCCATGCGGCATCCAGCCACCTAGTGGAGATCAGTGATAATACGTGCGTCACTTGCAAATAAAAATATGGGTTATACAATGTTTTTAAGTACCGATAATGAAATTTTTCACTCACTCACTCGCTGACAAAATACGCAATGTCGAAGTGCTTTTGAATGCATTTGAAGCACAAGGGAGGTGGTGCGTAGCAAGTCAGAGGGGGGCTCCCGAGAGACTCGGCTGGCAACCTGGCTGACCGCAAAATCAACAGAGCTGAAATTACTGAAACCATGCAAAAACGCTAGACCACGTGTATTGTACGGTAGCGGCAAAGCGAGCTAGGCGCGTAATCCATACGCGCGTACTCGTCTGCTGAGTTTGCAGTTAACATAAGGTGCCACCATGTCGCAGGTACAACTTGTTTTTTTTTTATACGTATATATATACTATAGTAAATCAAGCGGCCAGCGTGAAAAATACGGAAAATTCTAATGCTGCTGTTGGCTTTGGACACGGATATCATGTAGCTGTTTTGTACTTGCAAGTGGTTTTCGTTGTCCTCATAATGTGTATTTTGCCCCTCCAGATCGCAGGTCCTGACCAGCATGGGAAGAATCTTCCGGACTTCCTTGCCCTCTTTAAAGAAGTCAAAGAGAAGGCGTCTGCTGTGTCTGTCGCTGTAGAAAGCCTTGCGTCTCGTGCCTGCAGCAAAGAACTGAACACGGAGGCGGTAAGTTGTTGAACAAAGAATATAAGATGTTCCCCAGTTTGCTTCATGGGGCACCACAGTGACTTGTAATTATTTGTGAACTGAAGTGAAGGTTAAATGACTGGGGCATCTCAAAAGTATGAGTTCTGAAGTTTTAATGCCCGATCAGTACGTATACATGGCTGTCATGGTGAATCGGCCCTCCTTGAGCGACTTCGGTGGGGTGTTCTCGCTGATGCCTTGAATCACTGCTCTAGTGACTTTACCCAATTTTGTGCATGTGCAGTGCTGTTTGAGATGCGATAGCACTGAAAATTTAAAATTCCTATGAAACAACCTTGTTTGCCCGTGTGCAACAACAGTATTGAATTAAGTTGGAACATGAGCAGGAGCAGAATTACCATGTATCAGGGTCGGCATAACTGTATGCATGGTCCAGTGCTATATATGTTCTTCGCTTTGTTTTTATTGTTTTGGGCATTCTTTTAGTACCAGAGAGAATGTATATTTTCTTAGTGGACTGCATTGGTATTCTGCATACTGATAATTGATGTATATTTTACTTGTGCTGCGCTAATTTTGCTGTATTAATATCTGTATGCCCCACCTGCTTGGGCCACACGAAGGCCTGCAGTATTGTGTAAATGAATAAATAATAATAAATAAGGTATTGCTATGAGTGAATTGGGCACCACTGCCTTGCGCGCCTGTGCATATAGGTGTCAGCCTTGCTGATGTTATACTGACTGGATTACATCATTTAGCATAGCTGCCGCATTTTAGGGTTGGTTGCAGTGTTGCTTGAATCCTGAATTGTAGACATGGGAGTGGCATCCTGGTTTACATTTCCATTTGACCAGTATTTTAACTTTCAGTGAGTGGTAGCACAGTGCACTCTTGACATTTTTAGTTCCTTAGGCAGGTTTTTGAACAAATTGATTGTTTCGTAGTTAACATGCTGTGAAACATGAAGTTGTGGATGTGTTTGCAGCTTTGTATGCATGTGGCAATAATTGTATTCTGTAACTTGTGTGATGATCAATTAGTCACATTTAAAGTGATCATGGTAACGCAGCTTATGTGCTGAGAAATCCTCCAGTTATTTGTGGGTGCAGTTACAGAGACTAATCTGTTGTAAAAATTGTACTGTTATGGACTCTTTTGAAGTGTATTTTGGCAACTCATTATGTCCCTTGTTTATGTTGCAGGGTTTGAGTTTCCTTGAAATGAAGAACCATGTAATGCTCAGCTATCTGCTGGACCTTACACATGTTGTTTGGTGCAAAGTATCTGGCAAGAGCATCAGCGGTGACCCCTCCATACGACGACTCGTGCAGGCTCGAACTGTATGCATTATTTCTTCTAATTTTTTTCTTCTTTCCTAGCATCTGCATGAAGTGAGCAGTTAGTAATATTTTTTTCAGTATCCTGATTTACATTGTTTTTTTTTTGTTTTAATTCTGTGTTTGGAGACAGTGTAATGTTTGCACTGCTCTTCTGCATAAGGAGTGTAATGTAGAGCAAGACACACTAGACACCTATAGTTGTTGCATTCTCAATAAAGCTGCCGCAGTGGCTCAGTGGTCATGGTGCTCGGCTGTTGACCCGAAAGACGGGGGTTCGATCCCGGCCGCGGCGGTCGAATTTCGATGGAGGCGAAATTCTAGAGGCCCATGTACTGTGCAATGTCAGTGCACCTTAATGAACCCCAGGTGGTCAAAATTCCGGAGCCCTTCACTACGGCGTCCCTCATAGCCTGAGTCGCTTTGGGACGTTAAACCCCAATAAACCAAACCAAACCATTCTCAATAAGATACCTGGGGTATTTTCCGAAAGCAGTTTATTGCTAATAGCAGGGGCACGTGACTTTGTATCCCTGCTAATGGCTGATGTAGTGCATACATTGGTGCCATTTTTAACTTGCAGTGTTTGCAGTAAGCAAAACTGAAGCTACTAATGACCTTACATGGGTGATAGATCAATGGTTTGACAAACACTGTGAGAGAGAAAGCATAAGATATTCTCAGCTTTAATGTTGAGCTTGAAAAGGGAGGAAGCTAAGCTTTCATGAAAGTTGTGACTGAAGAGCAACTTAGCTTGTGCAGTTTCGTTGGTAGAAGTGCCTTGTGCAATAAAAGTTACATTCGTGGTGTGAAGAAATAATTGTTTTGATTAGCCATTGTGTTTGTTCATCCTTGAAAAAAACCTTGGCGAGTGCTTGAAAGTCCTTGAAAACTCTTGAATTTTGGAGCTCATAACTAGCATGAACCCTGATTTGGAAGTTGGCCCATTTCCAAATATTCCAAACAACGCCCCAAATTTTAGAAGTATTTAGGCCCACGCCCAGAAAACAGATAAAGGTGGATTAAGGCAGAAGGGTGGGTCGGGTTAGTATAATCCAATATGATAATCCAAGGGAGGTGCTACTTGAACATTCTAGTTCTCAGATTTTGAAATTTGCTGGTGCTCATGATGTCACAATCCTCTCGACCAGTCGGGAAATTTTTTCATGGAAAAACATCACGGTTTCTTAAGAGGAAAAAATAAATGCTATCACAATAGCTTGCGATGCCGAGACGCTCAGCACCACTGTGCTAGCACCACCTATGCAGCCCAAGAAATTGGCTAAAGGCAGGGGTCCCCGCAGGTTAAAAACTCAAGAGAAAGGGGAGTGCTGTAGAGAAAAAAAATGGTATGGCCCTCAGCTTTTGGGAGCACGGTTGCCTCTGCCGGATTTAGTTTCGCTCTCTGCTGCTCGTGCTAACAGTTTTTTGTGCAGCGTACGGTAGGCTGATCATGCATGACCTTGTGTGTCAGAGCTGTGTGCTTGCTGCAAAATGTGCTGGATTGCACTCCTTCTAGGTCCTGGAAAGAATTCGTCCCATAGACCAGAAGCTGAAGTACCAGATTGATAAAATAGTGAAAACAGCTGCCACGGGAACTGTCGGTAAGTTTACCTCCCACTGCATCACATTAATACTGCAGCACGAGCGGTTGGCTTCCAGCAGAATGTGTCACCTAGTGTTGTGAAATGCACGTTAGTTGTCCATGTAATTTATCATTTGCTACTCATTGTGATGTGTGCTTGAGGAATTTTAAATATTTGTGTAGTTGAGTGTCGGTGCGTGACATTAATATTCTGGCATGATTACATTATGGAGTTCACCATGTAGTTAGTGAGAGATCTGCAATAAAGCAGAACCTGGATGATTCAAACTCGGTTAATTCGAAATTCTAGATAATTCGAAGAATTTCTGCAGTCCTGCAATTTCTGATGCAAATGTTACCTGGTAATTCGAAGTAGCGGCCTGCACCGGCGCAGTTAATTCGAAGATCTAGGGTGCTATGCGGGAATGCCCGATCCCAGTTTCACGACAAACCAGTGAAGCGACGGCCCCTCAGAGCTGCGAGGCGGTGCCGCAGAGCGATGCTGATGCTTGGTATGCGAAGCTCCCCAGCCCCAATACTCCCAGCACAAGAACCAACCTATGGCATGGCTTGCGGACTAGTGAAACGCGCGCATGCTCTTGTTAAGTGACGCTACCATTCTTACTCCGTGCCCGCAGTGGGTGTTCTTGACTGTGCCTAATGCCGCCTGAGCCATTTCTTTGAGTGGTGTGTCGGGGTTAAAGGTTTAGTACCGTCACGCATGAGTCAACCAACCTTTCTTTAGAAAAACGATCGTCGATATTGATCGTCGGGGTTGATCTAAGGTAGCTTTGGACAAGCGGCGGGTAGTGCACGCCCCATGCCGTACTACCAGCAAGACTCATGGGGCTGCAGGCTTCAGAAAAGTTGTTAATTCATGTGAAAATTGTTTTGCGCTAAAGGAAGTTGAAATTGCGTGCCATTTCCTTAGTTTGCACTGGCAGTTGCTACCTTGGGGGAGTGATCGGGGTGCGAGGGCTAGCTTTTGATAATCTCCGAGGCGTGCGTTTTGCCGGGACCCGAAATTGCAGGGCTGTTTGCAGTTCAGTTTGCCGCTAGTCAGTTGAGCTGCACGCAAGTGTGGAAGGACAGGACGGGGCATCGTTCTTATGCGAAAGCCAAAAAACGACGCCCTGTACTGTCCCATACTGACTAGCATAAAGGCCCCATGTCACAGAAAAGTTGGCGTCAGCATTTCCGCTGGCATGACAGAAAAATCCGAACTGGCCAAAAACGTGGCTGTTACAAAAGGCTCCCATAGATGGCACCAGACACACCAGCGGCGCATTAGAAGCCCCTGACCTTCAGGTTGTGAGTCACACATTACCGCTACGCCACGCAGGTACGTTTGTATGGCTTGTTTAAAGTGGGGCTTTATATGTACGTTGAGTAGTCTTTCACATAATAATTCTAATCATGAAAAAAAAGCATGTGCACGTCTGCATGGGCAAGAGGAACTGCTGTCATGTCACACCCTTAAAGACGGAGCTTACGTGTACCACAGTTTTTCACGATCTCAATTGGGTCAGACTGCTCTCCACGTGCTGCGATTCCATCCTGCGGGAAACTACGAAACAAAGTACGGGGGCGGGATGATGCAGGGGAAGAGATGGAGGGTGGGGGCCTTCACCGGCTTGTATTTAGAGTCGGCCTTTTTTATTTTGGTATGTGGTAATTGTAAAATTTGTCTCATGTAGGTAGCGTGTTCCCGCAAGCAAACCTTTTTGCCTGGGTCTTATTTTTTACGGTGGCCGGTTAATCCGTTAATTTTTTGCGGTCCCAGTGAACTCGAATTAACGAGGTTTTACTGTATGTCGTGAATTTGTGTTGCACTGGCAAGTTCAAAAGTGCCTTGAAACACCTCTTTGTCCATCTTGAGAAACAGTTTTGAGTAGGTTAAGCCCCTCTTGGTTAAGCACCATGTGGGGGTTTTCTCAACAGATGAGTTAGCAAACAAATTTCGGGCATTGCACTGATTTAGTGGACAGTTCACTAGCTAAATGCATTCACATGACAGAGAAAGCAAGAAAGCACTCCCTTTTTTTTTTTTTAAATGTGTATTTTTCTGCTTAGCAATGCAGAGGGAAATGGTGCTGTCTTTTTTTCTTTGTTCACATTGACCATGGACATGTCACCAACCTGTGATGTGGTGTCTCATAATGCACTGTCTCCGCCAGCCAAATTTAGGATTTCGTCTGTGTTGTGAATCCCTTCTTAGAAATGACAATGTCCCAGAACAGTTTTTGCTGAATAAATTCTAGAGGCCCGTGTACTGTGCGATGTCAGTGCACATTAAAGAACCCCAGGTGGTCGAAATTTCCGGAGCCCTCCACTACGACGTCTCTCATAGCATTAGTCGCTTTGGGACGTTAAACACCATAAACCAAACCAAACCAGTTTTTACTGAATAAATTTTGCAAACTCTGTTGTACAAGAGGGGAGGAATTAAAGGTGATGCATCGAATTCCTCAGCTCGAATTCTCTCCTCCATTTTCCTCTTGACTTGTCTCTCTGGGAGGGATGCTCCGCCTACTACAGTCGTGTCCCACCTTTGCCTGCTGAGACCCTGCCCACCTGTCATCATCAGTTGGCGGAGTAGCTGCAGTCACTGACGGCACACTTTGGTGGCACATAAGGACTCTGCAACTAGTCAGAAGTGTTCAGGGCGATGTGATCTACTGTGTTTACTCAGCATGGTCAGCAAGTGATTCAGGGCCCGATTTGGAGGGGTGCTTAGCGTGAGAGAAACAAGGACATGAGAGGGACACAGGACGAACGCCGCCGCGGTGGCTCAGCGGTTATGGTGCTCGGCTGCTGACCCAAAAGACGCGGGTTCGATCCCGGCCGCGGCGGTCGAATTTCTTTGGACGAGAAACTCTAGAGGCCCGTGTACTGTGCGATGTCAGTGCACGTTAAAGAACCCCAGGTGGTCGAAATTTCCGGAGCCCTCCACTACGGCGTCTCTCATAGCCTTAGTCGCTTTGGGACGTTAAACCCCATAAAACCAAAACCAAAACCAAACACAGGACGAACGCTCGGCCTGTGTTCCTCTCTAGCCCTTGTGCCTCTTGTACTAAGCCCCTTTCTAAATCGTGCCTTGCCAACTAGCTCCACTTCCACTTTTGCGCAAGTTCAGGGTCCATTTGATTCATCAGTATGGCTTCCGTTGCCATCCACGCTGCTTGTCTTATGTGAGGTGATGAAATTTCCAGCTGTATTCGTAGGGCTGCAGCATGCTTAGTATGCTTTTTGAATGAGATTTGGGAGCTTCCTACCATCCCCCTTGCTTCTTCCTACAAGAACGCGGCTGTTTTGGGAAGGCAGTTAAAACTTTTAATCTGATTGAAACATCTCTGCCGTATGTTGCTCACAACCTACCGCTTTTTCAATTCCATTTGTTCTTCCTACTGTCTCATGTTCAGACCTTTCTTCTTCTCCACGCTGCCTTTGCGTGAAAAGTTCAGGGTGGAAGGTGCACGCAGCCGTGCTTTGTCACAACAAAACATGCATGAACTTGCACAAGTTATTATTGCTGTATTATTTACATATTTATTCATTGCTATTTTCAGATGCTGATGATCCTTTGAGGTTCAGAGCCAATCCAGCAGCCCTTGAAGCCGAAGTAGGCAACCTTCGCTATTATGAAAAGGGGATACATACTGCTTTTAGTGTTTTTTTGTTTTGCTTGTGTAATATTTTTGCTTTTGTGGGCTTTAATTCCTGCTCCGGCAGTCATTGGAACTCAAAATGCCTTTTGTGAGTGTTTAAGGAGCATTATTTCAGTATTTTTGTTATTTCAGAGCGGTGACGAGTCCACGGGGACTATTGACGATGAAAAAGGAGAGCAAGACAAGAAAGCAGCGAAGCTGTATAGACCACCAAAGCTGGCTCCCGTGCACTATGGTAATCTATCTTGGACATTCTGGTTCCAGTTTAGAACACAGCTGCACAGTTCAACCCTTTCTTAATTAATCATGTTTTGTCATACATTGTGAAATATATGCTGTGCAGGGATGTGGGTGCCTGAACTTGGAAGCAACTGAGGACGAAAAAAAAAGTGGTGTGAATGCACTTGACCCATGCAAGAACATAAAATAATTTAGATGTGACGAACTGTGTGTGGAAGGAGGGGTGTGCATTTGAGTAAATTAGTCGGGAAGGGGCATGGCATTGTCATTTACCATAGAACCCCGCTGTCGCGTTTTTCATGAGAGAATGAAAAAGAAAAAGAAAAGCATATCTGTCGGCTGGAAGACACAGTAGCCGGGAAATGCATGAAAACAACGTACATCGGTGTCTGTTGTCTTTTCTTTTTTTTACTTCTAGTGGGAGCCCCATGCTTCTCTGAAATTTGCAAGGCTTTGTGGCTCGCACGATCGTTTGCGTGCACAGAATGTCATAAATGCCCTTGCATGGCTCTCCCTCTGTCTGAGTTGGGGAAAGGAAGGGAACAGCAAAGAGGAAAGGTGCACGGAGTGGATAAAGTTTGGGCACGCATGCACACTCCGTCGCTGTTTTCGCAGCAGCCGCTTTAATCCTACACAATCATTGACTATTAGAACCTCGGAATTGTGTTTCTAAGCTAGGACAGCAGCTTGGGCATGTTTGTTATTCATTTGTGACGGAACAGCGCAAAACACCGGGACAAGAGACAAGCGCTTGTCTCTTGTCCCAGTGTTTTGCGCTGTACCGTCACAAAAGTTTCTAAGCTGCAGGCAAATGTGAATGACTGAAACAGGCCTCTGAGCCCATCCACATTGTTTTCATGCCTTTGGTTGTTCGTGCTCACGCCGCAGCAGGGATGGAACTCCACCAACAGCCACAACAAGATGCCCCCCCCCATAAATGTAGTCTTCATAGGTGCAACATGATGAAAGTTGCTGAACTCTGTGGCGGCCAAGCGCCGGTGGGATCGAGCCAGTCTGCCGTCATCATTCTCTGCGCGCTAAACGTAGCCTGTCAAAATGCCAACGCGGGGCAAAGCACTATCGCGAAGCGGCATTCACTTTGTAGCATGCGGTAACGCTGCCACGATCGCAACATAACAACCAAGTCTGTATTGCTTGTGTTTATGGAAAGCTTGGACAGGAACCAGGAGAACGTAGCAGCAGGTTTCTACTATATTAGTTTGGTACTGGCACCATAGTCAATCTTGGAAAGCTCAGTGGGGGCGGAGGTTTTTTCGTTTTCTTGGAACCCGCTTCTTTAGCAACTGAAAGCGATCGGAGTGTAGTGGCAGGGAGCCTTCCTCCTGTAGCTGTGTACTAGTGGCACTCTGTCTGTGTGTTGCCTCACTCATGTGCTTTTGTGATGCTTTGTCCCAAGTCTTTCTGTTTCACCTTCAGTGATTGCTTTCATTCTGAGAATGCTGATTTTCACTGTGAAATGTGCTTATACTATGTTATTAAATTGCAGATGGTGATGAGACTGAAAAGGAGCGGCGAGAACGACTCCTCGAACGAGCAAAGAGGAAAGCCTTGAGCACTAGTGTTATAGAAGAATTGCGAAATGAATTTTATGATGGCCCTGTTGAAATTAAGGTCAGTGCTACTGCCTTTGATGGTTACTCAGTAATGTGCAAGTAGTACGCATAAAACACACTGTTAATCTCACAATTATGAACATTGCTGTTGTAGAAACACGTTGAGAAAAATTTTGCTTGAGAGGTGATCACGCCATTCATTCCATGTCTTTCTGTTGCTTGGATGTGCATTCTGCAAAAGAATGAGGCGTCGTTTGTTGCAGCGTACCACAAAGGGCTGTAGCTGGTGTGTGGCTTCAAAAAGGCACAGAAAACTAGTGCAAAGAATAGAGGGATGTCAGGTAATTAGCATGGCTGGTGGAATTGCAGCTGACAAGGGTCAGGGCAGCCATGCTTTGGTAAACAAGTTTCAGTATCTGCCAGATCTTCTATTGCAGGCTCATGACAGCTCAGTGGCAGTGTTAGTTCAAAAAGCAAAATCAAATTAAGGGGGGATGTGGGGATCAGATTGCAAAAATCGGGAAAAAAGTCTATTTTTGAAAAGTACGCTTTTTGGAGCCTCCAACACTTTCTATGTTGTACTGAAATATTTCACCCGAAAAATGAGCTTTAAGCGCTCCAAATAAGTATATTTGTCAGCATCTACTCATAGACAGTGTGTGCTAGCTTAGAACTTTCACGCTTGTTTTCTTGAAAGTTTGTTTTGAACCGCCGCCGCGGTGGCTCAGTGGCTATGGTGCTCGGCTGCTGGCCCGAAAGACGCGGGTTCGATCCCGGTCGCGGTGGCTGAATTTCTTTGGAGGAGAAATTCGAGGCCCGTGTACTGTGCGATGTCAGTGCACGTTAAAGAACCCCAGGTGGTCGAAATTTCCGGAGCCCTCCACTACGGCGTCTCTCATAGCCTTAGTCGCTTTGGGACGTTAAACCCCATAAACTAAACTAAACTTTGTTTTGAGCTTAATACCTTGCTCATGGAAAATATAGCACAACAATGGGTGCATGGATTTTTACCCCGTTTGTTTTGTTGTGATCGCTGAAATGTGGTCTGCATCGATACAGTCTCAGATTTACCATTTACGCTCACATGTTTTTATTACATGGTAATTAGAGCATGATACATTCTAACCATAAAGAGAAGGTGCATATTATGTCCTTTAAAAATAGAGCACAGAAATAAAAAAAAATGAGAGTCTTGATTTACATCGCACGTCTTGGTAAATATTAAAAGCATTTGCAGACCTGTAGCCTAATTTTTGTCATGCTAGGCTTTCTACAAGCAAGCAACATGGGAACAACATATAAACAATGATGAAAGGGAACCTACTTAAGCTGTCATTGTGAAACTTTATATCTGATTGTTTGATGCTGTTTTAAGCCAGTCTGCCAAATTTCATCCTTCTAAGTTAAAAAATAGAAGTCACCTTCGATCCTCTCTTCTAAGGGGGGAAGGTGGTCTTTAAATAATTTTGTAAATGAAGTGACAATTATGAAATTTTCAGGGAACACGTATTTTAACTTATTTACTCTCATAATAAACAGATTTTTTTTTTTTTTCCGGAAACTTTAAATCAGTGTGAGTGGAGGGTTGGTTCATTATGTGAGAAAAAATTGGTTTCGACAGATTTTTTGTGAGTTGAAATTTCATAACAAACGCCCATCTGTCTGCTCACTGTCACCAGCCTGTCATCCACTTGCCCATCCATCCATTGTCAACAAAAGCACACGGTCGACAAGTTGCGACCTCGCGTCACTCGCGTTCTTGTGTTACCAGTGTTAACCATCTTTAGCTCCACAAGGTGTTTGCTGTATTATGGCGCGATTCGATGGTTTTGCAATAATCCGACGGTGTTGGCTAATCACTGCTGAACCACCAGCCCTTAGGGTCAGGTGCGTGTTTTTTACACGAGGTTAGAACAGAAAGCAAATTCTCATTGACAAAAATGGAGGGTGGATTCAGTATGCGAGTGAGTTCATTATGTGAATAAATGCGGAAATTTCTGTCTACCGATTTCAGATGTATGCCGCCGCGGTGGCTCAGTGGCTATGGTGCTCGGCTGCTGACCCAAAAGACACGGGTTCGATCCCGGCCGCGGCGGCTGGAATTTCTTTGGAGGAGAAATTCCAGAGGCCCGTGTACTGTGTGATGTCAGTGCACGTTAAAGCACCCCAGGTGGTCAAAATTTTCGGAGCCCTCCGCTACGGCGTCTCTCATAGCCTTATACCCCTGCCACACGGCAAATTTAATGTCATTCCCATCGAATGACATTCGTTCAAAACGACATTAGTTTGCTGCCACACGAGAAAATCTAATGTCATTCGATGAAAACGACATTAGGTATCGAATGAGTTCCCTGAACACATTCGCCTGCGACGTCCGAGCTAATGTGTTCCCTCGACACCAGAGACTTGGTGAGAATATACACCGAAAAGCACGATTACAAAAACGTCACAAGCACTGTAATATTTCCGCGTCCCTACGATCGTGCTGTCGTTCATTTATGTATATAAAAATGCCAAATAGAATTGGAAAAAAATAAAACTCACTCTCGCTACCAGCCTTGCGTGGTTAACATTCACAACATGGCGACGCCCAGCTCGCCCGCTTCGGACCGAATACTGCGTCGCCGCTGCATTTTTCGACGTGATAGCTTGCTCTAAACGGTTGTATTCGCTTTTATTTTGTGCATTCTCATCCCTCCGTAACAATATAGGTTTGAAATATCAGTCGCTTTTGAGATAAATTTCAGAATTTCTTGATGCTAGGCTTAACTATGTACGGCGTACACTGTCGTCATAGCAACGACCCCGAGCGAAGTATTTCTCCAACTTTGCACTAGAATCTACATTTTCATTTCATCCAATTGATTTACATAAAAAAAACAAAGCCTTCGAATGCATTCATTACTGCCGTTAATAAAAGAGAAAAACGTTTTTTCGGCACTCAGTTCAGGAGGTTTGACTTGCTATCGTCTAGATGGCGCCACAGTATGTTATGCTTCTCGCGCGCTACGCTAGTCACACCCAACCACCGTGCTCCCTACTAAAACTGTTGTGAGGACGGGCGGCAGTGCGCGCAAGGTGCGCCCGTAGCATGCGCAAAGCTTTTGCGGACGCACAGCTAATACTGTCTAATTTCACCATAGAGAGCATTTCACAATATGACGTCCGCCATTTGCCTGCCGCCGCTGGCTGAGGTTTGGCTTGGCTTGGACTTGTGGTGGATAGCAGTGATCAACACGTTATTGAAATCAACGTTTTTAGATCCCTCGCACAGCGCGCCTATCTAAATACGTTGATTAAAATGAAGATGAAGATTTTAGAATCGGTTTCCATTAGCAAAGCAATACTTTTTGCAACGTATTGAAGCATACATCGAAATTTTTGTATGCTGTACTCACTGTACTCTTTTTCCATCGCAATCGCCATCATTTGCAAATGACATTAGTTTTTGCCGTGTAGCAGCGCGCAGAAAAAATGACATTAAGTCGAACGAATGTCATTCGATGGGAATGACATTAAATTTGCCGTGTGGCAGGGGTATTAGTCGCTTTGGGACGTTAAACCCCATGAACCAACCAACCAACCGATTTCAGATGTGCCATTTAATTTCATATAGAGCAAGTCTCCATACACGTACGTAGTATTTTGTGTAAGGTTTTTGTCGTGGGCTTTCGACAAACTTTGTTGGAGGAAATTTGCAAAATGCATGCTATTAGTTTTTCCTGATATTAATTAAGGAATGCAGTAAGAGTAAAGTTATCATCCTGGCTATCACAGAACTTGAGTTGTAGGGTTTTGAAGTTGCCAGTTCAGAAATAGGAAGAAAAATTTTTGTCATGAGTTTTATGGGTGTGCCTGAAAAATTTTAGAAGTTGCAGGCCATTGCTTCTCCTGTGCACTTGATTGGGTTGATTGATTGATTGATTGCAGTGTCCTCTCAGCTCTGAACCGTGCACTGCATCAATTCCTGTGAGCATGGAAGATGCCACCGTCTGGTTTTTTTATATGGGGGAGGCGTGTAGCAGCACTGCTGCGGAGAGAATGTGAATTGCCGGAACAGAGGGAGCCGTGCACAGGATAAAGAGCAGATTTAGAGCAGAGATGATGCAGAATTGGCATTGGCACCACCATCTTATTTGTGTATGCCTGCATTGTCTTCGACCATCGATAGATCAACACATAGAGTTTCTTACTATTACCTAGAGGGAAAGCTGGCAGCCCGTCTATGGGAGTTTGCATGGCGACCCCTCGAGACCACTTCAGCCACCATGGGCGCTCCAAGCATCATGGGGCGGTGAGCTACCTGTTGCGGAACTGCAACTTTTGGCCAAAAAATAATAGAGAAATAAAGCTGTTTGATAACTACAAACGTCCTAACATTCAATATCTTGTCTAATGATTGCAACAAACGAGCAGAAAAGCATTTAAGTGCAAAGTTTGCCCAAAATAAGAGACGACTCGCTCTCCTATTGGCCAAGTGATGAACACTATAAAAACTAATATTTCGTTATTAACAGACGCACTTTCAAAAGTAAATATGTTTTCAAAAAAAGATGTTGTTGCTTAAACACTATAAGAGGTTTTTAATGGCATTTCAGAAAAGTGAAACCTTTTATTGGCGTCGTGTGTCGTCGCGTTTTCACTACTATTAGTTTTGCACACTGCGTTCGCGCCAAAGTCGTCTGCGCACACACGAACAGCATTTTCGGAATGAAACTTCTTAGTAGTTCTGAAGGAACCAGCGCACAAAACACAACACACAAGACGTATGTATTACCAACTAGCCCAACAACAAGTGATGTTAGTAGTGCCACTCCATGTTCCCGAAAAATTACGACGGTGTGGCGCAACAAGTAGCTCACCGCCCCATGATGCTTTGAGCGTCCATGGTGGCTGAAGTGCAGCGCCGCCTGCTTTCCCTCTAGGTAATACTAGTAAGAAACTCTATGGATCAACATTAAGGGGGGACATGGGTCTTAAAGCATTTTTTTTTATTTAGAGACCAAATGCAATGAAACTGCACAGACTTATTCAGTTTTTTCTGCTGATTTCAAATGTGCAATTTGTTTATTTCTAGGCGAATCAGTTCCTGAGATATTAATATATATCATGCCATTCTCTGCTCAAACAATAGAAAAAAAATGGGCCACCAGAAATTTAATTTTAATATGTGGGTAGATACTACAATGTGTGAAGAATGCAACGCTGTAAGCAGTTTTCAGTTTTTTGTCCGTGTGGACAAATGGGCTGAATAGTTAGTTTTCAAGTGAGTTAACCAGACATACAGTGCCAGAAAACACATGACACACATGAAACTAACTATATTAAGCCCATTTGTCCACACGGACAAAGAACTGAAAACTGCTTACAGCGTTGCATTCCTCACACATTGTAATATCTACCCACATTTTAAAATTAAATATCTGGTGGCCCATTTTTTTTCTATTGTTTGAGCAGACAATGGCATGATATATATTAATATCTCAGTAACTGATTGGCCTAGAAATAAACAAATTTCATATTTGAAATCAGCAGAAAAAACTGAATAAGTCTGTGCAGTTTCATTGCATTTGGTCTGTCAATAAAAAAAAAATGCTTTAAGACCCATATCCCCCCTGCAACCTTGTGTACAGTGCTGATTTGCGAGATAAAAATTCCTGCCATCCCTTCATGATTTTGCCGCACTTCAGCTGCGCCACCCTGCAGTGTGCTGTGCTGGCACCGGTGACAGGGTTTTCCAAGTTGCACTTGGTGTTCAGCAGAAAGTTTGGAGGTTCATCTTTTGCCATCTGCTACCCATTTTTTCTGGAGAAATTGGCCTCCTTAGAGTTAACTTGCCCCAAAGACGTCACATTAATTGAACGCACTGATTCTTATCTTTTCAGGATGCTTATGACAGCCACAAGGCAAAACAGAACAAGGCATTGCAGGAACGAGTACAGTAAGTATGCTTGCTGGATTTGACCTAGGGTGTATCCGGATCATGAGAGGGAAATGACGAGAAGAATAAGAATGGGGTGGAGCGCATATGGCAGGTTCTCTCAGGTCATGAATGGTAGCTTACCAATATTCCTGGAGAGAAAAGTATATAACAGCTGTATCCTACCGGTACTCACCTATGGGGCAGAAACGTGGAGGCTAACAAAGAGGGTTCGGCTTAAGGGGGGACACCCCTCTTAAAACTTTTTTCCTTATTTATGGGTGGATCTGATTGAAACTTGCACTGTTAATATATTTTTGCATGCTGATTTCAAATATCTGATTAGTTTTCTTGTAGATGAAATAGTTTTCAAAATATTACCTAATTCATGTTCTTCGTTTGGAGGTGAGTTAATTACTAAACACTTTATGGCATGATGAGAACAGACCTGCCAAAGTGATCTAGAAGGATCATAGAGTGCCGCTAGCCATGAATTCACGTGCTAGAAGAATTTGAACCAAAGTTACACTAAGTCAAACTTTTACGACTAAAAGCCCATGTTGCCACCTAAGATTGATAATTAATTCTCTAAATGTTGCCGCATAATAACTGCACATATTTTAGTCCTATTGCACTGTCCAAGAGTTTTTCTTTCTAAGAAGACAAGAATGGGAGCTATAGCACAGATAGTTTAAGAGATATCTCTCCTCCAAAATTGCAGCACCCTCAAAATTGCAGTTTTGAGAAAACGAGGAAAAACATTTCACAGTATGTAGGTGTAAACAATGTCAGTGATTGATATATCAACAAGATCAAAAACAGATGGAAAGTGATCTAGAGCAAAAATTAATGGCCTATGCCAATTTGAGCCAAAGTTATGCAGTAGGAAACGTTTGAAAGGAAAGGTCCATTTTGGTACCCAAGACAAGATAACCTTCTCAGTAAATTTTCCTTTGTGGTCACTGCATTTACCTTGGTTTCATAAGACTCGGCAGGATTCCCTTTCTAGAAAGAAAAAAAATTATAGCAATACTAGCAAGAACAGGACTGGAGATATTGATCTTTCAAAAATGCAACACCACCGAAATTGGGGGATTGTCAGAAGCACTGAAGCCTCACAGCATATTTATTAATCAGGAAGGACAACCCCAAAGACCTCATGCTTTCAAAATGCACCAGGAGCATAGTCAGGGTGCATGCTGTCGCGGTGTTTTCTTTTTCCGGTTTTAGCAGCGCCAAGCGAAGCCGCCCGTTTCTTTGCAGAACTTGCGCTACGGCGCAAGTCCTTTTCTTCAGCCCTTCTGGAGCCAGTCGCTGTCACGTTTACACTGCATTCTTGCAGAATTGCTGTTGCTGTATGCTTGAAGCCAGCATTGAAGCGCAGTACAGCTTCTGCTGTGGCTGCTTCCACAGCAAACAGTGACGAGTGCCGCTCTTTGTGGATCAAGGTCCAGATGACCGAGTGGAAGCTTTCATTCGAGTTCTGGGTCTTCCCCCGAATACACCTCTGCAGCAGGCTCTTCTCTGATAAGAGACTATAAACAGGCAAAAGAGCTTCAGCCACATCGCTTGGCAGACTGTAATTATGCTTGGGTGCAGGCTCCCCTTTTGCTTTTGCAGCGTTGTGGCGGCACCAAGACTTCTCACCAGTAGGACACAAACTGTGATTTGGGCAGTCATCAGTAGATGTGATGTGGTAATATGTCGCCATTACAGCTCGCTGCATGGCATCCACATCACCTACATTTGATCTCAGCGCTCGGCCATAATATACTGCCAGCTTGTCAACCAGATCAGCTGTGAGCCTTCCTCTGCCGCCGAGACTTTGCTTCCCTGCACCCTTGTGCCTCTGCAAGAGGTTGCGCAAAGCTGCTCCCATCCGCTTGTGCACATGATTTATGCAATCCTCGTCAACTATTTCAATATAGCCATAGATTGCCGCATCTTGAAGGGCATTGAATGTGCGACTGTCCCCATCACATAAAATGGTCGTGTAGCGCATGTTGTGGCGCTGCAGAGACCTTTCAAATAGAATTTTGCCTGCCTCTACCTCCATTTGACCAGCCTTGCAGTTGGTGTTTTTTTGGCACTGGTGGCGCGATTTCCACAGTTCGTAGCCGTCAGTGTTCGGCTTGGAACCAGTTTCGCAGCCCAAACAAAAATTTGACAGCACCACGTAATCAAGCACATAACCAGTAAAGAGTTCCACCACGGCACCGACGCCTATATGTGATGAGTGGCCACGCGTCATCCATGTGCCGTCGTAGCACACGGCAATGTTCCCCCTGTGCCCAAAACACAGATCATCATATATTTTCGCTACTGCCTGCGCGGCCTGTGCCATAGCGGTCGCGGCTGCTCGGGTAGCAGCAGGTTGCAGAGTGTTCTTCAGATGCCGTTGAAACGTCTTGTTATGCATCCCGCGCCGCGACAACCCCATCGCCGAAAAGATATCGTTCATTGCTGTCTGGCCGTTACCGGTCGACACCATTGCTCGATTAGCCAGACTATTGAGCTCGAAAGGATTGCATCTTTTCTCGCCATCAACCCTCCGCGAGTTCCACTCGGCCGCAATCTCACCGCAGTTGTCACACAGCACGATCACTTTCACGGCGAGGCCATAGCTCTGGTCGCTGGTAATTAACTTCACGCATCCGCGACACGTTTTGCACCGCATGGAATCGAGAAGGATGTTCGCAATGCTGAGGTCAATTACCAAATAGGAGGCTGCGCCGTCTGCGTCCGATTCTGTGGACGCACCACTTGCATCGGCGAACAGCGCAGTCTTTCGTGCCGTCGCCAGGGTCGATGCCAGTCGATCGAGCGTAGCCTGCTCACGGGCACTCACTTAAGCTATGTCACTGTTAGTGACAGGCGCGGTGTCAATTCGTACGCGACTGCTGTCGGCACGAAGAACGGCGCCGTTATCCAGCTCAATCAGAGAAGCGTCGCCGCCCGCAACGGGATCGTCGCCGTTATCCAGCTCAATCGGAGCAGCGTCGCCGCCCGCAACGGGATCGTCACACAATCCCGTAGCACTGGCACTTGCTTGTTGCACAGTATACAACGATGTCACATTGTTAACGCGCTTCTTCGGTTTCTTTCGCCCGAACTCATGCACAGAGCGGTACTTCTTCGCGCCTCCTGGCATGGTTCTCGCGTTGCACTAGATAGCACTAGCGTGGTCGGCAGAAAGACAAAATGGCGCCGCTGGGCGTCCGCATTCCTGGGCTAGCTTGCCGGAACCAACCAGGCGACGCCATTTTGATCACGTGCCTTAACCGGCCAATAGCAGCGTGCGCTGCATGCTATCTTTTTGTTCGTTTTTTGGGGAGAAGGCGGCGCGTACAGGGTTGCTTCCCGAAAAAAAAAAATAGCCGAAAGCGCGCTCTTTCGAACAAGACCAAAATGGCCGCGATGGAGCGCGTAGTTCTCATGCGCCGGGCGATCGAAATTGCGTGTCGTTTGTCCACAATTTAAAGGGCAGTGGGCGTGTAACTGCATTTTTAAATCGCTATAACTTCATAAATACGCGGGGTATAATGATGAAAATTTGCATGCAGATGCGGAATGGTGCGAGGAACACGAAAATGAAAAGATTGAAAATCTGATTTTTGGGCCGATTTTCGGTGCCAAAGAGCCGTGTCCCCCCTTAAGTTAGGGACAACGCGGAGAGCTATGGAAAGGAAAATGATAGGTGTAACGTTAAGAGATCGGAAGAGGGCGGAGTGGGTGAGGGAACAAACACGGGTTAATGACATCCTAGTTGAAATCAAGAGGAAGAAGTGGGCTTGGGCAGGGCATGTAATGCGAAGGCAAGATAACCGCTGGTCCTTAAGGGTAACGGAGTGGATTCCAAGGGAAGGCAAACGTAGCAGGGGACGGCAGAAAGTTAGGTGGGCGGATGAGATTAAGAAGTTTGCGGGGATACAGTGGCGGCAACTGACAAAGGACAGGGTTAATTGGAGAGACATTGGAGAGGCCTTTGCCCTGCAGTGGGTGTAGTCAGGCTGATGATGATGATGATGATGATGTATTTTCTTTGTTGACTAAATGAAACATGCTGCAAGGGTAGTTTTTAAAAAAATAATTGGGAAAAAATTAGTCGAACCTTGATATAACGGACCTCAGTTTAGCAAAATTCGCAGAGTAACTCATTTTTTTTAAATTTCCCACTCTCTGCCCCATTGAAAACCTGGTATTTTTTTTCGCGTTCTAGCAAGGTCATTTTATACTGCACTTTCGATTTTACGAAGTCCTCGCACATCGCCCACACGTACCAGGAGCTTCCTTGACAAGCAGGTGAAAATGAAAACCTTACCTGGGACAGACAACGATTTCTATGTGCCGTTTAATACACAAATTTTGCCGGCGGGCTTCAATCCGTAGAGGAGAGCAGAAGGGGAACACACCAGTGGGCCATCTATCGCATGCGTATGAAACCTGCAGCGGGCACGCTCCAAGCTCCGGAACGCGTCATGCCTTGACATCACAGGCCTGTTGAAACCTGAAAGCTCCAACCAGAAGTAAGCGTATGAACCGCGTTCGGCCACTCGCCGCACACGTTTCTCCGACCAGTTGTGTGTTTGATCGTCTCGCTGTGCATAGGCTCTTCTCCTGTTTGTGCACCTCGGAAGAGAAAGATTTTGAGCCTTGATGTGAAGGCCAAATTTATCACCGAAATGATGAGTGGCAAAAAGAAGGCTGTTGCAGAAAGGTACGGAAATTCATCAAGCTCGCTATCAACAGTTTTGAAGTTGAAAGAAATATCATCAGTGCCGTCTGTGCTGGTGGCCCAGGCCAACAGAGAGAAAAGCTGAAAGAAGCAGCTTACGTTGACATCGAAAAAGCCCTGTTCTCATGGTTCCTGGATATGCGTGCAAAAAACATGCCGTTGAGCGGGGCCATTCTTCAGCGGAAAGCCCTCAACTTCACTTGTATCCTTGGGTGCAACGATTTTAAGGCCCGCAGTGGGTGGCTGCAACGATTCAAGGAACGGCATGGTATTGTAGGGAAGGTGGCCAGCGGCGAGTCTGCTCAAGCAGATGCAATTGGAGCAGCAGACTGGCTGCGTGATCGTGTCCCTGGCATTTTGGAACGCTACAATGTCGCCAACATATGTAATGCCGATGAGACTGCATTTTTCTACCGGCTGTTGCCAAGGAAGACATTGGCTTTGAAAAATGAAAAGTGTCATGGTGGCGAACACAGTAAGCAGCGCCTGACTGTTTTGTTCTCTGTAAACATGGACGGCAGCAATTAACGTGTGCCATTCGTAACTGGAACGAGTGAGAAGCCACATTGCTTCAGCGGAAAGTGGAGCATGCCAGTCAAATACTCTTCAAACACGAAGGCGTGGATGACATGGGATTTGTTCAGCAACTGGCTGAAGGACCTGGATGCCGAAATGCGCAAGGCAGAATGAAACATCTGCCTCCTTTTGGGTAATTTCTCGGCTCACCATGTTCAGGACTGTGCGCTCTCCAACATTGAGCTTGAATACTTCCCGGCAAACTGCTCCTCCCTGATACAACCACTTTACCAGAGAATTACCGTATTTACTCGCATAATAGGCGCACTTTTTTTTCAAAAAATCTGGCTCAAAGTTTGGCGTGCACCTATTACATGGGGTAAGAGTTCCAGAAATTTTTCAACTAGCAGTGTTAAACATACCACATAAACGCTCCCGTGTACGGGCCGCACCATTTTCCCGAAGGAAATATTAAATAAAATAAAGAGATCCGTGTAAGGGCTTCACCGAAACTTCCCGTGACCCACGCAGGAATAGCCTTCAAAATGCACGCGCCGTGGCCTCCGTGATTGGCTCCGGCTGCAAGCACGGAGGCCTCACGCGCGCACAGGAGCTCCAGGTGCCACCCACAGGTGGCGCCCGAGAGCAAGGTCATCATCATCATCAACTTTTTTCTCTGCCACGAGCTTTCGCTATCCATATCGGCATCAGCATCACCAGCTCCAGTTTTTTGTAGCTGTCAAAGGCCCGGGATCTGTGGTAGCTCGTAGTTGTTGCTTTCGGGTGCCACCACTGAATGTTGCTATTTTAGCACGACGGGCAAGCACCTTAATAGCTAGACGGCTGGGAGTTTGCTGTCAAACACGGCAAGCATGCGGCAGGCCGGAAATTTGGTGTGGCCAAAAAGTGTGGTAGTTGCGCATGCGGCGTGCCAAATTTTTTGTTTTCGACTCCGATCGCCAAAGTTTTTGTGGGCCTAAGTCGGGAAGGTTTCCGGCTGCAGATGAACTTTCCAAACAGACATTTAACGTGAGCATCCCTGAAAACTCTGTGCAGCTGTTCCACGCGATGTTGTATGTACTGTAAGTCTGCAGCAGCTGCAGTAGCAATAGTGAGGACTAGTAGTCTGTTCAGCAAAAACTTTGTTAAAATAAAGAGGGGGGGGGGGGGGGGGGGGGGGGTTGGCTTGCAGTCGTGTAAATACAGTATTGATAACAGTGCCAAGTTCAGGGTGTGCCTATTGTGCGCGGAAATAGAAAAATGCTTTTTTGCAACCAAACTAGGTGTGTGCTTATTGTGCGCCTCTTATGCAAGTAAATACGGTATAAATAGTGTCAAGTGTGCATACCGCAAGCGGGTCATTGAAAGGCATCTGCCGAACATCGAGCTCCGCAGAGAGACAAATATTGACGTGTTCATGGCCTTGGAGATGCTTTCGCAGTCATGGGAGTCGACAAAGAGTGAGGTCATGGCCGACTGCTTCCGGGAGGCCATTTGTATGAACGAAGTAGAGTGTGAAGAGTATGACGGCGATGAAAGTACGGCATTCACTACGGATGTCACTGATTCTTGGTAGTTGCTCTGCGATCAGGGCAGTGCTCCCAGCGACATCACGCTCGAGGAATTTGTCTTCAGTGATGCTTGCGGTGTGACAACTGAAGAGCTGGACGATGACACAATAATCCAGAGTGTCACAGGCATAGGAATGGAGGGTGACAACTTGGACCAAGAACTACAGGAGGCAAGCAGCACAGCTACACCAAAACAAGTCATGGATGCACGGATCTCTTACGCACGTACGCGGGCGCACACTCACATGAGCAGGCCTTGGTAGCCCTGTCAACATACGAGTGCCTTATAACACCGATGCTTATCTTTTAAAAAGCATCAAAGCAAGCTGATGGAGTTCTTTGCTTCCGCATGAATCGGGTGGGATTGCTCTGCGCAGAGTCGAAATAAATATTTTATCATTCATGAATTAGCGTTGCAATTGCATTACTGAGCGCAGTATCAACGAGTGTGAAGTGCTGTAGCGGCTAATCGCGGTTTCACTGAGGTAATTACTGTTTCAAATTTTCTTCAAAAGAAGATTCAAGTTTAGAGATCGGGAGCTTGCATGATTTTTTTTTTTCGCGGCACAAAGTGCCAGCGCTATTGTAAAAAAAAAAAAAACTGTTGACAAACCATGACGGTGATAACTGTGGCGACATCTGGGGACAGCTATAAGTACTAGGCATGGTGCTTGCTGCAGATTTACTCTCAACCGTGCGCGTATGGGGAAAAATGCATTCGCATGAGTTTGCTGTCAGGCATTACGCTCTTGATACACAAAAGGTCAGCTGGTGCTCTTAATAGTGCTGTTATTTCCGGAGTTTATTTGCTTAATTCCCTGATTATGTTTAGAACCTCCATCTTTATTTGGACCGCTGAAACATAAGAACCTCGACTTAACGAAACTCGCAATTTAACGAAATTTTCGGCTGCAAGCAGTACTTGCTATATCGAGGTACGACTGTATAAGGATTCTATTGTAGTATTCCCCAAAAATTTGGCAGGCAGGATTTCAAGGTATTTCATGCAGAAATGCTGTTGCCTAAAACATGCTAACTAAAATTCTGGTGTGCTGTTAAGAGAAAGCAAACTATTTGTGGTAACGTCATTAGTTCAGCTATCACAGCCACTCACATGAAATGCTGGCAACAGTGCGCATTTGGTTTGTCATTCTGAGGTGTAAACTGAAATGTTGAATATTTGGCTTTATATAAGGCTGTTAACCAGTGTTGAAGAATTGTTTTCTAAAGTAGTGTGCATCCATTGTTTTCTTTTCGTAGGTATGAGGAAGACAACATGCTGAGGCTTTCACTGAGCAAAAAGGAAAAGGTGAGTTGCTTGGCTTTGCATAATGTGCCATTGTTTGGTGTCGTGCTTCTCCACTCGCACCTGGTTATGTAATGTTCATTGGAGCACTGACTGTTCTGAGGGCTGCAAAGAGAAACTCTCACTGGTAGATTTCGGGGGGAAAAAGGTGCTTAGAGGTGCCATCAGGGTGATTTGCACTGTCATTTTCATCATATCAGCTAAGGAAGCTGCACTGTAGTAAAATTTTGGTAGATTCTGCCAGGCCTGCGCCAAATGACCTGCACCAAATGAGGCGCAGACCTGGCAGCATCTGCGCCAAAAGACAAGGCAATGATCTAAAATCCTGCCCACTGTATGTGTATGTGTATGTGCACGTCACACACACACACACACGTTTGGTTCTCTGCTTTTACTCTTATGTCCAGAGTGCAGGGGCCTTACCTTCGATATGTTAACGCAGTCATTTCAAAATGAGGAAGGTGGAAAATGAGCGATTCGGGATTGAAGTTCAGCTAAGGAGTCTGCTGCATTTTTTTTGTCAAAGCTTACTTATTATGGTTGATAACCCTAGGTGGATAGCATATATATCTGTATAGCTTAATGCATACCCTACTGCATTCTCTACTGGGCTCTGTTCTTCTATTCCTGTTATTCTTTTGCTCCCTTCGTCACCCTCCCCACGTGTTGGGTAGCAAACCAGGCATAACCTACCGTGAAAACTGGAATATAGATCAACCCCCCCAGCTAACCAATTCTAAAAATGAAAAAAAAATCATTTTCATGGGCAAAAGTATCGAAAGACACTCTTACTTTGAAACAAATGCAATTCAACTGGCTGCGCGATGGTGACAGTATTTATTTTCATTTAGATGCTGCTTGTATGTACACCCGGCCAATTCTTTAACACTATTGCGCGACCATCGACCTGTGTGCTTGTCAGCGCCTTATTAACGGCGCTGAGTGGTGAAACAAGTGAGATATGCACATGTGTACACTTGCGTTTACTCTCGCTTCTTTCGCCGCTCCGTGATAAGGTGCTGAGAAACACGTGAGGCAATGGTCGCGCGATACTGTTAAAGAATTGGCTGGGTGTACAGTACAGAGGAGGGCACGAAGTGCACAAGCGTTACTCCGAGTCATCAGAGTCGACCGAACTTGAGTCAGATGACAATTGCTTCTCGCTGCCACGTGCCATAGAGCATCATCCTCTGTGCCCTCTAGCGCATTGCTTATGCTGCATTTTCTAAAAGACTTGTGCACCATCTTTGCGGGGAGAGATTTCCACGCCGACAACACCCAGTCACAAACCAAAATAACCTTGTGACAACGGAAACACAAATTGGCGGTGCCATAACGTTGCCATACCGCGCTGCTGCTGATGGCGATGGTGAAGGAGGCTGCTAACTTCAGCCACCCATTGTCGCAAGACTTCCGTAGTTTTTCTGCCAATGACCGGTATATAAGACGGGGGTCGACTTTTGCATGGTTTTTTGAAAAAAAGTTTGACCTATATTCCGGTTTCTACAGTAGTTAACCCTCCTGCCTTTCTATTATTGTCTCTCTCTTAACGCATAATAATATAAGATAGCTGGCGACGTGTTGTTAGTAAAAGACAAAAAAAAAACAAAACAAAGAATTGTTGTCTTGTTCACAGCTGTTCTCATCTCTGCATGCTCTTTATATGTTCTCCAAATCAATCAGTAACTTGTGCAATGAAATTTCATTTAAAATTGTGCTGTTTATGGGGCGTTACCTGTTGATCATTTGCAGTATCGCACTGGATCATGTTATGTGTAAATTCTGTTCTTGCATAACTTAAATGGATGTCTTAAAAAGGAGGTGTACTTTTGAGCAAGTGCTACTCCTGACAAGTGTTTGGTTCACCTAAGAGCATTTTTATTCCTCAACTGGGTTACTAGCTAAGTTTAGACTTGTTTATTAAAGTCACCTGACAAGACAAAAAGGAACAACGCAAACGCAGGATGAAGTAGAGAAGAATGACATAGGTGCTAACAACTTAAATTTATTAGAAGATGCACACACAAGTAAATGAGCAGCAACGTCAGAGTCAACATCAGAGTCAATCCTACCTATCTGATAATACATTTTTAGCCTGTTACGTAAACCTTTAGCCACATATCTTCTTTGCCCCTTTTTACCAAACCTCCAAGCCCCCAGAGTCACGGTCCATCTTTCACCACTTACCTTGTTTCCAGTTTTCACCTGTCACTTTTATCACTTACATTTTTATCGCTTTTATTCTGCCCTTTACACCGCCCATGATGTTGACTCAGCTAACTCTCCTCAGCACTACTTAATTTGTGTGTGGATCTTCGAATAAACTCCACTTGTTAGTCAGTGCCTGCGTTGTTCTCAGCTGTGTCCTGTGTTTGCACTGTTCCTTTTTGTCACGTTACACCCACTAGCCCATAACAGCACCTTTGTCACCTGACAAGTTTCATTCAGAGTTGTGAAGTTTCACTAGAAATCTCCTGTGATGTCATTTTTTTAACAGCTGCTTTATTCAGGGTGTGTGCAATAAAAAAAAAAAAAACAGAAAGTGCGTGAACGAGGCACATAGGAATTACATTGTGTGTGGCTGACATGGGTGCCTGCTTCCAAAATCCTGTGCCTTGGAGTGTGCATTAATTGACTCCTGTCATGGCATGTCTGTCATGGCATGTCTAGGCGCAGTTGCAGTCTCTATCAGCGTATACATGGTGACACAATCTTGGGCACCTCCAAGGTTTCATGCACCCTTACACATATGGAAAAAAAATCGAGATAAAACATGCTTGTCAGAAGTTGCACTCATTTGGTGGTTTTCTTAGTGCTGTGCATTTTTTTTTCTCTTCAGTTCTCTTAGGCAGTTGATCAGTTAATGAGCATTAACTAAATTTAACTAAATTAGTCTGTAAGTGGTCCCAGAGCACATTGTTTTGAAATTTCTTGAGTTAACAGCATCATTTGTGAAATCTACTGCAAGAATTTTGGGGCAGTTTGCATCATTAGTGTACCGTATTTACTCCAATGTAACGAGAGTTTTTTTACCGAAAGTAGAAAGGAAATGTCACCCCCCGCGTTACAGTCGAATACTTGGTTTGAAAGTGCTAAAAAGGGCACCAAACGCACACTATTAAAATCATTTAATGTGTCAAACGTGTGTGTTGATCGTCCTGCTCTTTCGAAATCGTGCACTCCAACTAACCGGTCAACTACTACGCACACCATGGGTCACAACTACTCGGACAGAGCGGCAAACCGCCAACCTAATTGTAAACGCAAAAAGGAAAAACAAAACAAAAATGGCGCCGGTGAGAACAAGCTAGCAAGAGTCAACATCAGGTAGAGTCACTGATGATGATGATAGTATGGCATAGCCCTTTGTAGCAGGTGGGCATAGAACTTGAGAACAAGCTAGCAAGAGTCAACATCAGGTAGAGTTACTGATGGTGATGATATTGTGGCATAGCCATTTGTAGCGGGTGGGCATAGAACTTGTCCTAGCCGAAGAAAAAAAATTAAAAAGAAAAGAAAAAAGAGGAAAAAACAAATAAAACGAAGCACACGCAGCCAGAAGTCACAATTTATGTGCACCGTAACTACGTCTGTGTCGGTGCAGTTCGCGGAATAGGACACCGCCTCGTCATCTGCCACCAGGGCACGATCTCTTGACGAATGCTCGCAACCTATAGCGAGGTTGTGGCCTCCGTGATCGCAAAAAGAAATCGGCAGTCTCGGAGGCACTGAGCACGTGCGATCGCCGCCAAGATGCCAGCAAAGGAGCGATCCCACCTCCATCTGTCTGTTAATCCTTGCAACTGATGCAAAAACGTGGCCACGTGGCTAACGCACAGGCAGCAGCTCTTTGTTTGCTTTCTCGTGTTAGGTGGCAGTGCGTGTTGGTGTGCGTTCCATGCTTCGAGTCGTTTGCCTGTTCCCGTCGAACGGTCAAGCATGTCTTCAAGCAGTATGGCCTGCTTGCACGTTCAGTGTACAGCTGGCTTCAAACGCGGCGCTATTTTGCTTGCTGAGAAAGCCTGAAATTCAGCGGCTGCAAGACGTCTGGGCGATCAGGGGATGGAGGAAACATCGCGAGGAATTGTTTAACTGCAACAGCCTGCGAAAAGGCTTTTGGGGGCCGAAGGCCCGGGGGCCCACATTCGGGTTCTTTCGGTTTTTCCGTCGCACGCTTGCAGTCTATCCTCACTCTACAGTCGTGTTTTTTTTCTTCCTCCTTTTCACATCCGAAAAGTCAACCCTTGCGTTACAGTCGTGGTCGCGTTACATTCTAGTAAATACGGTAACCAGCAATGAAAAATGGCCTTTAACCTGCTCCGGTCTCTTGTTGTGTTCCGTATTGTGCTGTCAGCCGCTTAACGGCACAGGCATGGTGCTTATGGTGCTTTTCCCAGTGACAGCTACATATGTTTTCTTTTGTTACCAGTAACTAAAAGTTTAGGCATGTGACTTGCAACATTTGCACGGCCTGCGTTCCCTGCTACACTGTTCAGATTAACACTGACCACAGGTAACTTGTAAGACGTATGAAGGAAGGTGAGGATTTGAAACAGGCTTAAGTAGTTGCAGTAAATCATCACACTAAGATTATATTTCCTGTGTTTTGCATGGAGCATCTATTTGTCTCAGATACTCAAGCATGTGAAGCGTGTGGTCTAACAATCGGATTAATTGATTCTGAAACTCCTCTGAGGCCTCTTTGAGGAATAGTAAATATGCCCATGGGTGCAGTAGGGACTGCCAGGAACCCTGCATGAGCGGAATCATCGAGAACATTAGGGCTTTCTCTTAAAGGGATAGATACTGTATATCTCTAAACCTTGGCCATGTTAGGTCAAACCCCTTTACAGTTTAGTATCTTTGTAACTCATTATTCTGGTTACTGTGAGATGAATTCATAAACATTAGTAGGGTATCAGCAAGTACACAATCCTGCAACCATCTTGGCATCAATGGTTGAAAACTAAGACTACTACTGTACAACCGATGTTTCATTGACATCTTTTTTTGTTTGTCTCAAACGGTAGGATGTATCACAGTTTTATTATAGGTGGCTGCATGTCCTTGGGACATAAAATGAGGCAGGCTAGGTATGGCTTTGTCTTACCGTTCAGAAGAAGAAAAAAAAAAAGTTTATCAGGTCATGTGAGCTGTAAGGCACTGTCAAATGGAGCATTAGAGGCCTGAGCTCTTTATGTGCTCATGTAGACTTGCACATGCACTGTAGCACTACCTTCCAGCTGGCCTGTGGTGGGAGCGAATGCATGGAAAGTGATGATACCACTCCATGTGTGTTTGGCACACAGTGTGCATATGATGTAGAGATGACCACATCCAAAAATGTTGCCAGCTAGAGAGCAAAATGACTTGTTTCTACTATGTGTGTTTCTACATATGTGGACATTACATAGCTGATTATCACCTTCCTTGTGCAGTGCATGATGAATGGTGCTCATTAATTTATTTCTAGTTCCCACTGCTAGCTCATCAACAGGATAACGGCACCAAATTTTTATTGCATTTAACCCAGCATCTATCGTTTCCCCTTCAGTGCTCAAAACAATTTAAAATCCTTGACCAGACATTGTGCAGTGTATGTCCTAATAGTTTTGTGCATTTATTTGTTTTTTTGTACTTGCAGAACCTGGGGAAGCAGTTTGGCACCATGTCAAGCCTGAAGGACCTGACCTCGTTTGGAGATTTTTCAGCTTTAGATGCCGATGACGTAGACGTAAGATTTTGCAAATGATATTTTGTTCTCACAGTGCAGCTCTTGTTCAGTTTTAAAGTAGCATGAGCAGCATCTTACTATAATGAGGCATTGCTGTTTTACATAAGCGAAGTTGGCAATTCATTAGCACTTCTTATGGGGGGGGTCGTTGGAGTTATCCTTCAGGAACGCCCCCGCCTCGGTGGCTCAGTGGTTATGGCGCTCGGCTGCTGACCCGAAAGACGCGGGTTCGATCCCGGCCACGGCAGCTGAATTTCTTGAAGGCGAAATTCTAGAGGTCCGTGTACTGTGCGATGTCAGTGCACGTTAAAGAACCCCAGGTGGTCGAAATTTCTGGAGCCCTCCACTACGGCGTCCCTCATAGCCTCAGTTGCTTTGGGACGTTAAACCCCAATAAACCAAACCAAACCTTCAGGAACGCTACCAGCATTTTCTCCCCTGGAAAGTTGACAGCTTTGCTGTCACCTTGCATAAAAGTCCCAGTTTCCGTCTCAATTTACACTTTCAGAAGTATGGATACCATTTTTACTTTTATAATGTGTACCACCGGAAAATCGGGGACGAACGACAAATCTCTTAGTGAATCATAGGCAATGAATGACGATGAGCCTTTTGTTAGAGTATTGCACAACAGATGGTGTCACCATACTATCTTGCAATGAAGTGCAGTTGATTATTCTTTGTGCTAATATCAGCCTCCTGTTTGGGAAGAGTGTGAACAATCCTGAGGTCTTGCGGCTGGCTAGTGCTTCCAAAGTTTTTGCACAGGACTGCTTCATGCAGATTGCACTCCCAAGTGTGCAGTAGAAAGGAGTGTTTTCTTCCTGCTTACTCAGACAGTGGAGGGTTGAGTAAGGACTAGTTACTCGTCGCATGAAACCTCTGAAATGTAGTGCCATGGCATTATTAAGCTTTTTGTTCCACTTAACTTCTGCATTGCATGCACACTGGTCTCCTCTGCTGCAGAGCCTTACAGTTGACCAGGTTCACTTTCAGGGAACACGGAAAACAGTTGATATGTGAATCATATTTTTCAGTGAATGTGTCCCTTTTATCTGCTTCGTCCCCCTTGAAGCAGTTGTGTTAATTAAACAGCATGTACAGCGTCCTGCCCTGTGGGCTTCGCTTTGCTCCTCTTTACAGTGAGATATGAGAGAAGCCAACAGCCACAGAAGCCAAGGGGCACAGGGGATTTTTTAGTTTATTTATTTTTTTTGTGGTGTTGATCAATTTATAATATTACTGAACATGTTATCGCTTAAAGGTAATTGATTAGAAAAGCAGAAGAAAAAACAACCACATGCCGCCGGTGGGATCCGAACCCACGACCTCCGAAGTGAGATGTTAGGCAGTGTAGTGATGGGCAGTGGTCCTGTTCAGCAATGTACCCAAGTTGAAAGGCTTGCGTTATGCTTGAAGAAGACTGCCAAGCTGAGCAGTTCAGAAAGTGGTGGGCAGCGTTCGTGTTAAAAGGAGCCCCTTCTGGGGTGTGGACTTTGCGGTGTGTGCCGTCGTGGTGAAAGCTGCCCCATTGAAACCACTTGCATAGCCCTGCTTAAATGACCGGCAGCACACATCTGGGTTCTGTAGTGCAATTTCCACTTTAGACTAACTGAGTAAACAGCGATGCATGTTGCAGAGAACTCTATCCTTTTGATTCATAGCTATGGGCATGACATATTTCTGCACTGGGCTTCTGGTGCTTCCTGAAGGAAGCTCTGACCTTATCTTTTGTGTTCCCAGTGATACTAAGGGCATCTGGTTATTTTTCTAGCTGTCTTCCCAGAAGTGTCTGCACAAGTGTCCTGCGCTCATTGATGCCAATGAAATTGAGCGGTATGAATCTCGCAGTATGTGTGGGCATAGAAAGCTTGTATCTAAAATTCTTCTGTAATGTGATGTTATTTCCTGGAAGTGTTTTCAGTCAGAGAACTCACCACTTCATGGGAGTAAAAACACGTTGATGTTGTTTGCCCGCAGGACTTGCGACCACCAAAGAAGAAGGCCAAGAAGGTAATCTTACCTGCTTTTCTTTTTCCTTTTTTCTTGACATTAAAGCAGTCCTAATGCCGTGGCATTATTCAGAAAATTGCGATTGATTTTGGTAGGTAGGTGGATTTTATATGCAAGTTAACTAAGGGCATATGTCATAGGCTGAGGCTGAACCCATGACCTTTGAATGTTGCACGTGTGCAGTGCTGTATTGCATGGGCTGCTAAGGCCACTTCCAACTTCATGACATTTGTTGTAGCCATTCAGTGGATGCCGTAGAAATTGTATGGTGTGTCTCGTGTGCCATTATTCATCTGTATTTTTGGTGAAGTGCAAAGCTGCTGTTTTGTATGGAGGAATTGGAGTCCATCTCACCAGTAGTGCTTGGTGCTACCAAAGCTGTGTGGCTTACTGAGGCTACGTTGGCTATGTTCTTTACACAGCAGAAGATAGTATCTTTAATGTGCTTTCATTTCAGGACCTGCCATGCTAACTCTTGCACTGTGAAGCTGGATTATCTTTTATTTATTTATTTGTCCTGCAGAAACTCTTTCATGCATTCAAGCTTGCTACCGTGTTTACTCTCGTAATTTGTGCAGCCCCAACTTTTTACCCGGATTTAAAAAAAAAAAAAAAACACTACCTTTACTTGCATATTTTCCGCTGTCTGCTGCACCAGTCCACCAGCATGTACACGGGTGTGCAGCGGCAAAAACGTTACGACCTTTGTAGTATTTTTTTTAGGATGTGTTCAGAAATTTTCCGCATAATTTGCATGCCCACTTTTTGAAGCCTTATTTTAAAGGGGGAAAAAATGTATAAATTACGTGAGTAAATATGGTATTTATTGTGGAGTGTGAAGACTTAACTTAGCACCATCTGCTACCAGTGGCACTTTTATTTAGCATATATACATAGGTTTGTGGGTTGTCCATATTCCATTGGGTCTGCCTTCTGTCTTCTTATGCCCAACAGGTTAACAACAAAATTTTTATTCTGCAGTTAAGTCTAATAATTGTGCTTTTCCATTGTATTGCGTCTGATACATATTTTGTTTTCCTCCCACCCTGCTAAAATCCCGAAGGGAGGGTTGGCAGTTTATAAAATAAATATATAAATAATAACCTTCGTCTAAATAAGTTGGTGACCATTAATTACAGGATTTGCTTGCTTGCCCTAGCCAACTGCCGACAGTGCTGCTTCAATTTTATTCCTGCATTACATGCTGGTTTTCCATACCTCTGCACATGAGAGAGGGCTCACTCGCACTCACATCCACTCGCTCATGCTCACACCCATTTGTTCATGCTCGCACCCACTCGTTCACACTCATGTCCACTCACCCACATATCCACTCACTCCCATTCACGTTCACGCACTGTAAAGTTTGCAGTGCATGTTTGACTCCAGAGCTTTCTTTTTCTTTGTTTGCTGACAACAGAGGGGATGAGAGATTTACTGCTTCGGCCAATGGCGCTCATGGTTCCCCTAGCGTAGCCTGGCCCGCTCAGATGCAGTGATGAGCTGCGTGGGGCTTTGTCAGGCTCTTGGGCCAATTTTCACAGTTTTGCTGTTCGAAGGAAGTGGTCGCTTATCGCGTTTGCGTGTCTTCCATGGCCCAAACCAATGTTACTCACATGTGCTCCCATGCTTGAGACGATGGTGCCGGTTTAGTGTTGGCTAAGGTGCTTAGTAGGGGAGTGCGAATATCAAAATTTTCGAATACGAATCGAATACGAATACTTGATTCCGAATATCGAATCAAATATCGAATAATCAAGGACAGACGCATTTAACCACTACAAAGCATTAATTTGAGCACCCAAGAACATCACAGTTCAATTATTGATGATTAAATGAACACAAAAGGTCTGTGTGGCTACACAAAAAGTATCAAAGTGTCGAACATTATTCTTAGAAGAGTGGAAATATCCGAGAGGACGGCTAGTACACAGCATTGATTAAGGCTAGCTTGCCATCAGCACAAAAGCGCGTTGCTGGGATGAACATAAAAGGTTGTCGTGAAGGAAAACCAGCTGCTCCACATAGTCAGGCAGTAGTAGTTCCCTTCTAGCTGAAACGACTCCTCCAGCCACAGAAAATGCCCTCTTACTTGGCACTGACCTGGCACGTATTGTGAGGTACATCGTGCACAACTCTGACCATAGCAGCTTCGCAGGTATAGCCACAGAAAAGCTCACCAGCGCAGTCAGCTACGGCATGGCCCTTGGAGGAAGGAAAAATTTTCCTTCCTCGAAGGAAAAATTCGAAGGAAAAATTTTCCTTCATCCATGCGCATTGCTTTGGGCGCCGCCATGTTGTTATGTCTCTGTCGATAGGGCTTGCAGACAGAAATGAACACCGTTGCTCACAGTGAATCTTCGGCTAGATACGAATATTCGCGTTGGGTCGAATATTCGAAAGAACACGAATACTTGGATTTCGAATCGAATACGAATATTAAAAATATAATATTCGAAATATATTCGAAAATTTCGAATATTCGCACACCCCTAGTGCTTAGTTTTTGCTCTTGGAGCTCGAGGTGCTGTGTATGCAAGGGTTTGCATTTGTATAGACTAAAGAGCTCACTGAATGGCTGCTGCACGGCATGGTTTTGCACAACTCAAAAACTCAGAGCAAATACTTCTCAAAGGTGGCTCTCCAGCCAATGGCGTTGACCGATTGTCATGATGTTGCAGTTAATCTTTTTTCATGGAGGCACCTGCCGTTCACTTGCTATTTCATGTTAGGAGATTAACCGCGACATCATGAGAACTGATCGATGAGGGCCATTGGTCACTGCGTTCTTGAGTTGTTTCCGACTATTAGTAACTTTGTCTTTTCAGTGGCTTTGGGTGGTGCCTAAGTCCTAATAATGAATTTTCCTTGATAGTGATGTGTCCGCCAGTCTTCGTGAACACATTAGACACACATGGAAACCGTGGATACTATTAGTGGCTTGGGAAATTGAGTGTTTTTGAAGAGATCCGAGTGTGTTCCTTCACGAAAAGGGAAATGGCTGGAATGGGACATTTCAGCATTTCATGGGCCGTGGCTGGAATGCAAGGAGCAGCAGCTATTATCAATCCCTTTACAATGGCCTCTTGGGCTTACTTTAGGGCTTAGTTAAGAGCAGGGCTGGCTTCGTCTAGGCAGAGTAGGTGTGCATAATCGATCTGTGGACACACCTGTCGTGCAGTACGTTGTGTGCACTTCACATAATCGTTGTCTGACGGGCGCTGGAGAAACCAGCGCGATAGATGCGCTTGAGGCTGTTACATTCGGAGACCACATGCGCATAGGAGTTGCTAACACTGCTCTATTTACTGTCCCAACTCAACCTGTAGCTGCTTCTTTCATCTGCAAAAGGCATACACCCACGTGAACGCTGAACTATTAAGGCGAACAGGAACGACAGGCTGCCATTGTCACACCATTTGAATCCTCTGCTGCGGTCGTCCGAAGATCTCAGCATGGTGCCTCACCCACGAGCACCCTAAGTAGTGAATATTTACTCCTCTTAGCTGTCAACAGCATGAATTAAACGGATGTTGTCATCATGGAACACGCAGCAGACTTCGCTGTTGCGTCCACCTACCATTCATATCTTCCCGTATCCACTCACATCCACTCGCACTGGCGTTTGTTAACTTACGCTCATCTTGTCACACTTACGACCGCTCACAGTTGCAACCACTTGCACTCACATCCACTCATTTAAACTCATAGACGTGAGTGCGAGTGAGGCGAAATGAGTGCACTCATGAGTTAGTGGGCCAACCTGTTCCCTTCCCCATATAGCATGAGCCCTTCGCTCATGTTATAGACACGCTCTCACTTAAGCTGATTTCATGCATAATGAGTTTTGCTTGATGTCATAATGGGCATTTCAAAGCGATACTGGTAAATAAACAGCTGAATAATCACATGCTATGCCAGATTGATTACTAATTGAGCTTCAGTTCTCATCCTTATTTCTGTTGCAGGTATATAAGAAGAAATGGGGCAAGAAAGGTATGTACTCTTATTACTGAACGAGTGTGTAAAGTATGAACACACATTACCTGCAACTGAAGCTGAATTTCTTCCTTGCTTCTAATAAGGCTTCACCTCCGAATGTGTCATGTTAGCTTCTTTCGAAAGAGCTAGGGGAGCACTAAAGGGAATCTAGAGGTTCCTTGTAGCTTTACCAGCATTCTTTTTCTGTGTGTGCTCAAAAAGATTCTCTGTTCCTGGGAAAATTGCAAATTTAGTCCCCGATTTCCTCCTGCATTCATGCACCATCATTCTGTGCATCACCTACCATTCTGTGTGCTGTCCTATCAAGACATGGCGTTACTGTTCAGAGAGAGTCCAAATGACCCTAAGAGTCCGAATGCTTGGCTTGGGCTTGTGCCGTTGCTGCTCATGGCTTCATGGAGACAAAGTGGGCAACTTGTGAAGCAAGCGATGCTTCATGTTCTTATGTTGCGGCACCACTTGCTGCGCTGCTTTTGTTCTATTTCGACAGTACTTGCCTGTTGACGCTATGTTGCCTGTGAAAGCTATGAAGTAATTGTAACCGAGAAATGTACGTGCACTTCACAGAATTCTGTCGAGGCACTGCTGCATGTCTTGCTTGGGCCTGTCCAAGCACTGTTCGTGGTAAAGATGTCATATTTGTTATTTGCGGACTTGACTATCCTGATCTGGTTCTCTTGACTTACCACGAGATGTTCAACACGCCTGCTCCTATTAGATTTAGGCCTTATAAACTGTACAACCCTGCTGTTAAGTTCCTGGGTGCTGCGCTCGCCCTCCTGCTACGTTTTCATGAGCCAGTCCCGTCCAGGCTTCCATAGAAACCCATGCAGTACAGACTCGGCTGTTACGTTGAAACAGTGGCAGCGTTTTCTTTGGGCATGCTCTGTTGCTATTGTCGTTTTGAGACAGTGCTTTAACCTGTGCTGGCATTTTGACAGCCTACATTTCGCTCGCACGGAACGGCAATGGCAGACTGGCCGAAGCGGGACTCCTATGCCACTAGGCTGCCACTGTGTTCGGTAGTTTCTGGCTTGTTGCAGCCATGCCGACACCGTGCACACTTACAGGCAGCGGGAATTTTGTTGCGGCTGTTGCTGTTCCACCAGCGCTGCACCGCAAGCGCGAATGACCAAAGGAGCGAAAAGTAAACTATACCACGCAGGCAACTCTGTACGATGTACGAATGTGCGGGTTGTCTCTAAGGCATGTTTTTATCATCCATGTTTTTCTTGTCTCCTGCAGCATAAAAATGCAGTTTCTAGGTTCTAACAGACTAGGACTGTGTAGGATGAAAGCTGCGCGACCGCAAAAATTGCAGTAACATGCATGTGCGTTCAAACTTTGCTCGCTTCGCATGCCCGCCCTCTTCGATGCTGTGTCTCTTCCACCAACAGCTACTCAGTCAGAGGGAGAGCAATTGCAGGGCGTTTTTAGGACATCAAGCATGCAAATGGTCATGAACACTGCTCTTCCTTGATGTAATAAAAGGCAGACGAAGATGTACATTTTTTTCCCGCGCGCTTCCGAGCTCATACTTTTCTTTTTTATGGTCTCATGAAAAACGTAACAGCAGGGTTCTACTGTATAGTTTTAAAAATCAGTCTACTCTTCTCCACTGATTGCAGCCAGTGATAACAATGTGGTTTTCAGGACGAGGCTTGTGCACCCTCTATTCTATATACTTCGTCACACTTGTATCCTGCATCGTCACAGACTTGAGTGAACCATGGGGGTACATTAGACGGGCAAAAAAGGTGCATATAGTGCTGCTCATATTTTTTTTTTTTTTAGCACTGTTTTGAGGTCTGAGAGAAGGTTGCTGAATAAGCCTTATTTTTGAAGTGAAGTAGAGAGATCTCAAATATTCTCCTTCCCATTCGAGGCCTTCATTGATAACCGAAATAAATTTTTTCTTGCAGGTTTTCGGAAAGGAAGACGCTGAAGTTAAGTCTCGTGACACATCATCGCACAGCACACGTCCATGTTCGCAGTGGTGGGAGTACTGCACCAACCTACGTCATTGTATTAAACCTGTTACATGCTGCTACAAATTAGTATTTTTTAATGAAATTATGCCAAGGCTGCGCCAAAATACTATTCCAGCAACCAAAAACAATCGGTGATTGGAACTCACTACCTGAAGAGGTTTTTACATGCGCTAACTTCAAGGAGGCCATTACCAATGTCTTTTAACCATGAAAATGCCCTTCTGAAACCTGCGTTTGTGACTATTTTAGATCTGACGAAGATGTATCTTGGAGGGCTTTTAAATCTGCATGCATGAATTTTAAACATATTTTAAACATAATTTTAAACATAAACGCCACGTTACAATATGTATGTACGTAAGCTGCATTTGTTCAATGCTCTGTAACGATTTCTTGTACAATTTGCTTTTGCCCTCCCAGCTTGGACCAAAAAGGTCTGCAGTATCATGTAAATAAATAAAATAAAAGAGTCGTTCCAAATACGAAGAGGCTACTACCTAATGTGCTGAGGCATAACTCTGGATCCTTCTCCCAATATGTGACGAGAAGGATGATTGACGGAATCCAACCCGATCCTGTTTCGCGGCATATGCACATTCAAAGAAAAACTTTCTTTTTAAGAAGCTCAAATACAGTTAAGTCCACTTATAACGAACCTGACGGCCACGCAGATTGCATTCTTTGTATCCAAAGTTTGTAGTAGGTGGACACCCTGTTACAGCAAAAAGAAAAGACTCACTTTAGTGGCAATTATATTTAAAAAGTGTGTTGTGCACACAGCACACCCAGTCAAGCCGCTAAGCTCTCCAGTGTAGTTATGTGCTCCTGGTAGAGAGATTTGCTGTGGGAAAGGCCGCTTTAGGAGCGCGATAGTACTGATAGTGTTTGAGGCTTTCACTGCAACCGATAGTAAGTAGGCGTCCACCTCTTCGATCTGATAAAGTTGTAAGGATGCAGCGTTGAGGCAACCTCGGCGCATGTGCACGCAGAGCTTGTCAGCAGTCTTTGTGCTGGCTGTATGCGGAAGCACTGCAAAAGGGGGAGATCCCGTTTACAGGCGACGCACCCCACGTAACTGGTATTCAAACTGTCAACTCTGCTGAACTGTAGTGCTAAATTTGGGTCCTGCTGCATTTATAGGGCTTTTGTGCAGCACCGTAGCATGTCCTATAAGGTCAATATGTAAGACTGCGAGAAAGGTTTCGTGGACACTCCAGCTGATATAGCTCGATTCCACGTGTTGGAGGTTGGTGTAGACGATAGGGACAAGATGGAGGCAAGAACATAATTTATACACGTCTGCAGGGTCTACTTGTCTCCTTGTAGCATTCGGATGTGCGCTGCTCTGTGACAGAGCTCGCAGTTCTCACACACCCCTCAGTGATGCTCTCGTATCGCGAAGTTCTTGAGGTGTGCTTGAATACGGCGCATCCGCGTGGAACATGATCTTGCTGCATGGGGCTTCTCATAGCGGACTGAGGCGCTGTTGTTTCACTGTTGGAAGGCTCGTGGTTCTTGCTGTGATTAAGACTGCGAGATTACTCGGAGCTTTCACTGTTGTTTTCGTGTATTGAAAGAGTCTCTCAGTTCGGGGAAGCTTGCTTCTGTTGAGGTGTGTCTTCTTTTTAGTCATCACATTCTCCTACTCTGTGCAATGTCTGATGTGTGTGGTTTATCTTCACTGTGTTGTCGCCCAAAACTGCAGAGTTTTCAAAAGGACCATCGGACGGGGGGTCAAGGGTTGACGACTCAGACTGAGCACGCAGTATACAGTATCCGATCTGGAAGCCTGCTGTCTTGCATTTCCTATCAGAACATTGCTTAGCAGCCTTCTGGCTCTCCTACAGGGTCTCCCTTGCTCGGCCTCGGTTACTGGCTTATTCATGGAGTCGCGAAGCTTCATCCAGGTCTTAAACACCTGACAGATGTAGTTGTCCAAGAAGCTGTGTAGTGTAGCTACTCATGAGTTCGAACGGTGTGTATTGTGTCGACTTGTGCTTCGGCATGTTTGCAGCAAAGACAGCTTCTGGAAACCTCTTGCACCACTCTATGCATGTCTCTCGCATGTACTTCGACACTTCGACTGCTCCCTCTACCAGAGCATTGGCCTCAGGCCAGTATGGTGGCGTTGTGATGTCAACAATTCCAGGACGGTTATTTATGGCTGCTGTCTTGGTGAACCCTCTGTCTTGATCTGTCACAATGATCTTTGGGACTCCGAAATTTGGTATCCATCTGTTCAACATGTTGATATACCAAGTGTTTAAGGGAAGGCCGCCACTAATTTTTTTAAGTATTGTTTGAGGTGCATGAGGTACAGAGCTTTTTGCTTCCTAGTAGTACCAGTATTGGCGGACTTCAAAAGACAGGTTAATTATGTTCACTAGTAAAGTGTAAATTCTATTTATTTTATTTATTTATTGTTTCCTCAAGGGTCCACAGGGGACATTACATGAGGGGTGGGCAAACAAAAGTTAATACGAACTCAGATGGTCTTCAATGGCGGTTTTGAATAGAACACGATTGATGATGGTCGCCACTTCGGATGGAAGGTCATTCCAGTCATTGGCTGTTCGAAGAAAAAATGGCATTTTATATGTTTCGGTGCGGGCCCGTTCAGGGTAGACGGCGTTAGGGTGACTATGACGAGAAAAGCGATGAGCGCGTGTTATCGGGGCAGTTTCATGATCGGAAGTGTGATAAAATTTATGATACAGCGAAAGACGGGGCAATTTTACGCCGACAGGCCAGTGTTGGGAGATTAAGCTGAGATTTTAGTGCTGTAACGCTAGTATAACGAGAGTAGTCTGAGCAAATGAATCTGGCGGCGCGGTTTTGGACTGCTTCGAGCGTGGTGATTAGGTTAGTATAGTGGGGATCATATGCAGCACATGCGTAATCAAGTTTAGGACGTATGAAAGTTATTCTAATAGCTTTTTAGCTATCACCATAAGCGGCCGTTAGTAGTTTTTAGAATTTTGAGAACGCGATTACCTTCGCCGTTGCTCAAGTAATTTGAGCCATTTCTCGCGCCATCCGAAAACCGCGCGCCTGCGGGGAGCGCAGAGCGACGTCAATCAAATCTCGTCATTCCGTGATGCACGCTTCGCGCGACAATCTCTGCTCCGCCCGTGCTGCGATGTCCCCGCTCCTCCTCGCTCGTGCTGGAGCGCGGGCAGGGCAGAGGTTGTCGCGTGGACGTCGCTTTGCGCTCTCCGCAGGCGCGCGGTTTTCGAATGGTGCGACAAAATGACCTGAATTAGTTGAGCCTCAGGGGCGAGGGTTATCATGTTTTCGAAATTCTAATAACTGATATTACTATTGCTAATGGCCGGCTACAAAACTCTAGTTGCAGTTGGGTACTTATTGGCTGGTAAAGTTCATCACTTTACTAGTTGACATGATTCACCTGTTTTTTTGACGTCCGCCAATACTGGTACCACTATGCCGCAAGAAGCTTCTCTTCACCTGAAAAGCCCTATTTTTAAAAAAATTAGTCGCGGGCTGCCCTGAAACACCTGGTATATAAAGTAAGCACGATTTATGTATGCATGCTAACTCTACTTGATCGCTCTATTCTCGTAGCATTCGCACGTGCACTGCACCGGGATGAGCTCTCAGTTTGCCCACACACGGACCTAATTAGGGTACGGAAGTTGTAACAGCGCCGTCAACATCCGAGCGTCCGATTTGTTAATGCAATATAGACCACGTTAAATCGAAACTTCGGCGCCTCAGCGTAGACGATACGCTAAAACTGCTTGAGGGTTTGACAACACCGCATCCGTAGCAGTTCCCGGTTGCCATCTTGGTTCGATCGGGCAGGTGCCTGGTTTGTTAGCGTCGCTAGCGTGCTTTCTTGATATCGATGAAGCTGCTATGAACTTCACGAGTGGAATTTCAAAATCCTGTATTCAGTCGCTGCGCTGCTACTACAACTGATCTTTTACCAAATGTAGGACCTTTCTTATCGTGTAGCCAGCGAGCACTGCGTCCTCGTGCTTCGCTTGAAGTTTGGCACCGAAGATAGCAAGAGTAGACACTGGGAAGTTGGTAGATAAGTTGAACTCTATGGCGTTGTCATTTTAATGCGCGCCATCGGTTCGAGCGTCGCGCTCTATCGTCGCTGTTTTTGTTTTCAAGTGGGCGAAATTCACCTGGTGGAACTGAAGCTTGGGCGGGCGAGTTGGTTATCCATCGAGTAGAAACGGCGTGATTGTAAACTGGGACGAAGGAAAATGCTCAAGCAGCACAAGGACGAGCGTTATTACGCAAGGCAGCGCTCATTCTTGTGTGTCTCCCTTCTTCCCAGTTTCAAATCACGCTGTTTCTACTCGCCTGTTAGGGTAGCGAACGGCTATTTTGTGCGGCGTGCATGCATGCGTTGGCCTGGAGCAACTTATGTGGCACCGCAAATATTCGTGCGCTCCATCGCAAGCATGCACAGCAGTGTAATGTCATCTATCTGTTGTACGATATGCGCATCCCCACTTTTCAGCATCACCGTTACAGAGCCCGGAGCAATTGCCAGTGATGATTTTCGCCATCTTAACGTCTAGCGCCACATTTTAAACGAGGCAGAAGACGTGTGTGGCAGATATTGCACTGTTAACAGTCGATATTAACGAGGGACAGCGAGCGTATGTCGTTTGAAATACTGCAAGCAAAGACGCAGTTTTTTTTAAGGCGAAAGCCTTTAATGCCTCATGCTGTCGTTAGCAATCCGTGTCGGCAGCCGTGTCTGCGTCCGTGTCGACAAATGTGTCCGCGTTTTGACGGCTGTCCACCGAGATATGCGAGACAGTTACTGCATAATTTCCTTCCCTCAAATACAATTTTAAGGCGAAAGCCTTTAATGCGTCATGCTGTCGTTAGCAGTCCGTGTCGGCAGATGTGTCCGCGTTTTGACGGGTGTCCACCGAGATATGCGAGACAGTTACTGCAAATTTCCTTTCCTCAAATACAATTTTCAGTTTCTTCATTACGACCCCTCTTTCTTCTTTCACTCCCACTTCCTCCCTTCCTGTACGGTGCGGTTCGGTTTCCACCGAGATGACAAAGAATTTCCTTTCCTCAAAAAGCGTTGCGTTCAAAGGGCAAGGCATCGCGCCGAACGGGTGGTGGCGTTCCTCCCTTCCCGTACGGTGCGGTTCGGGTGTCCACCGAGATGACAGAGAATTACTGCGCCATTTCCTTTCCTCAAAAAGCGTCGCGTTCAAAGGGCAAGGCATCGCGCCGAACGGGTGGTGGCGTTCCGTGGACTGCCTGGCAACGCTACAACACGCTGTCGCGTTCCACTCCTAAAGGCGAAGGTTAAGCGTAATTAATTATCGGTTAATTAGTATTAAGTCATTATTCAGTAATGAGTCACTAATTAGTAATTTGTCATTACTTCGTCATCAGCCCCGCCGCGGTGGCTCAGTGGTTACGGCGCTCGGCTGCTGACCCGGAAGACGCGGGTTCGATCCCGGCCGCGGCGGCTGAATTTCGATGAAGTCGAAATTCTAGAAGCCCGTGTGCTGTGCGATGCCAGTGCACGTTAAAGAACCCCAGGTGGTCGAAATTTCCAGAGCCCTTCACTACGGCGTCCCTCATAACCTGAGTTGCTTTGTGACGTCAAACCCATGCAAATAAACCAACCAATTGTGTGTGACGTCATCCAGTGGTGACGTGAGCAGTGTCACATAAGCAAAGTGGTGCGGAAAACGCTTTCGCCTTTACGCACTTTAGACAGTCAATGTGCCCCTGAATTTTTTTCTTATTTCTTACTTGCGCTGTTGTAGCGACATTCCCAGCTGCCATGAAATGCGTGCCAAAGAAAGAGCTTTCTTTTTTTTAAAACTTTCATCCCGTGGACATCGATTGTAGGAAGTGTGAAGAAATAGAAAATTCGCACATTAGTTTTTATACATAGGGGCTGCTGACCCGAAAGACACGGGTTTGATCCCGGCGGTCGAATTTCGATGGCCCGTGTACTGTGCCATGTCAGTGCACGTTAAAGAACCCCAGGTGGTCGGAATTTCCGGATCCTTTCACTACGGCGTCCCTCATAGCCTGAGTTGCTTTGGGGCGTTAAACCCCAGTAAACCAAACCGTGTATCACATCAAGGTTAACAACATGCAGGTGATCGTTCGACATTAGCGGAATACAGTGACTGGCACCTTGCGACAACTGCACGGTCAAGAGTGTTTTGCTAGCTCTCCTAAAAATAGCTGAACACGGGAAAAAAAAACTTAGACGCGTGGTGAACTAAACTAAACGGCGCATGGTTTTTTCAGAGCATGGAGCGCACTAAGTGCGCATGGTGATGATTTGCTGATAAATTAATGAAAGCTCTTCTTTGCGGCCGGACTACATGCTCGAGAAACGCCGACTGAAAAAAAAAAATTGTCCCTTCTAATTCGTCGCTCAAATGCGTGTCGTGTTTACGTCCGATCGCTAGTGCATTGCCGGAGAGTTACTAAATGCGCAAAATTAGCTCCTCTTCTGATCAGAGGTAACAAATAGTCTGGTCCATATCGTAATTGAAAACAAACACCTACAAACCTTTGTGAATGATGAGCGCAGCAAGCGAAAACTGTAAACGGGTTGGTCCGCTTGCATATTATACCTCGCATATCATTCAGTCTAATTGAAACGTTCGCGCACAGTAAAAAAAAAAAAGTAAACGCGAAGCTGAAAGGTGTGATTCCCGCACGCGTCGTAGTATCCTGGCAGAGTGCATGGCGTAGCGCAACAGTGCATAGACATTTCACATGAAGTGCAGCCGTTTACTATCTTCACTGAACGCCGGGCAGCGTATTGCCAAAACATAGCCTGTACACGCATTCGAGCAGACGACGCCCAGGAGTGCTATCACGTGACCCTACGCAACTTCCGCCGTCATAAAAAAAATGGCGCCTTGCGTATGCGTGCGGTAGGGACCCTACGTGCGGGTTGCAGTTTCACGCGAGCGGTTTTACGCAGTTTTATGAAAGCCGCCTCGTTGGATCGTGGATACTTGGCTCCGAATGCTTAAAGTGCGTAGATTCCAAGGAGCTATGCAAGCCGCGCCGTGCCGCTGTTCTACGCTGGAAAACGCATCGTCGGTCTCGCAGCCTGCCCCTCGGGCCCTGTATCGTCGGACTCGCAGCCTGCCCCTCTGCCCGTGTGTAATTTTCTATCGATGCTCGCTGTTCGTGACAGCGTTGGTTCGCGATATATAGCTCTTGCGGAAGCTGGCCTTAACGCAGAAGTGGTTTCGGCAGTCGGTTGTGTGAAGTCGCGTCTGCAGAAGTTTTGCTCACTAAACTAACTCACTTTTCACCAGCGCACTTGCGCTCGCGGTGCTCTTTCGAGCAACAACGGTGTGCGCGTTTTGTCCCCAAGGCTAGACTTCTCAGAACTTGCGTCAAACTTGTTTTGACGAGTGTGGCCCAATGAAAGTGCACTTACTGTAGCCGTTTTTCCGGACTGGTGGTAACGGTGTTCTTGGTGCGATAGCATAAATTTGGATTGCCAAACCGCTATTTCTCAAAGTGAGGGGTAATAAGAACACTGTGCCGAGTGGGCAGTCGGGGATGCCGGCCCGACGCTAGGCACAACCTTTAAGCAGAGAAGATGCTAGTTTATCTTTTGTGTATTTCGTAAATCCATAGACATGTGATCGGTGTGCTGGTCAGGCGCCATGATAAATTATCCATGCTTGCAGAAAGGCAGTTTTCCATGTATGCTTTCAGTTGTTCTAATGATTGCCTGCATATCCATCACAGACTATTGTAGTTCTCATCTAACAGGTAGACCTTCATTAGTGCCAAGTCATTATGGTGTACAGCCTGCCTCACCCTTGTGTAGAGCGCTCAGCCGGCACACTTCTCTGCAAATAAAGTGACACCTCGTCGTACCTGCTAGATTATAGAGGAAATGATTCCATGTCAGTAGAGCCTCGCAGACCCACAAGCAATGTGGGCACTACAGCTTTGGCCAGGTGTCATGGGTTGCTGTCTAGTATGAATTTTTATTGCCTGCTGGCCACTGGTTTAGTGCTCGACATGAGTGTGATGCAGACTGTACATTACTTACTTTACGAGTTATCTCTGTTGACATGAGAGGAAAATTTAGCACGTTTCAGAGTAAGTCATATTTAAAAAGTTTTTTTAAGCTGATTACGTGCTAATGACAGTAACCTGGGATGCGTAATATTGGAAAATACCAAAATAAATATTTTCCCATCAAAAACATTTTTCCTTCAAGTGTGGCGCCATACCTTAAGAAGGAACAAAGATGCATACTTTATTGTGCAGGCATATATTTTGAGTATGCTTACATGGGATGGTGCATTTCAGATTGAGCAAAAAATGTGCTGGCTTCCAACAATGAGGTGCTTTCATAATAAGCTGATAACTTCCTACTTGTGCTTCTTAGAATGGCCATGACCAAACTCAGGTCCAAACTATTTTGCAGCAGTTTCAAAAGATCGTTTCTTCATTGGTTCCTTAAATTTCACTATGTGTGGAATAAATGCTCAGTTGTTGAAGTCTTATGTTCCTTGTATCACCTCTCTTGTGTCAAGCTTCTAAGCGCAAGTGAAAAGGAGATGTCCATCCGTTCTCTGCACCGCCCCAAGCCCCTCCTTCCTGCTGGTCGGCATGGCTGGCCTTGGCGGCCAAGTTGCCCAGTTGGCTCTTAGAGCACGTATAAGGCCTTGATTTAACCTGTTTAAGTATTTCTCTCTCTCTCTTATCTCCTGCACACAATACAGCATTGGTGTAGGAGAGGCCACCTTTTTGTACTTGATCTCAGTCTACCCATTCTTGCTTTAGAAAACTAAAATACTAATCACGTAGGGAGACACGTACCTCTTAAATCTTAATCACTGCAGCATTTCAGTACGTGTTAAGAGCAATAGAATGAAAAGAATGAGGTACGCAAATCTGTGGGGTACTGAATGTTAATGTAATGTTCCAACTTCTGCTTTCTTCTCCCCTGGTGTTAGTTTCATTATTTGTGTGCTCATAACCTTGCCAGTTGTTAGTGTAATTAACTGATTTTGTTTACGTTATCAGCTTTTGAAAGCCTATATGCAATAATATATGATAAAAAGATGTCTGTAGCACAGCTCTTCATATCAAAACGTGCATTTTCTTCCATTAGCTCAGTTGTACATTGTCAGCAACAGCCCTTTCTTTTAGAGACACAGTTTAGATTTACAGCATCACGCTAAGCACCAGATTAATTGCACCTTTTTCAATCTTCTATCCATTTGCTGCACTGAGTCCTTTGAATATGGCCAGAACCGTAAATATTTCTGAATTTTCATTGCAGTTACAGCACTATGTCTTCACAAATTGCTTTCTTTTAAATACACAGCTGAAGTCTCAAAGGAGTATTGCATACTACCTTGGCCTTCCTATCCATAAAATTGATGCACGCGAGAAAATGCCCTCAGTGTATAAGCAAGCCTAGGTCAGTGCTGTTGACATTAACCGCAAAACCTCGTTGATACATTCATGGTTTATACGGTTTCTGGGTTCGTACACAGGTTACCTGTGTATGTTATGTTTTGTGTGTTGTGCTTCTCCGCGCTGCCACGTGTAAAGGGGGTCGAGGGCCTCTCAAGCTGCACTGTCGCAGCTTTTACCTTGGCCTCCTCCATTTTGTAAAAATGGACATCAATAAAAGAAAGGAAGAAAATCGCAGACATTAAAATGTCCCATTGAGTTACACTATTTTTCTTAAACACATTATTATTATTATTATTTACGAATGTATACATTCCAGGAAAACTCGATTTCCTGGCTACTACGTTTAGAATTTCGACAATATGTGGTCGTATAATTCGTATATTGACCAACCGCACATGTGCAAACATTTTTTTTTTTTTGCGGAGTGGTGACGTCTTTGCAGTGCCTACTTGCTATGAGGCGAAGCACCACCATCAAAAACAAAAAATAAAAACGACGCATTAGCATTCGCGATGGCCTTTCCTGCGAGTGCGTGATGTGAAGAGCAGAAGCGCTGAAGTTTCATCGCGGTGCATAAGGGCAAGAAGAAGTTTTTTTCCGGGTCTGGGAAACGCAGCTTAAAAAGCAAAAACACTTCGACAATCGGGTGGCTTCCCCACGGTACTTAGGTGCAAACGGGAGAAGCATCCAACAATGACACGGAACAGATTTTGGTTACTTTCGTCATTGCCGACGACGGAGCTGATGTGTTGAGAATTTCCTTCTGTGTTAAAGACAGCACGAACGCGGACTGAACTCAGCGAGCACTGGAATAGGGTCTGTTTAGCTCTTGTGCCAAGAAATGGCAATTGACATTTTTATAAAGTGAAATTGTCAGTACATGTTTTTTACCTTATTCAACAGGTATATATATCAGAATTAGGCGGTTTGGATCATGCGTTTTCCCGGATAATAGAGTTTTCCCCGTAATTAGAAAAAAAGAACGCATCAACGAGGTTTTACTACATTGCTCTTAGTAACGTTATCTGAAATGATAAGGGGCACTGGGTTGCTCATGACTGTGCTTGGCCTGTAATGGATGTGTGATCATCTCCAGCTGGATTAAACCCACTCTCCCAGTGTTCTCCAGTTACCCCTGTCTTGTGTGAATTTCCATATATCATGGCTGTAGCTAACCTCTGCTGGCTGTTACTATATTCGCCCTTTCTTGATATACATTCTGTGGCTTAAACTGGAAGCTGGTTATCTGTTGTACACATTGCATGATGTGCCCTACTCCACTTCTTTTCCTTAAGTTTAATATAGGACCACTGATCTAGGTTTCTTTTTCCCTACCTGTTAAAATTACATTTATTGATCTTTTTCCCACCACTTGTTCCAGTATTCACAGTTTCAATTCCAGATACTTTGTTTATTTTAAAGTCTGCACTTCTTAAGTGAGCTCTGACAGAATGGTATTTTCTGATATTAACAAGCTACTGTTCATCATGTCGGAATATCTACCAGATATGCTTTAGCTTATTCTTATTTATTATCTAATCCTTCATTATTCGTGTCCCCAATGAATACTTGGCCATGTAATTGCACACAAGGGCTGCTTCGAGTGTTTTCCCACTTTTGAGGAAATTATTTACCAGCCACTACCTTACCTTTAGTACAGTTACTTTATACATGTTGTAATTTTCAAACCTATCTGTCTGCAGTGCCTCATGAGCTCCTCAAATATTTGCCGCAAGTCTCCAAAGTTACTCAACAAGGTAATGTCATTAGCAAACTAGAGGTTGCCGAGGTATTCCCCACTAATTTGTATACCTCATTCTTTTCAGTTTATTGCCCTGAGCACATATTGGAATTCGGGAGTGAATAAGGTTTGGGAAGTGCACCTCCATGCGTGATACGTAACAATTTTCTGAAGAATTGTGGCAGTGTGGTTATGCGTGCATATGATTGCAAGCATTTTCAATCAGCCAAGTGCTCTTTTATAACTTATGAAGTTCATATACAAGGGTTATACTAGTGCAACATTTCTTCTATCCCTGAATGTCGTGAACATGATGTATGGGTGACACTAATACGCAAAGATACATGCTGCACTCCACAACCTCAAGAGGAACTCAAGCAGGTTAGCAAATTTGTTCAAGAAAAGTCCATGCACAGCTATACTTAATATGTCAAAACCAGTAAATAAGATGGCAGCTAGTGCATTAATTTACTGATTCTTGGTAACGTTTCCTGGTTATAATGTGAAATAGTCATCGTCTTGTCTATCCAGCGCGCCCATTTTCCTCACGGCACTGCTATCATGTGGTAAATCACCCTAAAAGAGGAAGGAAGGAGTAAACTTTATCCATAAAAAGGAATAACAATAAAATATTTCTTGCACCCTAGGAGGGCCCCTGAAAGTTGAGGAGCCCTTTGGAAGAGCGAGATGGGTTCAGGAAGGGCCCAAATGACCATCCTGACATTGCTGTTATGTGGTGATGTCCATTTGGCAGGCGTGTATACATAGTCGCAAATTTTCCTGCAGAAGGCTGCGCAAGGCTGCAAAATGTTCCACTACCTACATGGTTCTGCTGGCGACATATCATTTGAGCGACATGTGCACACTGAACGAAATTTAATGCTCTCATTATCTGCTATTCGTGTGCTCAGTCATTTCGTTTCTCATGCCTGACAGGCTTCCTGGTCTTTGAATATGGATGGGTCCTGTGCAGCTTGCTTTCTCAACTCTTACTTTCCACACTCAACATATACTAATCATAAGTACAGAGTTAAACGTTCTTTTCCAGTGCATGAAAGCACCACAGAGTTCAGGCAAAGCAGTAGCAGTACGTGCTGCACAACGGGCGCGAGAAGCGAACATTTCAGCTGTGTGATGCCTAGAAAAAGAAAGTAATTTAAAATACGTTGTACAATGTTTCAAATCATCAGAGAGAGTTGACAACATCACTTCATTAACTATCTTCACCGACCTCATGCCCCATGGAAAGCCCTGGAAAACAAATCTAAGTACGACATATGTTATTGCAGGCAGGTCTGCACAGCACAGGCACCCGCAGGTGTAGTTTCCCTTGATTTTGAGCTCGCGCAAAACAGCGCGTCGTTGTCCACATCGGATTTATATTGTTGCTTATGCGACCAGCAAAAGGTGGAAATTTCGGTATCTTTCCACCGCCGGAGCTCGTGCTGCCAAGACACGCACTTTGCCGATGAGGTAGCTAACAATGCGCAGAGCTGCTTGAGAAAAAAAAAAAGTTGAACGTCGACGATCGACACAGAGGTTGTAAAAGAAAGCTGCGACTTGTCTTCGTCCTTCGTTTTATCACGTGATCACGCACGCACGCGCACATACACACAAACACACGACCAGACACGACATACCTCCTAGTCCCGCGTGAAGCGAAACCAAAACTTCCACGACAGTTCACGAACGCTAGGCAGCGCTACAGTCGCCGGAAGTGACGTCACTATGTTTATTTGTTTGCAAAGATGGCGTTTTTTGAGCTCGGTGGTGGCAAGTGGACCAGAGTTTTTTCTGCGCTGTGAGCGTATGTCCTCCTTACCTTATTCGGTCCTCGTTGTTTTGCACAGTTTAAAAATGAACAAAGTGCACCAGCCAGCCTGCCAGAAGACATTGGTTTGCAAACAAATGCCGTTCTAAATATGTGATGCCAAGGATCTATGCAAGCAGTGCCGTTGGATGCTGGGTACGCCTTTTCTTGCAGTTTGTCAATTAGCTAGTAGTGTGTAATATTGGAACATTTGCTCGGTTGCTCTCCGTTCGAGGTGATACTAGGGTTGCAATTATTTTTAGGGACCACAGTGGCACTGTTGCGAAAGCCGGGGCGTAATGTTGGCTGAGTTACAGCAAGCAATTATGTGAAGTCACGGCTGCGAAAGTTTACTGCATAAACATTTCACAGAGCACTTGCGATCGCGAAACACCCTCCAGCCTTGGGGACTAGCGTTGTCAAATGGTGTACATGGAACTTGTTTACAAACTTGTTTTGTGAAGGCTGGCCAAGTGGAAGCGCATTTATTACATGCAGTTTAACGAAGTAGCTCTAACGGACCTTATAGTGTGAAAACATGCTTTCGTTTTGCGACCGCACCCTTTATTGTGACGCGCTGTTCACAACAGCAACCGCTCTGAACTATCGGTTTGTGTGTTCACTAAGCGAGAGGCTCGGGATTGTGAAACTTGATTCCGAGATCAGTGGGCTGTTTTGTGCAATCTGTAACAAGTAGCCACGCCGGCCGTTTGAGAGCACTGTGGTGAATTTGCGGTCGTCATGTCGGCCCTACGTTAGGCACTCCTTTTAAGCGAAGACGGTGGCACGTTTTTTTTTTGGTATTTGATGATTTCATAGGTATGTGATTCATGTGTTGCGCAGGTGTCATCATAAGATGAAACAAGAGTGTTTAAATTAAGTCCGGGACACTTTTTAATATGCTCACATGGAATGGTGGAATTGAAGACAACAGTGAACAGTGAACAAAATAAATAAGTGCTGGCTTCCCACAGTGAGATGCTTTCATGATAACTTTTTATGTTTCTTGGAATGACCTTGACTAACTCCAATCACAAATTATTTCACAGCTACTTCAAAAGCATCTGAATTAGGTGAAACATTGTAGAACGCCCAGAAATTCGCCAGAACGCCCAGAACGCATTGTAGAAATTCCAGAATAGTCCGGACAGATAGTGATCGAACATTTCAAAACAGCTTTTTAAAGTCATCAGCAAATGCCACACACAGTTGACTAACATCATTGCTCATAAGATACAAAACTACTCTTAGTGAGACCCCTCGATGAAACCATATGGAGGAATTAGCAGTTTTGGAGAGTTGTTTATGCACACTGCTCCTACACTTAGTGAGGCAGCACCTCTGCCATTTAGCAAGTGCACAAGAAACACCACGTAAACATTTTACGCAAAAGCAATCGTAGTTACACAGCCAAATCCTCTCAATCTGTCAACTACAGGAAAATGTGGTAACAGTGGCTTCGATTGTACATATGATATAGAGCCGTGCAGCTGTCATAGATCCCACTTGAAGGGCAAATAGCCGTGTTTGTGTTTCCGAGCAGGCTTAAAGCTGAGGCAACGCACAAAATGTAGAAGAAAGCCTCAAAGCAAAGTTCACCTTACAGTGTTCAACAAAACTTGGCCATGCGATGGGCAATAAAACTTTACAGTATGAAGGAGGGGAAAGGTGAAAAGTTTAGACTGGCAGCTGCAAGGTTGCAAGTTAACCAGTGCAACTTCAGCACTGTAACGGAAGACCTGCTGCTTGATTGTGTCATGGCCAGCGGGGAAGTGGTTAAATCAGAGAGGTGGTCGCTGAAGGCTGTCTTAAGGATCTTGAAAACACCGTGTGTCTTTAAAAAGAAACTGGCAAAGCAGTGCAAAAAACCAAAGATATGTTGCAGTGTACAAAAGCCTGTGATGCATTGGAGTGCACCATAGAGTCAGGAAAAATGCCAAGGAAAGACAAACATGCACAAGAACACCCAGCAGAATTGCAGACTCAGAGCTGTGGTCACCTTTGGAGTGTTAGAGAGCTATGCTACTCTTTTCAAGCAGAAAAGAGCATAGCTATGACCAAACAGTGCAGTTTGCAGCAGTCTGCCGGACTGTTAAAAGACGATAAAAAAATCAAGGCCCCACCGCGGTGGCTCAGTGGTTATGGCGCTCGGCTGCTGACCCAAAAGACGCGGGTGCGATCCCGGCCGCGGTGGCCGAATTTTGGATGGAGATGAAATTCTACAGGCCCGAGATGCGATGTCAGTGCACGTTAAAGAACCCCCAGGTGGTCGGAATTTCACTACGGCGTCCCTCATAGCCCGAGTCGCTTTGGGACTTTAAACCCTAATAAACCATACCAAACCAAAAAATCAAGAATTATGAGAACAGCACACATGAGAACTCACATCAGATTTTGGAATAGGAAGACTTCAGGATAAGGCCACTGTCAGGGGCACTATGCACCGTACTTTTACTGAATTATTCATGAGCATCAATCGTGTGGTGCAAAATTCCTTCTTAAAATGCATGCGTGTCCAGCTCGCAGCACAAACCTGACATCACAAGCAAGTGCACAGTGTTGCGTGCGGTACATGACACGCCCCTCAAAATCAAGTGTGTTATCAAGAATAGACATGTTGCATTTGATCTTCTCGAGAAATGTCCTCAGTGCAATTTTGCACTTCGGACATTTTCTAGCACATTACTCCGAAGGGAGTGGGGCCTTTTTTTTGGCCTCTTGGAACAGGGTTGACCTGGTGGGTGTCCAGCTGGCACCCTTTTGGAGCCCCTTGTCAACCCCGGCCGGCGTCTCGCAATACTTGTAGGCTGCACCCGGATTTGACGTCCCCGGTGCCTCCGTGCTGCTGCAGTTGCCTTGAAGGCAAGCATAAGCCCAGCTGCGTCATTTCCATTGGGCACGCGGTCCAGCTCATGCCCAAGACACCGCAGGATTTCTAGATATGCAGGATTGTGCTTATTCATGGCATGCAGGCGGCGCAGCTGGGACTCCAAGCTCCGGTACACATCTTCTCTTTCCTGCATGAAAGGTTGTGGAACTGAATGACTAGATTCCGTCCGCTTTGAGCGTTTCGAATGTTCAAAGCTCTGTAGCTATCATCTACCCTGTGATGGAAGTTCTAGTTGCAGGCTGGGCTACAGCAGCTGAGGATTGCCATGTTGGTTTTCTTTCTTTTTATATATTAGCATTCTCATTATTTGCATGCACACTTCTTTGAAATTAGCCGCCGCGGTGGCTCAATGGTTATGGTGTTTGGCTGCTGACCCGAAAGACGTTGGTTCAATTCCAGCTGCGGCAGTCAAATTTCGATGGAGGCGAAATTCTAAGAAGCCCGTGTGCTGTGCAATGTCAGTGCACATTAAAGAACCCCAGGTGGTCGAAATTTCCGGAGCCCTTCACTACGACGTCCCTCATAGCCTGAGTTGATTCGGGACATTAAATCCTCATAAACTAAACTAAACTTGTCTGAAATTGTTACAAGTAGCCAATTATGACCGTGGCACCCTATTGCTATCTTTGCAGTAAGCTCTGAGCTGAATCAGAATATTCATTTGCTGGACATGAAACTTCACTGTAGCAAGGCATACCTCTTCATGCATATGCAGTAAAGACCTGGTCAGTGGAACAATCTGAGTTTAACATTCTTGATATATAGGTCCGTTGCAAATGTTCCCAGCATTTACAGACAAAACTGTGGCTCATTTATTCATTCTTGCCTGGTATAGCCTTTCATCTGAATGGAAAGCTGCAGACTTGAATGTGCAACTAACATCGGCAAGGTAATATGTATCGCACAGAATTCTAGAATTTGTATTTCTACACTAGTGTTACTTTCAGCATGAACTCTAAAAAGTGCCTTTTCTACAAGTTTGCAAAGATCAACCAGAAAAAATGTTCGTTGTCTTTACCTGCACTGGCATTGCTGAGGAAAGAAGGATTTAGGATGAGAAGGAAATTTACAGGGAATATGCACCTGGGCAAGCTGCGGTTGATCACAGTCTTGCGCAGTAGGTGACAGCTGTCTTGATGTGGAGGGCTGGCAGTCGTCTTGCATGTGGCTTGCTTCACAAGCCTGTGGGTTTTTGTAACTGCAGCTTGCCTGGTCGGGCTCTTCTTGAGGCTGCTCTCCTTCCAGGAAGGGCATAAATAAATCCAGAGGGGGGCACTTGTTGCCTAAGGCCAGCTTGCCCAATTAATGCCGGTCTCCTGTGTTCAGGGGCGGAGCATTGGGAAACAGTCTCCCAAAAGGTTCATGGACAAGCGCCTGGTGCTTGCAAAAAGCACCTTGTTTTTTTGCTGCGCAGCTGCACATTCCAAAATCTGCTGACACTTCATGTATTGTGTCTTGGCGTGTGGCACTGGGCACTGCATAGAGGTTGTGTCCTGTTAGTCGTATGGTGTCAGCAGCTCCTGATGGCATCCGGGAAAGGAGCCATTTGTAAGCCAGGTGATGACTGGCAACACGGCTGTTAGCATGGCGGAGGATGCGGCTCTCGAAGTATCTCTCCCACACCACGGCCACTGCATCCACTAGTGCAACGGCGTTGAAGGCCTCTGCTCTGCTGAGCACGATGTCTTTTAGGATACGGATGGTGGCCTCAGAGAAATTATTTGTGTTGTGCCCCCGTGTGGTGATGTTTGCACGAAAAAGGAGCACCCACTCCTCTTCCCTTTTGAGGAATGCCTTCACCCGTTCTATGTAGCCCTGGTGGGATTCAGACCCAAGCCTGGCTTTCGCAGCTTCCAGCTTCTCTTCTGTGTCAGCATACATGACCTGTAGTTGGAGTTTGGAATCCTTTAGTGAGAAATGTGCCAGTGCCTTTCACATACACATATGCACATTTACGCTGTGCCTGTAATTTCGCACAGTCCCCCTCTTTAAAAAAGAACTACATTTGGACAAAACTTGCTCCTGGAATGTTGACATTAGTTGCCGTCTCTGGTCCTTGCCAACATGGTTGTGGGCAGCTGTCAGCCAGCGCCACTCTGCCTGGGCCACATGAAAATGGCACAGAAGCTGCCTGGCTGGAGGCCATGTTTCCTGCAGTGCAGCCTTCTCTGCACTGGAGTTGTCTGTCATAAATACGTGTGGTGCCTGCAGCGATAACAATAGCCGATTTCAGCACGCCTATCAAGCCAAGAACAATTGATAGCTTTTAGTGTTTGTTCTTCACGTGACCTGCAAGGATTCATCCTTGGATCTTTGTTTTTTGATTAACAATATTGTGGCTAGCTTTCTTCTAGAAATCTGACTTTACATCATCTGTTGCCAAACATTTGCACATAGTGTGAATCCTGGCGGATATCCGCTGCTTTCAGAGGACTGTTGTAATGAGGATCATAGACAAGAAAATTCTGCCGCAGTTTAAAGCAGTTGAAATAATATCACTATGCAGAAGTGACAGCGTATGCATACTCTGGACCCTGGCTTACTAGTAGGGGTTGGACTTTTCGGTTGAAACCAAAAAAAAAATAAAGAAAAAGGTCAGTATCCATGGCATAGATGCCATGGCTAGCTTGCTGTTAAGTAGAAATAACCCAATCTGCTTGTCGATGGAACTGCATAACCAGCCCTGGGGTTAGGTCCGATATCGGTGACCAGAACCGACAGTGCACTTCCTCACCAGAGCAGGATTTGGCCGCCCTGGTGTAGTACTTGGTCAAAACCTCCTGTATTAATACACTAGTTAACCCTGTCTCCAGCGGCAGCTCAGCAACTGACCAAGGCAGCAGCCAGGCCTGTGACACAACAGAGGGTGCCAAGAATCTCTTGCTCTGGACAGACCGCCGCTGGAAACTGAACCTGGTGACTGTTAACTCTAGCCTTATCCAGTGAGGCTAGTCTTGCAAAGCTTTTTGAGGAACTAGCAGGCATTAAATGAGATGTCGTGGGGCATAGCGAGGTTAGGACAGATAAGGCATATACAGTCCTAAAAGAGGGCACATACTATGCTATCGTGGATTAGTGGAGATAGCAGAACTAGGTGTGGAGTTCCTTATCAGTCAGAATATAGCTGGCAACATAGAGGAATTTATATTATTAACAAGAGGGTGGCAGCTATCGTAAATAACCTTAAGTGCTAACTGAAGGCGGTACAAACGTATGCACCCGCATTTAGCCATGATGACCAGATCACTGAAAGCTGCTATGAAAACGAGGAATCTGCAGAGAACGAAATAAAAACACACTGCAGTGTACTGATAGCTGACTTCAATGCCAAGGTAGGAAAGGAGACCAGGCAGTAGGCGACTATGGTATAGGCTCTAGGAACAGCAGGGGGGGAGTTATGAGTAGAGTTTGCAGAGAGGAATAATTTATGGATCATATTCCTTCTGAAATGAAATAGACTTCATACTGTGCGCTCATCCTGGTATCGTGCAGGCTGTGGAAGTTCTCAGAAAGGTGCGTTGTAGCGGCCACAGGATGGTAAGGTCTCAATTTAGCCTATGCTTGAAGGGATGGGAAAAAACAGTGAGACGGAAGCCCATTAACGCGTTAGCGGTAAGAGGGAAAGTAAAGGTCTCACTGCAGAACAGATATTCGGCTGTAACCAAGGGCGACGACCTTAATTTTCAGGCATTGGACGATAGTCTCACATCTATCATTACGTAGTGTTCAGTAGAAGTAGAAGGTAGGATGGTAGACTGCTTACTGCCAAGCTCTCTGAGGAGACGGAATATTTGATTCAGAAACGCTGAAGCATTAAAGCCTCTAACCACAGGTACGGAATAGAATCAATACGGAATAGCTAATCAATAAGTGCAAGGTAACCGTCATAAGGAATTTTAATATGGAGAGAATTGAGTGTGCTCTGAAGAACGCAAGTAGCCAGTAATGTGAACATTTCAGCATTTTTGCTTTTATACTGTAGGCCCAAAAAGTTACGTATGCTTTCTTTCTAGTCTGTACAACAATTTTTTTACCTTTAGAGAAATGGCTGTTCGCATGTTTGTATGACCATTGCAATTTTACAGGAACTGATATCATTCCCTTTCGTGCCGCAGACATGTTAGTAAACTGCAACATTCTGTTCCCCTCTATTCTTCACTCAAACTTGAGCCGTAACTGCACCCTCACTGAGTGCATATGGCGAAGTTATGGGTTTTGTCTAGCACAGTGTTGAAATATCGCTCTTACATTTTTCATTATGGGGTGCTTTCGTGAACAATATGGCAGCCTAGAATTGCATCTCTAACACTGACCTACAACCTCTTGCAATGCTTGGCAGACAACCACATTTTATGGTGATGAAGTAATGGGGAAGGAAACATGAAGGCATATTTTCTTGAAGTTAGCTTCTGCAATGCACAAATTAAAGGCAGTGTTATTGTTTTTCCTACTTACGGCCTGACCTCCGAAGCAGAAAGGATGAGTCTCTTTTAGAAGTTGAAATGCAGCCATGTAGCCTTCTGTGCTCTGCTCATTGTGAAGTAGCACCGCTATTGGCACAGCACCAGCCATTGTTGCCACCAGCACCACCGTGGTTACTTTTGACAAAGACTGTACCTAGAAAACGGCCACGAAAGTACAGTGCGTGGGTGGAGGGCAGTGCGAAATGCGTAGGAGGAGGAGGTAGAAGAGGAAAGGCAGGGAGGTTAACCAAAGAATAATCGGTTTGCTACCCTACACGGGGGGAAGGGGGTGAGGGAATAAAAAGAAAGAGAAAGGAGGGTAACAGAAAATTGAAGTCACAGGGAAAGTCAGCGTTCGTTGAAGTCGCAGCCTGTCATGCAGGCCAGAAGTTCGCAAGAAGCCGAGCAGTGCCCCTTCCCCCTTTTGTCGGGGCAATCATGAAATAAGATACCACGTAGTACACTGATTTGCTTAACATTTCCTGGTGATAAAATGAGTCATGGTCTTGTCATTCTGACGTGCCCACTTTCCTCACGACACTGCTGCCATGCGGTGAATCTACCCTACAAGGGTGCATTCATTATGTGGTGAAGTCCACCTGGTAGGTGTGTAGTTGCGAATTTCTCTGGAAAACAGTGCGCAAGACTGCAGAACATTCTACTGCTTGCATAATCCGACTGGCGACATATCATTTGATCGACATATGCGTACTAAACTTAACGCTTTCCAGTTTTCAGCCCATTCGTGCGTTCAGTCGTTTCTTTTCGCACTGCATGTCAGGCATTCTTCGAAAATGAAGTCTTGTGCAGCTAGCTTCTCAACTATTATTACCTTAGTGATACTTGTTGGGTATGTTAAGATCGGCGAACACAGGCCTGGGAGGAATTCCAGTAAGACGTGAGTCATGCAACAAAGGTGCGGCGGGGAACAGCGGTGACGGCGGCGGCGTCAGGTGGCCAAGTCTGCCCACGGGTCGCCGGACGGAGTGACGCCGTGAAAGGTCACGCTGTTGATTTTACTTGAAAGGCGACTGCTACATTGACTGAGGTCCTGCGTTTCGGACATCAGGCGGGGGCGTACAAGGCCCCGCATTCACCTGCTGGGAAACGCAGCGCACTTACTTTCCCAGGGGGCACCGATCTCAACACAGTGCTGAATCGACACGACAGCCTTCGATGACGTGTCTTTCCCCCTGTCCACCGGCTGGGAAACGGCGTGGCCTTCCTTTCCCACGGAGGTGCTGCACCTGCCAATTCGACACGACAGTGTTCGAGGTCTGCTGGCTTTCCCCTTTCCCATCGACCGAGCTGCGGGAGAGTTCAGCACCGCCCCTTGACGTGGGTGGTACCGCCAGCGCCCACAACTGTCCACCTGACTGGAGAACGTTTTCCGAACTTTATTCCCTAGTCAGAGATCTCGGGAATACCAAGGGCATTTAAGGGGGTGTTGTTTTGTAACCACCACACTCCCATCTCGTCTGTAAATATGTAAAATAAACCTTATGTACAGTTTCCTCCATATCGGAGTTCGACATCGTTCTTCGGAGCTGGGACCTGCGGGGCTGAACGAGTCAGTCAACTCCAGGACCCCCCCGTCTCCAACAGGTGGCTAGTTGGTGCATGCTTCCAGAAAAAGGGTTCAACACGTGCATGTTATAAAAACAGGGTTACACGTTCATTTTCATTGTGCTAAAGCACTACAGAGTTCAGGCGCTGACTGAAGGCAGCAAAAAACTAAATAGTAGCACATGCTGCACAACGGGCGCTATAGGAGCAAATATCAGACGCGTGATGCCCGGAAAAAACAAGCTAACTACTTTAACAGCGTTTATATTCATCAAAGAGAGTTGACAACATCTCGCTTGACTATCGGCGCCGACCTCATGCCCCCTAGAAAGCCTGCGGAAAAGAAAAGGTATGTACAGTCGCCGTTAAAAGTAAATGGAAGGCGACTTTGTCAAAAAAATTAATTTCTTTAAATCTAAAGCATAATGGTCCATGTTTGTTGGTGGACAGTGCAATTCGCGCAACCACAATTAGTCTGCACATATGTATTCAAGGATGCATGAATTAAGGGGGGGGGGGGGCGTAATTATTAAATTTTTCGTTAATATTGCCTTCCATTTACTTTTGACGGCACCTGTACTTATCACTGCATCCACTGGTATACGTTGCACGGACACCAGCGGATGTGGTTTTCCTCTGTGCTGAGCCTGAGCTCGCTCGAGCTGCACGCAAAAAGAGAAAAAAGCTGTGCAATGACGTCGCGCCCACGCCTGCGTAAAGAGAACAACAAAAAAAAAAAACGCGACGAGAACCCAGGCAGTGCGTTTGAATCGAATACAAAGCGCCGCGTTGCACGCAAAGAGGAAAAAAAAAAAGCTGGGCGCACCCTCGCGCAACGACAAAAACAAAAAATGCGACGAGGGCCGAGGCAGTGCGCGTGAATCGAGTCCCTGCATGAAACCAAAACCGAAACTTCTCTAGAGTCGCTTTGCAAACGCTAGGCGCCGCCAGCGCTGCTTCAGCCGACGGAAGTGGCGTGATGTCACGTGATCGCACTCCTGGGCGTCGTCTGCTCGAGTGCGTCTACGGGATATGGTTTGGCAATACGCCGCCGGGCAGCGGTTTCGTTTTCTCTACCGAACCAACATGGCGGGCCTAGTTCCATGAATGCAAGCGATGGCGCTGCCGATTTCGCATATCGTCTATTGGTTCTTATAAATATGAGTTGTAACTAAATTGAGCCACTGCCAATGATGTGGAAGTATCCACGCACTGCCGGCTCCTCACCTCCTGTCACCACGGCCCCCGTGCCATCGCATCACTTTCGCCTGGTCTTTGAGCAGAGTCGCTGCTCTGTATAGTTCGAAGAGATGTAAGCCGGAACGAGTTCATATTCATTTTACGTGGCTGACAGCGTGGAAAGGACGAGACGCAAAGGCAGACTTGGACACAAACATGACGTGGCTTTCAACTGAAATTTATTGATGCATACGCACGATGTGTATAGGCACAGCGAAAAATTTAAACTGAGAGGAGGCCAAACAACGCACTGAAGAAAAAAAGGCTCAGTGTAGCCGCTCGATAGGAGCTGTTCACGTCCAAAAACATTAGTGCCTTAGAGGGTCCCTGAAAAGGGTGTTGGAGGTTGGCTATAAAATGCTTGCATTATGTAGAGTACAGGCTACCGAGCGTTCATGCCGCTTGCAAGACCTCAAAAGCGAGCCTGTAATCTATAATACAACCAGCGGTACCAAGCTGTCGCCCGAATCCGCGCGCATTACGTCATGTAGCGCTCTTTACGTCAGCAGCGGAATGCCATCATTGGCTCGCCGCGCCAGCGCCGTCGACGCCAACCCATTTTGGGAGGCGTTGGTTCCGCCTCTTGGGGAATTCCCACTCGTGTCGGCGGAGGGGCTGAGTGCGTGGCAGCGATTCTTGCTATCGTGAATCTGTTAAAGGGGCCCAGAAACACAATCTTAGTTGACTGTTTTGCCTGTTGATCGCATACAATAAGTTACAATGGTGCTATTAGCGTCGGTAATACCGCGTATATTTCGTTTTTTTAATATTTTAATGTCTTTCCAAAAACAAATTCATGGCTCTGATGGTGTCCCCACACAGTGGCCGGTTTAAAATCCACTTGAAGTATAGCCGGTATCCCCCCAAGCAGTGTTTCGCAGCCCCTTTAAGGGTGGTGGTATATTAGGATTTGTTAAAGAATGTTGCCTCGTTGGAACAGTAGCTTGCGCTTTTACTGCGGCTGATACTGTGGCTTTTTCGCTCCGCAGTAAAGACGAGACATTCTTGATGCTAGCAGTTTATCGCCCTCCTAACTTAACACTCCAAGTATTTTTTCTGAACATGCGGAATTTTTACCCCTCTACAATCATGTCAATTTAGTAATATCTGGAGACCTAATATCGACATTCGCGAAATAAGCAAAGCCAGTGTTGTGTGCTATTTTGACTTGCTTACAGCAAATTGAATAGAAAACATGGTTCGTAGTTATGCCAGAGAAGAGTTAATGAGCATCAGACTAACTCAGTCCTGTGTCAACCATATGGCAGTAAGACTGTCAAATATTGGCACCGTCGCTGCAGTGATACGGAGAAAGGTGGCGGATCATTATTTCACGGTGCTGTGTGCTTTAAAAAAAGTAAAGTCAAACATGTACAATAATACAAAAATCGGTAACAAGAGTTTGACGAGCTTATGGAGAACTTTCCTTGGAAGTTTCTATTAACGAAAATCCACGTCGAAGCTTATAACTATTTAGTAACCAAGTTTTACAACAGTTCCAAGAATGAGGTTAAAATTAAGTGGAAGAATCCAGAGAAAAACTACAGGATTGCACTTGAGTCTGCTTAAGAGCGGAAATGGGAAAGCCTTTGCCTTTCTTCTCTTTTTCCCCCATTTTTCATTTTATTTATATTTTTCTGCTTTTGTTTAATTTTTGTTCCTTACTTTTTTTAAATTTCACACAAGCATATGTATATATATATATATATATATATATATATTGAAAGGGGGTTCGCGTACTAGTGAACTCGGCGATACAGTTCACCAAACAGCTGAACGGACGGCAGCAAAATCACAGTCAGTCTAGACAGCCAGAGAGCTGGAGCCGCGCGCCGGCACTTTGTCGTCAACTTCGTCTGCCATCGAGGCAACATGAGGCGCGTTCATCATAGTTCAGGAGCGTTCATTGTAATTCTCTACAATATATATATATATATATATATATATATATATATATATGAGAGAAGCCAACAGCCACAAAAACCAAGGAGCACAGGGGATTTTTTTTAATTAATTTATTTTCTTGCGGTGTTGATCAAGTAAGAATATTACTGTCGCTTAAAGTTAATTGATTAGAAAAGCAGAAGAAAAAACAACCACATGCCGCCGGTGGGATCCGAACCCACGACCTCCGAATTACGCGTCCGGTGCTCTACCTCTGAGCTACGGCGACGGCTGTCAAACCTTCTGCTTTCGGGGGTATTTATGTTTACAAATAACCTAACCTTGAGAGTGTTCATCAGCGCCACCCACGTTCGTAAGCGGCGGACGTGGAACGTCCTGAGTTACCGCTGGTGTGACGTAGAACGCCATCGAACGGCGAGGGTGGAAGCTGTGTGGGAACCCTCTTATGCTTCCTATGGCATCAAGGCTGCCAGAACCGAGGCCCTCGCTAAGCAATTAAGCAAACAAGGGAAGGGGAATGAGGGGCTCGTTATAATATGAGAGAAGCCAACAGCCACAGAAACCAAGGAGCACAGGGGATTTTTTTTAATTAATTTATTTTTTTGCGGTGTTGATCAAGTAAGAATATTACTGTCGCTTAAAGTTAATTGATTAGAAAAGCAGAAGAAAAAACAACCACATGCCGCCGGTGGGATCCGAACCCACGACCTCCGAATTACGCGTCCGGTGCTCTACCTCTGAGCTGCGGCGACTTTTTTTTTCTTTATTACTGAGCTACGGCGACGGCTGTCAAACCTTCTGCTTTCGGGGGTATTTATGTTTACAAATAACCTAACCTTGAGAGTGTTCATCAGCGCCACCCACGTTCGTAAGCGGCGGACGTGGAACGTCCTGAGTTACCGCTGGTGTGACGTAGAACGCCATCGAACGGCGAGGGTGGAAGCTGTGTGTGTGTGTGTGTGTATATATATATATATATATATATATATATATATATATATATATATATATATATATATATATATATATATATATATATATATATATATATATATATATATATATATATATATGCCGCCGCGGTGGCCCAGTGGTTATGGTGCTCGGCTGCTGACCCGAAAGACGCGGGTTCGATCCCGGCCGCGGCGGCTAGAATTTCTTTGGAGGAGAAATTCTAGAGGCCCGTGTACTGTGCGATGTCAGTGCACGTTAAAGAACCCTAGGTGGTCGAAATTTCCGGAGCCCTCCACTACGGCGTCTCTCATAGCCTTAGTCGCTTTGGGACGTTAAACCCCATAAACCGAACCATATATATATATATATATATATCTATATATATGTATATATATATATATATATATATATATATATATATATATATATACAGGGTGTCCCAGCTAAATGTAACCAAACTTTTAAAAAATGCGAAGTGTCCTAGTCCAGTAAAACCAACTCAGAGTTGTTCATAGTCGCGTGGCCTAGTCTTGAGTATTTTTTCGCTCTTCAAAGTTAATTAATTAGTTAAGTTTAATTAGCTAACTTTTTAATTGTTCACTTCAGGAAGAAAGTGTCAATGCAAAAGTTTCAGATCACCTCAAAAAACCGCTAGTAGTGCTATTTCCGTCAAGTTACGATTTACGTAGCTTCATTTATTGGCCTTAGAAGAAAGTTGTCACGTGACCAGCTGCTCGCTCACTTCTCTGCCCCGATGTGCACCCAAAGTCTCATCGAGGAGAGGACTTCAGAAAAAATGGATTTTATTCTTTAAGGCGCGTCTTGGGACGTTGAAGTGGCACAGTTGTCATGTGGAAGCTTTTTCTTATTGTGCGGGTTATGGTTAAAGGTCGGTAACAAAACTACTATACGTAAGTATTACTTTGCTGCAAATGTCTCAGTAAGCTGTTTCTCAAAGCGATCTACAACTTTTCGATTGACACTTTGTTCCTGAAGTCAATAATTAAAAAGTTAGTTAATTAAGCTTCACTAATTATTCAACCTTGAAGAACGAAAAAAATACTGCAGACTAGGTCACGCGACTCTAAACAACCCTCATTTGGTTTCACACGGCTAGGACACCCCGTGTTTTTTAAAAGCTTGGTTACATTTAGCTGGGACACCCTATATATATATATATATATATATATATATATATATATATATATATATATATACACATATATATGTAGAAGAAGGGGTCACAACTTTGCAATTATCTTCATTTAATACCGACAGTTTCGAACGGAGGACCGTCCTTCCTCAGGGTATACACACGAATGAACACAATTTCTCATTTTCTAGGCACCGTACGCAAAGGGAGAGTTGTGACCCCTTCTTCTTCAAGTCTTCCTGGCCCATTGAACGACAAGACCTGCTGCAACTATATATATATATGACTTCATGTGGGAATGATGCAGTGTCCAGGTTGCAAGGGTTCCAATGGCACAAAGCATTTACAAATGGCTGTGAAGACGTTCAGGACCGCACAGTACCGTCCGTAACCATCATCGACGGGCGCCCGGACCGTTGCCCGTCGTGAACGTCTTCACGGCCGTTTGTAAATGCTTTGTGCCATTGGAACACCAGACATGGACGTCGCATCGTTCCCACACGTTGTCTTGATCACGTCGAATGACTCAGTTATGGCAAAGCTTCACAGCGTAGCGCTGTTCCACAGTTCGCTCCATGGTTTCCTCGACGCAGCGACGAAACATGGGTACAAGTTCGAAGACGTCCACTCGCTTCGCCTGCTCGGAGCAAACCAATCTGGTCGCATTAAGAAGCTGGAGGCTCTCCTTCCTTCCCCCAAAAGCGCTTTCCCAATCTAGTGCATGCGCGCGTCACGCCGCGACTTGTCTCATTACTTTCAGGACAGACCCTGTATATATATGTTGCTTATCAACTGTTGCTTAACGAACTTTGACATTTTGTTTTATTTACCATACAACTTATGTTTGACAGTTCGTGCGGACAACATCCGTCTACAGCTTCCGTGCACGACACTCATGAGCCAAGAAAGGCTTACGCCTTAAAAGTGGATCAGCGGTGATGGGCTGAGACTATCTCATGGAAAGGACAGACTTTGGAATGAGTATAAACAAGACTTATGCAGAATATTGCCTCAAAATGGCAATATAGGCCACATCGTTATGAACTAAATGCCAAGGTGAGGCTAGCAAAAAAAGCTATATTTTTCTGCTGAGCTTTCTAGGTGTAGCAGCAAAATAAAAAGAAAACGTGGTGTCTATTGAATTAATTAGTTTGTAGGTAGAAGAAAGCTAATTTGGATTAGAAGTTGCAATATACTATCGGGAATGAGGATCCTTCGATTGCGAATTCTTGTAATGATGCGTTTGTATCATCTATGAGGGAAGTGCAAAAGAAACCTCTTGTTTCTACCATCCCCTATCAAGGCAAAAAAAAAAAAGCAATCAATTCTTTTGCATTTTCATCTGTTGACGATGGATAGATATGGAACTTTATAGGGGCACTACAAGACAATAGACACCGAGTTGCGACAGGATGACGTGATTTACCTGGCAGTCACTCTAAACCTAAGAAGGTACTTTTATTGACCTTAATGGTTCATTTATGAAAGGAGACATACTACCAGGTCTTCAGATCTCAGTTGTAAGACGACACGTCAAGTCCGGAAAAAAGTCCGATAAAACAAATTAAAGGCTAATTTCCATACTGCCAGCTATTTGCATCCTAAGGGAGAAAATTGTACACCATTATATGACTTCTTTTGGGGATAAATATTCATTGCTGTTTTTTTTTTTGAACTACGAGGTTTCCATGGAAGCTGTATAGTTTTTCATTGTAGCCGTATGGCTGGGCTTGGGTGAATATCAATGAGCAATTACTCCCTTGTTAGAAATATTTGTTTGAGCCCTGCACAGTGTGGTTCCCATTGTAATATTGATACAGTTGAGCATCTCAAAGATTGCTGTGATTTTATCAACGATAATTTGGATGAGAATCGGTGTGATTTTTTTAGTTATTATTGTATTTGTCGGAAACACTCTATACAGTATAGCACTCTATTTGGTTAAATAAAGTATTGGGCTCCGTGGCGCACGCCAAAATTTTTTTCTTCAGCTATCTTTCGGAGCGTAAACCAGAAGCCAAAATAAAATATGCATTCAGTGGCTTTTCTGACATTCAGTACGGTATTTCACAAGTTTCTGGGCTAGGACCCTTCCTATTTAATATTTATCTAAACGGTATGGTACACCTCAAATTAATTGCCATATTTCAGTACGCTTATGACTCAGCATTATTAATATCGCATGAATCAGGTCCACTGGGACTGAAACTGCTTCAGCACAATGTAAAAAAAATGAACTTTTTCTGCTAATCAAATATGCATAAACAAAGAAAAAACTGCGTTACTATGTTTCAGAAATCCGCACAAGACAATCGATCTTGCTGAGTCAATTCTTCTGCCTGGTAGCAACTATTCCATTGGCAAATGTTGATCGGTGCAATATTCCAATAGCGCTAAATATATCGGCCGGTATCTTGATTCTGATATGTGTTGGTCATCTGAAATGGGTCATTTATGCCATTTCCGTGCAGCTCTAGCGGATAAAATACACTACGCCTGTAATTTTGTGTTAGATTATATATAGATCTTGTGGAGAATTCGTCCTTAGGTATGGTATTTTGATGTGTGGTTCGTGTGCGCCTTCTAAGCCGAAGAAGGTTGACAGACTCCTGTGTAAGATCTGCAGTAATTTGTTGTCTGGAACAACACCATAATTATTAAACCAGAAGTTAGTCCTCTCCATGGTTTGTGCCTACAGGTTGTAGTCACCAGAAACTATTTTTAAAAATAATACAAATACCCAGAAAAGAAACCGGGGTCACTAGGTACATACCGCGTTATCAGGTTACGAGGATTTACACTAACTATAGGAAAATGACGAGACAGTTTCGTATTCCTTACTATTTAACCAACCACCAGTGTACGTGTTGAGTTGGGATTCTGTCCGGGCTGCAAAATCTGCGCTGAAAACGGGTTGGGAATCGCTATGATAGAATTTGCTGAGCTCCATTGTAATTTGCATCCTGTTCTCGCCACCTAGTATTCCGTTCATTGGCTAGGAATTTTTCTTTCCTTTGCTCGTACTTTATTATCCATTTATCGGCTGTTCGAAGAATATGATATATTACTTTATTATGTTCAGGACCACATAGAAGATAGGTTGGTACAAAAAATTGGATCGGTTGTTTCGTAATGCCCTCTTGAGCTCAATGAACGCATGTGACCGTGACCCTAAAGCGAATATTAAAAAATTTGCGTAACTAATCTCAGATAATTAGCTAATTAAGCCGAACTTTAAAAAATACTCTGAGGAACACCGCATGACGGGAAACAATATTCATTTAGTTTCAACCAGCTCTGGGGCGCCACTTTTTTACCCTTGGTTCAAGTTACGTGAAACACCCTGTATATGTGTAATAAAGCTCTTTATATATATATATATATATATATATATATAAAGAAGAGAGTGAAGATCGGATGGATCAGGTAGAACATAAATGTGATTGAGTTGACACACGGTGGAGGAAAAACAACTGTCTTTATTCGAACGTTTCGACCAGGGTGTGACCTTCGTCGGAGTGTGATTTGGTACAGGCAAAAGCCAGCTTTTATAAGTACACGTGCGCGGTGTGTACCGCGTACGTGTACTTATAAAAGCTGTGTCTTTTGCCTGTACCAAATCACTCTGACGAAGGCTAGACCCTGGTCGAAACGTTCGAATAAAGACAGTTGTTTTTCCACTGGGCGTGTTATTAGGAGGTAGCGGTTTTGACCTGTTCACCACAGTATGCCCGCACTTCAGTTTTTTCCTTCGTTCTGCTTGACCGAAAGCCTTGTCTGAAATGTGCGATTTTTGTCTTGACACATCCACCGATAGATCTACCAGCGCATTGTGTGAACAGGTTGCACGGCCAGCGCAGTCGTATCCCCGCCAAGATCGTCTCGTGCATTTTTTCACTCCCTGTGTCCAAATACAAATCTTGCCCGTGCTTGTTTGCCGTTTCACAACTAGTGGAACTGGTGCTACGAAATACCGACCAAACTTCGCTCCTGGCATAGTTTATCTGAATGGATCTCGGGGATTTCCTGTCAAGGTTCTCGTCGCATTTTTTTTCTACGTTCATAACCGTGCCCCCAAGGGTAAAAAAAATATAGCACCTCTCTTTCAGAGCCAGGAAGCCACGGGCCAAGGTCATAGAGGCCTTCCTATGGGGTGAACAAATACTCCAACCTCTGAAGCGCATTCTACGCAGCAGCTATAGGCCTTTGGTCATGCAGCGGTCACTTGCAGTGCGTACTGCACATCGGAAGTATCCATGTCGCCCCATGCAGCATGGAACCTAACGAAAAAACTACTTCTCATGGAGACAATAATGACATTAAACGCTAAAGATACATGAACATGTTTCAGCTTGTCAAATTTGCACATGAAGAAATAACGTTCGGTAAATGTGCAGTGGCCGCGCAAAATTTCACGTTAAATGAAGCCCATTTTGAAATGTTACACTATTAGCGATGGGCGCACTAATCTTTCTATTGTGTTACCTACTGAGCCTTGAGTACTGCCACGAATACGCCAGTACAAAGTATGGCGCGGCAAACATGCGATGCATGAGGGTTTTCGAGGAGTGTCATCTGGAACATACTGAACGCGGCCAGAAGGAAAAAAGAATACGCTTTGTCCGTTGTTTTACTTGAGTACGTGTTACGGCACTGGCGCGTTACCGCTGTTTCAACGGTTCTGTACTGCATGCTCGCGCCGTTCCGGATAACCGAAACACGAAAGGGACGATGCAAATGAGAACACAGAATTAGGAAGTTTACTATTTCGCTACTTTATTCGCCGCCATATCGTTTACAACTGCAGCAGTGCGCAAATTTTGAAACCAAACTGTGAATAGAGCGACGTAAAGTTCAAACACACCTGAAGCTTACATGCAAAATTATCTTGCTATTAATGCTGCGTACAGAACGACGTAAAATTTAAACACACTGAAACTTACACGCAAATTGATGTTGCTATTAATGCTGCACGAAATGTAGGATGGGTCACAAAATAGAATTTGTTTGCTTAATTAGAGTGTACTCATTATAATTAATAAATTATAATATTTTTCTCTTTCGTGAAGCATTGTGAACAAATGGGTCAAAAGAAAAAGGAATGCATTTAGAACGTTAACTCCGATCTGTCCGCCACGCTATACCAAAATACGGTAGGTAGAGTTGTATTCGCTCAATATAAATCGATCATTGCAGAATGATTACATACACTGGAATATCACGCATTACGAAGAAATTTAGCACGACACAGGCTAGTTTAGAGGGCAGATATTTCGGCATCGTTCGACCTTGCTTATATTAAATGGGCTGCTGCGCCTCAGTACGTTAAGGTCTCACAGGCAAAGCACGCTTTACAGGGGCGCAAAACGGAGGGAATTTTTGCTGGATGTCACTGAAAATTAATCGTTGAAAATACGTGCCTGAAGAAACTGGTTGTTTAAAATAATTTTAGGTGCACATTAAGTTTTTGAAGAGACCACGGTTTAATATGTGAAAAGAAAGCATGCAGAGGTAGAACTCAGCGAAATTTTTGGCGTTTGTTTTTTAGTATTTATTTAAATGCAAGCTGAAATTCACAGGTCAGAACGCACGCTTGACCAACAGGGGAATCAGATTTAGAATAAAGAACAGTAATGACAATTTTAGGACAGCCGAGAGGTAAGAGCCGAGCAAGCCTGCGGATAGGCACATACAAATAAACGCTATGAAAAGCAGTGGATGGTAATTTATCAAAGACGAACACTCAAGCAGAACTTTTTGCTGGGCTAGTTGGTTCATTGTGACGTGAGTGAAAAACAGCGCGAAAGAAGCCCGAAGGCGAAACAAAGAAGGGACAGGAAAGAGCGCTCTTTCCTGTCCCTTCTTCGTTTCGCCTTCGGGCTTCTTTCGCGCTGTTTTCACTCATAACGAACGCTCATGTGTCACGATAAAGTTTCAGGTAGCAGAAGTTCGTTTTATGCAAGTAGCTTGAACATTCATTACAGGTGAAGTGTCTGTACACTCTACCGTCCTCATCAGTCGGTCGCGGCTTTTAAATGGTCGAAAAACTGCAAAGACCAGACGTGGAGCATAACATGCTGCACGGAGATGTCACAAAGAGGAACCATAGCCCGCGTGTGCACCGTCGTCAGGACAGCTCGCTTCGTCTCCGCGAAGCACAGGCTGGCTAGGAAACGGTAGGCGAGCGTGGGTAAGCGAAAGGAAGAGCGCCGCTGGGCGCCTTGGTACGCCGGGCTTGATGAGGGCAAGCGGGGCCTTGAGAGCCGCCCCATCTGTCGGACACCGTCATAGGTACACAATGCCGGGGATTCCTCGTGGAAGAAAACATTCGCCTCGTCGCGCACTTCTCTAGATCGGTCGACATTCCATTTTTGCTTGAGGCACAGTTTTGTTGCTGCACCGCGGCTGTTCTCTGAGATGTGTATTTTCTGTAGAGACGACAATGAACGACAGACGGCCAAAGAACAACAAGACCGGGTGGAATGGGAGCTGTCGCACCGGTCGCTCTCTTCTCACGCTTGTGGCGAATGTTTCCAAAGCAGGTTTATATACAGGTGGCCAGGAGATGTAGTTCAGGGAAACTGCTTCTGTTAGTAGTCGAGTAGTCCTGCTTTGAGCCCGTAGCATACGCTTTTAGAGTAGCATTCGGCTCAGGCAAGACATCTCTGCGTTTGATATAGCATAGAGCAAATTGTTGATTCTGATCAACTAACCAAAATATGGTGAAATTCGAAAGACGTGGTGAAAGTTGTCATATTTGCGTAAAAGTGATGAAGCAGTGGAAATGCGACTCAAGTAGTGTGGCAAGATGGTTTTGTCCTCAAGAGGTGACGAGATCCGTTTTCCTCGCTACAATGCTTCCAGTTGTATTGTACCACGCCTGCGCCTCATTAGCTTCCTTACTTGTAGGAGTTTGACCTTTCGGTTTTGTACCTAAGAAAAAAAGATAAAAGTGAGCCAAAATCAATCATCGAAATCTAGTTTTAACCGATGAAGGTGAGTATCATTAGCGTGCAGACCGCAACTAAGAAGATAAGAAGAAGATAAGAATTTATTGTGTACAAATCGGTTACATAAATTCAGTATACAGGCGAGGGTCCCAAAGTCAAGCGACTGTCACGGGACCCCCGGTAGATTAATACTAACTTGATTAAAAAACAAGCAGCATCACAGACAGGTACAATTAGCAGTAATAACAATGGTATTTTAAATAAGTAACATTTATATAATGAGAATGAAATAGATTAGCAGGGCAAAAACAAACAGACAAGCAAAACAAGAATAACAACCCACTATAAATAATATTGTACAAAATACTATTTATAGTTTGTTATCGAGTAGGAATTACACTCAAAGGACAAAATTAACTAAGTGTGGAAGTTATGGGCGTGATGAAACGATGTACAGTTGAATTTAGCAGCGCAGTTGTGTGTTTTCACGTATTTCTCTGCTACCTTACATGCCTCTGCAGAATGGGAGGCTCCACCCCACCAACAAACGTTGTCTGCTAGCGTAGCGCTGTTCACTGTCGCCACCCGCTTTGGGCATTTTCTTGGTAAAGATTTGCTTCTTCATTGCTCGCGAGGGAGCTCGAAACCATGCATGAGCGTCACGCATAAGTGTCATGTTCTGACTACCGCGACGGTTCAGCGGCAGTTCTGTCGCTGCCGTCAACGCACAGATCGCGTGATATCCCGCTCTTCCGTTGAAGCTAGCACACCCAGACAAGCACGGTAATCCGTTTTCTTAGAAATCAACGTCCACTTGCGTTTTTTCCTAAAGATTGCATCATTTAACTTTCGGTGATAACATTTCCTGCTGCAAGCACAGCTCTATGTGCTTTATCATCGATTAATGACAATTTGTGAGCAAGGCATAACCGAGGACCGAGACAGGCAAAGTAGAACGGTGGGTGTAAAAATTTGTATGCAGAAAACTGAAGTAGCGTCCACAGTTTCGGAAGGGAACAACAGTTTATGACTGGTAGCGAGACGCTGGAAGCGGTAAGGGAATCCGTCTACTTAGGGCCGGTAGTGACCGCAGATCTTGATCACGAGAATGAAATAACTAGAAGAATAAGAATTAGGTGGAGCGTGTTTGGCAGGTTCTCTCAAGTTATGAATGGCAGTTTACCAGTATCCCTCAGTATAAAAGTATATAACAGCTGCATCTTACCAGTGCACACTTATGGAGCAGAACTGTGGATGCGAACGAAAAGGGTTCAACTTAAGCTGAGGACGTCTATGGAAAGGAAAATGATAGATGTAACGTTAAGAGACAGGAAGAGGGCAGCGTGGGTGAGGGAAAAAACAAACGTTAAAGACATCCTAGTCTAAATCAAAAAGAAATAGGCTTAAGCAGGGCATGTAATGCGAAGGCAAGATAACCGATGGTCGTTAAAGGACAATTGCATAGGTTTTAGAAATCAACGAGCTTAAAGGGTTCAAATGTGTGAAACTTGAAGGTGAAGCATGCGAAATCCTTTTGGGCTAGCATATGAAATGGTTACGTAATCGCTGGCTAAAATCGCGACACCCTTCAGGCTTCACCAGAGCGCACAGCGCCAAGTGGGGGGGGGGGGGGGGGGGGCATCATGACGTCATTGAAGGCACCGGTACGTTTCCAAGGCATAAACGTTTGTTTGCAAGGAAAAAACCACAGCCGCCGAAGGTAAAGGCCGCCGACCGTTGTTTAGCAGTATCCAACGAGGCACTGCAAGGTGTGGTTGACGGCAACGGAAATTTCAAATCTTACTTTCCGTGGCGTTACATCAAGCTTCGCTGTACCTTTTTAGTGTTGTGAGGAGCAGCCTAAAATTTAAGAGCAGAGGGCAAAAACACTTGGCATAATTTACTTAAAGCCTATGTAGATTTGAATCCTTGAATAGGGCTCAATTCTGAGAAAGTGATGCAGTTGCCTTTTTAAGGGCAACGGAATGCAAACCAAGAGAAGGCAAGCGTAGTATGGAGCAGCAGAAAGTTAGGTGGGCGGATGAGATTAAAGGGAAGGTGAAATTGTTTCTTAAGAATCCGAGATTATTCAAGAATTCGAATCTATGAAGCTTCTAGGTAAAGCAAGCAAAGTAGTTTTACGCTACCTTTTAAAATGGTGACGTATCACCGATTAAAACCACGACGAGGTGTAGGCTTCGCCTCACTGCGTTGAAGGAGTGCGGAGAAACTCGTGGCGACGTCATTGTTGCCGAAATTTCTGATGTCCGCTGCCTTCGTCTACATGCCGCCGTGCGTCTTCGATGCCGCTGAACAATGCTTCGAGAGCTTCAACTTCGACGGCATCGGTTTTGTTCCTTGAAACAACCGCTTCTTCGCCGGAAACTTAGCGCCACCGTACGTGACGTCATCATTGCGGCCTCTGCCTGTAGTTGTGTAGTGCAGAGAAGCCTAACTCCGACGCTGCTTTAGTCGGTGATTACGTCATCATTTCGAATTCTAGCGCAAAAAGATTTCGCACGCTTTACAAGCAAGTTTCACATATTCGGCTCGTTTAAACTCACCGAATTGTAGAACCTCTTAAGTTGCGCTTTAAGAAGCTTGCGGGGATAAGGTGGCTGCAGCTGGCACAGGGCAGGATTAATTGGAGAGGTTTGTGGGAGGAATTTGTCTTGCAGTGTGAATAGTCAGGCTGATGATGATAATGAAATCATTGGCTGAGGGTGACAAAAAAATACGATAAGTGACTTTTGGCTGGACGGGATTACCACATGACATGACCGAAAAAAAAATACTTTTCATTCGTAGGAAATAATATTAGTCAGAAAAAAAACAACGAAAACTGCTTCTTGAAATAAACGTCACAAAAAGTCCACCTAATTTCTTAAAAATTAAAAACCGAAAAGTCTATCCTCCATAGACATATGCTATCTAGCGCTTCGCGCTCTGCGGGGTATGCTCCAGGCCTCTGGGTTTGTTTGTTCAAATTACGATCGGAATGCCGTGCGGCGAAGCGTCTTGATACCTGCTGACGGAGAAGAAGATTCTCGGACAATGGCCGCGGCGATCGTCGGCGGTGAACGCCTGCAAGGTGCTACCCCGTTTTTTTAGGGCGTCTGCACTGCACGATAGGCTGTGCCTGCTCATTTCCCTCTCAGCTGCCTTTTCTCTTTCACCCTTGTATCTACATTTAGTTTTTCACTGCAAAAAAAAGTTGCAAATTTCCTTGCCTGTAATGGAAATTTTCTGTGCTTTGCGTTCATAACCGTCAGCCTTTGCAGACTTTGTGATTCGTCATTACGGGCACAATTTAAGGTAAAGCTTCGTGCAATTTTCTTTCAGTCATTCCTACCAGTAAGTCCGAATTCTTGCGCTCTCGTCAACTCAGCTGTGCGCAGATTTAGCTGCTTTTGAAAAACACTGAATGTACGATGCTTTTTTATTGTTTGCTTCTCAAGCGGAACAATGCTAGCTGAGTAATTATGGTAAATTGGCACTCAAACTTTTGAATGTCCTGCTGTGACCGCGGAAATCGGGGAATATCGTGTCCGGGCCGGGCGCCTGACTCCAGTTGCACTGCAACCTTCTTGCGCCTGCGGGCTGCCTCGCCTGTTTGTCCCTATTATTTCTCCGTCTGATAGAGCGCAGCTACCTGTGCTTTCATTGGAATCGACGTCTGCGCGCGACGGTGCTGGGATGCTGTCCACGCTCACAGTGCAAGAGCTTGAGCGCCGAAGGTGTAGCATTAGTCTACGTCCTCACTGGCAGAAGGTTCTTTTATTGTTTAAGCACCCTAACACCCGCATCTACTGCGTGAAATAGGATTTCCTATGAACGCTTTTTTTTTTGCTTCAGTGGTAAAAAGAGGATCCAGGGTGTCCTAATATGTCTAATACTCGGTTTTCGGACCGCAACGACAAAAATCCCGCGTTACATTGAGCATGCGCTTGATTCCATGCGCAAGGACTAAAGCGTGAACAGAAATATGTAAAAACATTGACGAGCTTAATCTGAGAAAGGAAATACTGTTAACTAATCGACTAGAAGAGCAGAACACTGTACAGCTTTAGAGCGGGCAGGTTCTGCGTCGCCTACTGTGCTGCACACCCGTGTCCGAAAGGACTCGTTGTTGCCCTAGCCTTCTGGTGTAAGGTTTGCCATTCTGCCTTGCACATCAAATTGCTGTAGAAGCAGAGGTGATGTTCTTCTCAATGCAACGGGAGCTGTGGCGCTCGGACTTTCGGCTGAAATATAGTAAGCGTTTCGTTTTTAGAGCGTTAGCTTCTCGTTCCTCACTTTCGCGCCGTCGTCGGCATCCGCAGCGCCACCTTGTACCTACCTCGGTTGGCAGGTGGCAAAGTGGAGAGAGAGAAATCCTCCTCTCCATTCTTAGGGAAGATGAGGAAGATAGAAATTGAGAGAGAGAGGATGGGAGCCGACGGGCGGCCTAGTGGCTTGGGCGCCCGCCTCGACTGCGTGAGGTGGTTTGTTCGGAACTCATGGCGGGACAAGGATGGGTACAAGCGTTCCCTGGCCCAGCGCCCGGCTTCTTTCTTTTCTGTCACACCACAGCTAAGGCTCAACAATTTTCGTTACACGCAGGCGTGCTCCAATTTTTCGTATGTTACATGCGCTGTTTCAGGAACATCACACGTTTCTGTGCATCGAGTCGACGATATATGGAATATTCTGAGCGCGACAGTTTGTGCGAGGATTTTAACGGTGAACAGTTCTTGCTAAAAAGGCCAAAAAGTGAAAACGAACACTGTCTATCAGACTCCGTGAGAATATCTACTACAGCCATCACTGGTCCTTGCACACCTTTTCCTTGGGCTACATTATCAGTAGTTTGAGCTGTGTCTTGCAAACCTCCTAACAAATCAAAAAGGTAACCGCGAGCGGTGCGAAGCTACGTTTGTGAGTAGGGTGCCTTGATGTCCGCGCGCCTGGCCATCGAGGCACCCTATTTGTGAGGCAGTACGACGTGAAAACGCTTTTTGAAATCCAAACGCTGGAAATGTAGACAAAAATGTAACACCGCTCTCATTTTTATGTGTGCTTGTGTGGCCCGTCATGAATGAGCGATTGCAGCATCACTTGTTATTTCCATGCATTTGTAGAGAAAAGATAGATTTTTCACAATATAAAGGAAAATGAAAAAAATAGAGCAAAAATAGACGACGGAAATCCAATACTGTTTTCTTACGTTACTCAAATGCGTATTGAGCAATAGCATCTGTCTTGTACTCTGAAGGAAACACTTGTTTGGTTCTGTGTGTTGATATGATAATGCGAAACGTACGAGAAAAGAAACCTTCCCGCTACGCTTACCGCCACATCTGTAAGAGCAATGGAGACATAATGAACCCGTCTCATCTTGCTATTAGGTGGTTTGGTGGTAAGGTCTCATACAGTTCTATAACTTTATGGCGGTGAAATTCGCCGCCTTGTTTCTCCTTCTTCCTTTCCTTCTCACTTTCTTTCTTCCTTTCTTTCTTTCTTTCTTTCTTTCTTTATTTCTTTCTCTCTTTCTCTCTTTCTTTCTTTCTTTCTTTCTTTCTTTCTTTCTTTCTTTCTTTCTTTCTTCCTTTCTTTCTTTCTTTCTTTCTTTCTTTCTTTCTTCCTTTCTTTCTTTCTTTCTTTCTTCCTTTCTTTCCTTCTTTCTTTCTTTCTTTCTTTCTTTCTTTATTTCTTTCTTTCTTTCTTTCTTTCTTTCTTTCCCTCTTTCTTTCTTTCTTTCTCTCTTTCTTTCTTTCTTTCTTTCCTTCTTCCTTTCTTTCTTTCTTTCTTTCCTTCTTTCTCTCTTCCTTTCTTTCTTTCTTTCTTTCTCTCTATTGCCGTTCGCTTTCCGAATCATGCCGCGTCGTATATAACTTCGGCTGCTCTGTAGTTTCATCTGACACGTGACATTATTTTAGTAGTAACAGTCGTAGCTGTAGCGAGTAAGTGAGTAAACGTCTATTGACGAGGACTGTAGCTGATTCGCTTGTGAGTGGACCCTCAGTCCAGGGCTCCGAAGGCTTCTGCCGACCTTCTGGCCATGACAGCTCTTGATGTATCGAGATGATGTTGTTTAGGCATAATGTCGCCCCGAGCCATTTACTTCGTGTAAGAAAGAACAATAAACCTTTGGCCTCAGGCACCCGTTGTCTAAATTGGAAAGAGAGATGCTCGGGAGCAATGGTTCACACGAGACGACAAAATAAAGTTGTTCTGTTTGTTTAGTCTTCACTTCGAATAAATGGCGATTGTTGAAGTGGCCAGCCTGCTGTACGATTCTCTATTGTGCGAAACCCCTCGCAGGCGAGATCTCGGAACAACAGCGCCACAATGTCGTTTGTAGGGGACAAGGAAGAATGTTTGTTTTAGAAAAAGCGTCGAGTCCTTTCTCCTCGAACAAGAAGCACTTTATGAGAGAAGAAAAGGACGGGAAAGATGCAATTACTTTTCGAGGCAGACCCCTTGAATTTCATAGTGTTTGGCGTCATAATTAAGGCTGCTTTAATTTTAGTGAAAAATGTTCACCAGTCTCTTTTTATGTGCGTGTGCGCTCTTGACGTAGCAGCTATTTAAATAACGCGACCTTTTATTGGAGACTATGTGACCGCCCTTACTGGCTGTGCTTTTACTGGGCCGTACATTACACTTTCTTTAAATGAGGGGTGCTCTTAGTACTTTTGTCTGCAGTGCATTGATGGTGGTTCTCATCCAGGCTGTCGCTGAAAAGCGAGTAAACACTGAGAGCTCTCGTGAGACCTAACTCTTTTCTTTACAGGCAACTACTGCTCAATATATGCTCTTTTTTTTCCTTACACTTGCAGTTCTCAGCGCAGTATCATCTGATGTCTCTAATGAGTATCAGTATTTTTCCTGATGTCTCTCGTGGCTACTGAGAGCAAACCAATCATGAAGTTTTGAGTAAACTGAGTGATCATGAGTAATATGCATAGCAATTGGAATTAAGGCCGTGATTCCGTATACTAATTCACTTCTCACGTTCCTACAGAAGTTGCTAACGCCTTGCCGTTATGCACATGGAACTGAATAGTCTGCCTAAATGGGAAAATCTTACTAACTGGGAATGGGCGACACAGCTATCCAAGGAGAAATATGCTTCCTCGCTGGTTTATCTTCGGATATGAATTATTTACGCGGTGAATGTTCTTTTCTTGGGTGACTCGCGCAGCGCCTGTAGCAGCTGGTTTTGCGACTGGTCTAGTGCGCTGCATTTGAGCGATTCTCATCGTGTGTGACTCTATTTTCGTGTAGTTGGTTCATTTATTGCAAAAAAAAAAAAAGAAAAACAAAACGAAACAATGTTAAGGGTGCGTACTGAATCGAGCAGAATTAGAATTCCGCACATTTCGCTTGAATGATTCCGGCCGATTGGCGCGGAGCTCGATGCGCGTTTTATTTGAAACATCATACGCCTATCAATAGTTTCATATTTCCTTGTACGCGGAATGCAATAATGACAGTTTGTGTCAATAACGCGTAGCTCATACATTTCAAAATCTTTGTGCACCACTGCTGACCTGCTGCTAGGGATCGTTCGTTTCAGCGAGTTCGCTTGAAATAAATCTAAAGATTTTTTTTAAGCGTCGCTTGGGGCTTTGAAACAATAAGGCAAACATTGCTAGCGCGTCCGTTTTCCGCTGACGGCTGCGCAACTCTGTCGTGTGTCATTGCAGACAGGCCCGTCTAATTATATCGCCGAAGCAAATCCGAAACAGCGGAATGACAGGGTTAGAGCAACAGAAATATAGAGACAGAGAAAGAGAGAGAGAGAAAAAAAAGCGAAAAGTGGGCGTGGCGCTGCTACGGGGCAGTGAGCGAACTTGATCAAGCCGGAATCATTGTTGGGTCCCGAGGCCTTATTGGGCCGCGATACACGTACAGCTAACGACCGGGCCGCGCGACATTCGAAACTCTACGGGCGAAATGAAAACGTCGCTGGGAGTCGGGCGGTCCATTTATAATCCAGGGCTCGTTCCATCTCGCACGATGCCCCGGGACAAACAAAAGCGCGCGGGAACAAACCGGGAGGCGACGTAAAAACACATTAAGAAGAAGAAGACGGGGGCCGAGGCGCACAAAGCGCGCAGCCGCCGCCTGTGGAGCCGTGCGGGGCGATATATAAATATACACATTTAATGACAGCTCGAGATTTAAGAACAACAACCCGAAACTGGGGTATGTACTGTACTCTGGTATGAAATATGAAATCTCGGCAAGATGGTGGCCCCGGGCCCGGCGTAAACAAAAGAAAACAACGCAGCAAGGGCAGAGGGAAGCAGCGGAGGAGAAAAAAGTGCAGAAGGGGAAGTGGGGGGGACAAGAAGCGAGGCAAAACTAAACGAGACTTGATCGATCATGGTGTCCGGCGCACGTGGCGTATTTCTACGCAGCCTTCCCTCCGAGGCGAGGTTTGAATAGAGACAGCGCCAGTCCATTTATCAAGTTCATTTACGAAACTCCACGAAAACCGGGCGCTGATCTCCATCGCTCTGTCCGCCGCGCTGTTGTCGTCGGCGGCGCGCGCAGCTGCGTCCTCGGCGGAAGAGGCGCGCTCGGCCAGTGCGTCACGCGAGGGACGCCGCCGGCGACAAGAAAAGGCTTCCAGCGCGGGGATTAATAGAAAAGGCGCGCCCGAGGCCGCCTCCCGCAGACGCGAACGCTAGCCGGGGAGAGACCCGCTGCCAGAGAACAAACGGGTCCGACGCGCGGCCTTCCTTCTTGAGCCTCTCCGCGGCGCATCGCCTGAGTCGCTCCGGATCTGGAAGACAGAAGCAGCGGACGACCGTGGACCGCGAACCCTGCGCGCGTATTCCGAATCGCTGTCGGCGAGCCATCGCTGAAGCGTCGAAACTGCATGTTCAGGCTGACTCGATCGCGTTTCCGCTGCGTCTCGATGTCATGGCCCTTGCTTGTTAATTCGGCTCAATAAAAAAAAAAAGTAAAAGCGGAGAACGGTCTCTTTATAATAGAGGGGACCGAGACATGTCTTATAAGTAGATCATACAAACGGTATTATACATTTTCCACTTTATAGTCCATCTCCCTCGAATCACAGTTTACCTTACAGGTGGACAGAGGTCGTTGAATGGAACGCCACAGCGGCAGCGATGCGTGCTGTTGGCCTCTGGGTCTGAAGGGGGTTGTCTCTGAGCGCGTGCCGAGTGCGCCGCTCTGAGTCCCGCTGGCCCCACTTGCCGTGGGTTTTTGTCCGCTGCCGGAGGAACTGTTTAGGGAGAAAGCGGAGACCTGCAATACGTTACCTTTCACCTCGCAGGTGGCGTGGCACGTCACCACATCTGAAAGTCACTGAAAGAGTACCTCTTGCAGCTCGGAAAGGACCAAAGTGGCGCCGATGGGACGCGCAGTGACGACACGACGCACTCGGCGTGCGCTTAGAGACAACCCACCCCGGACCCCGAGGCTAACGATAGCGATGAAGTGGAAACGACAGCGCGAATACGGGAGAAAGAGAGGCTACAGATGATGAGTGCTCAGTCTGTTTATCGTCTCTATCTATCTCATGCTTCTGTGCTGGTTTCCACTTCCCAAGTTGCCACCGGCAGGTGTCAGTGACGCACCAACGTATACGTGCCGTACAGCTGGTAGGCAAGTCTTCATAGAAGGCCATACGTCAAGAAGGCGGCTCATGGGGCACGAGGCTGTGTGCAATGAAAGACGAATTCGGTGAAGTTAGTTGCTGGGCAAGATGACAGGCGAAAGAGGAGGGGCACTGAACGCTTAAAAACCGTTAGCGCCACTCTTGTGATCGTTGTACCTGGTCGCACAGCCCAGATCTTGTTGCACCAACAATTTTCGTGCACACATGCGCACTGTCACGCACGCACGCACGCACGCACGCACGCACGCACGCACGCACGCAAGCGCAGATATGCTGCACGCCCCCTTCCCTTTCTCTCTCCGATTTAATTCTTGCTTACCCCGTAAACTCAGCTCTGCACATTGAGATCCGCATGTCCAGGCTTCACTCAGCACTTTCCAGTTGCAGATGATAAATGACATGGTTATTAAGGAAAGCTGTAGCCTAAAACAGGGGTAAGAGAAGAGCGGTGCCGTGGCGTGACACATAATATTGAAGCCAGTTGCCACTCCGTGGCTGCACGCCACAGTTTCTTGACGCCTTGCAGGCGTTACGAAACTCGAGGGATCCAGCTGCGTGAAATATGACCTCGAGCTGCTTCGTGTTTCCTCCCTGTTGCCGAACTCTTAACATCGCTGTTCGCTGTCTGAGGTCAAACTGATCGTGGGGCCTTTAGGACGGCAGAACTTAACGAGGAAAAAAAATCAGGCTTTAGACAAAGTTATCCACTACATTCATGTGGCACTTCGCAACTAGGTGTCGAGAGCTTTGTGCTGCATACTGCGAAAGAATCTAATTCAAGTTTGTGCATTATTTTCAGTCATTTCTCAGGTAGCACAAGACGTGTAGCAAACGATAAATGTGATCTTTTCGAGAGGTCCAAATAAGGACCGATTGAAGTGACCTTAAAGATACTATTACAGGAGACGGGCATTGAAAGACGTGTTTCATGCGTGCCTTCTGGTAACCGAATTGCAGACATTGGCACTTTGGGCGGGAGGTGATTCCCGTTCCCCTAGCTCAGTGTGCAGCGTGCTCTGAATTAGTGGCTGGGCTCTTACGCGAGACGCGCTGAAAGATGCCACAGCGGTCGAAGCGAGCGGTTCTCTTGATCACAGACGTGGGTGCGGCATGGATGGCTTCTTTAATCATGTAAGCACAGAACGCACCTTTGCTCTTGCTAAGATAATTGGCTCACCGCGTGTGTGTAGTCTTCTCGCCTCCCGGATTTGACAAGAAGGCGCGCAGGTTTTAGCTGCATTGGACACGAGTTGAACTGTCAGTGCCAGCTCCATCGTCTTACCGCCGGAGCCGCCGTGTTAGGGCGCCACGCAGCGGCAAGCATTCAGTCATCAGTGCGTCACGCATGCTTTGCAAGAAAGCGGGAAGTTCCTTCTGGTCGCCTTGCGACGTTGCAGGCATGTTTCAGGCATGTTGCAGGCATGTTGCAGGCAGGTTTCAACGCGACTGGAGTAAAGGTATAGAGCGCCTTAGGAGGTTACAACAGGAGCCTTCTCTGCTTGTGTCGTAACTGTCCTTTACAACTGCTGCGCCATTAATCTGCGTTTGATGCTGGTAACACAATTTTTTGAGATTAGCTCTCTTCACATCTGCTGCACGATTCACTACATCCAGTTCATAAGCTGCGTCTACTGGTTTTCCTTTCGCGTGTTGTTTTATGGAGCGGAGTAAAGAGTATTGTTTTCATATTGTTTCTTTTCACTTGCGCGGAGCGGGAGCGGTTGACACCTACATCATGCTTGTAGCATGTGACAGGTTCTTTGTGCGATGCACAGTTCAAGTGTGGGGTGAGAGAAACAAGACTAATAAGTTTTGCGATATCAAGAGTTTTAGAATTCGTGTTGTTGGCGTCTTAAGTGCGAGTTATGAATTATTTGCGATCGAATTAAGTAGGCCTTGTTGGAGCCCATTTCTAGCCTATGTTTCTTTCTTTTTTTTTACGGTGTCTAGAAGACCTGCATCGTCTTTTGATCCGGTTATTAGGCGACATATATGACAGGTTTAAATTGTTTGGGACCGAAAAGAGATTTTCCCCGGACGTTTCTGAGCCGTATGTGCCGTCTCGAATAGTTCCTCTAAAGGCGTCTTCTGTCTCGTTTTGTGCTACCTGGTTTGAAGCTATTTAACGCACATATGAATCACAAGGCGCAAGTGCTTTTCTTTCGCTTTCATCGAAACGGGGCTGCCTTTCTGTTCTCAGACAAGGCTGACATCGGCACTGCAACAGCCACGCACATGAACTTTTGAAATGCTGTTCGCTGTCTCCTTTAGTGAACACAGCACCTGTCAAGTTTCAGTGATTTAGTTACGCTTAACTTTACGTGCTAGCTCACTTGGTATTTCATATGGGTATGCTACTTCGGTGTTTTGGTTGGTATTTCCTGTAGGTGGCCGCAGCACCTGGCTAAGTACAGGGTTAATTGGAGAGATATGGGAGAGGCCTTTGGCGTGCAGGGGGCGTAGTCAGGCTGCTGCTGATGATGACGATGATGATGACAGATGTGCTACTATGCATTCAAACGGTGTCCAATGATGCGAACCACAGAAAGAGACACAGTAATTTTTCCACTTCATTACAAACGACTTCGAAGCACGATAGAATCTGTAAAATTTCACTGGGCAGTCCCTTCCAGTGTATGGCGTTTGGCAGTGCTCTTTGTATTAAATGCATCGGCCGCGCCTAGACTGGAATGCGACACCGAAGTCACTCGCTTGCGCGTTGCGTGGGCAGGAAAGCCCATTGTGCTGTGCCTGTCATACATCTCGGTTCTCGCGTTCTCAATCCAGAAGCAACGCTCCATTAAACTGGTTGCTTTGCTATCGGGGTGCGTCTTCTTCGCGTAACACAGTGTTGCGTGCTTTTGTCTAATAACGAACTCAACGTGCAAGCTTATTTCAGAACATAGTGATGAACCTCACTCAGCGCGTTGCTTCAAATGGTGGCGCTGCATTTCCTTTGATAGCCATGTGGAGGTGTACCGCTGGATTCAAGCTAGCGTCGACGTTACAGCTTTAGTTCCTTACTGAGAGAAGTTAATCAAAATTTATTCAACTAATGTCTGCTAAATCGCCAAGCGCCCTTGTATGCGATTCAACTGACACGTCAGAAAACGTCAGTGCTTTCAGCAGGCCTATAGCTTACCACGAGCGAAGTACACTGAAAAGAATATGCGACAAGTACGCTGCAACAACGTTATCGAGGTGTGAGGAGCCCATGAATGCTGTCGCATATAGAATGGATATTTCGTGCCAGTTTCTCCAATATTCGCCATGCGTCTGTCTTCTGTGAAAACGCGTCAGGTGATGCCTATTTTTTGTTGAAGAAGCCGTGGGGCGCAGCTGCGGCTTTCGCCGTTGCGTCTCGCCGTCGCCGCCCTGCGAGGGTCGTGAACGGCGCCCTGGGAAAACCGCTGCTTGTTTCGCCTTGGGTTATAACAGCCCTATATAACAGAGGTGACGATAGCCTGCATTTTTGATGGGAATTGGTTTAGTCCTTAAAAGCCCTCTCAATTAAAAGAAGCCGCCCAAGAGGACTAAGCCACGAGTGAAGCATCTGCAGTACCAACTCTTGGAAGTCGAACTCAGATACGAAACAGGCGGACGGCTTGTTCGCTTGCAGCTCGCCTGAAAAAAAAAAAGAAGAAGAAGAAGAAAGTCATCGAAGCAGCGCCGTACTGCTCCGTTCTTTAGGGTAGGTAATTGCATTTTAAAAGAGAAATAAATACGGACTTGTATGGCAGAAAGGTAGGCGATGTTGATGAGAGAAGCGGGCACTTTAACCTACTGCTTAATCCAGAGACACCTTTTGACTGGAAAGAAATGGACGTATTTCGAGCTGTCGGAAACCTGGATGTGCTTGGCCACAGCCCTGAATTAGCGCCGCTTTGAACGCATGGGAATGAATGAATGCAGCTCGAGAATGGCCATTTACGCTTTGATCTGGTGATTTGAGAACGATCACCCGAAAGTCGCGAACTTATGCTTCCTATGAGTTCGCGCGCATAGAGTACCAGTTTGCTCTCAGTATGGAAGTCCTTGCTTCAAGCCCCTTGTTTATAACTCAGCTCGCGTTTCTCCTCCCTCTTTGGGTCTCTTTCCCCCCGTATCGGGTAGCAAACCGGCACTGTGTGCTGGTTAACCTCCCCGCCCCAATACCTTGTTCCCTTCTCCATCTCTGCTTCGTGCACTCGGCGCCCGCCTTGTCTGTTATTTTTTATTTTCTCTGTTTCGCCGGCGCTGTCATTTCTGATCTGAAATAAAAACGATGAGATTATTTTTATTTTTACAGATTTTTATTTTAAAAACCGTGATAAATACGTCGATGCGGGCCCTTGAGCTGGATTGTACAGCAAGGCGGACATTATACACCTCGTATGGATCAATAGTTAGACGATCAAGTCGAAGGTGAAATAGCTTTTTGAGAATTCGAGATGAATCGAGTATTCGAATGTGATGAAGCATGCCAAGTAGTTTTGCGCTAGCGTTTGAAATGGTGACGTAATCACCGATTAAAACAGTGACACTGTACAGGCTTCACCTCACTGCATCAGAGATGTGCTGAGAAAGTCGTGATGACGTCACTGTTGCCGAAATTTCAGGTTTCCGCTGCCTTTGCACACGTGCTGCCGTGCATCGTCCGACGACGCCAAAATGCTTTGTGGGCTTCACCTTCGGTGACGTTGTTTTTCGTTCTTCAAGCAACCGTTGCTTCACTGTAAACGCAACGCCGCTATACATGACGTCATAATTGCGGCCGCTGCCCGGAGTTGTGCACTGCGGGGATGCGTGAAAGCCTACGTGGGTTCAATCGGCGATTACGTCATTTCAGACGCTAGCCCGAAACGATTTCGCTTTCTTTAACTGAAAGTTTCTCACATTCGACCCCTTCATGCTCGTCAAATTCTAAAACGTCTTCTGTTGTCTTTTAATTAACTTCAATTAACTCATAAACTTTTATTTTGGATTCTAGGGGGCAAGGTTATATTTCGAAGTTGATGGCAGTCAACATCGAACGTGTGCTTAGTTTTTAAATTATTTTAATTGGAAATGTGGTTCGAAATATCGAATGTCAAAAATACGAAGTTGAAATCTTGTTGAATTGGTTTCCCCGCATTATCCAATTATAAATTGGCGTCGCTGCGCATGGTATCGCCGCCGAAATAAAGTTAACTACTTCTACAACATCAAATACACTAACTGCGCCTGTATTTGATGCATAAGAAGTGCGAGAGACGTTATTTTATAAATATACAATGCGGAAAATAAATCTCAACGCGCTTTCAATCATGTATTTTGGCGTTGGATATTTCGAACCATATTGGCGATTTAGAAAATTTAAAACCACAGCTCACCTTCAATGTTGGCGGCCCTCAGTTTCGCAGTGTAACCTTTCCCGCAAAATCAAAAATAAAAAGTTTATTATTTACTTCTAGTGCATTAGTATTTTAATTATTGATTCATATGATGCGCATAATGTCCTCCTTGCTGTACATTCCAGCTCAACAGACCGCACCAACGTACCTCTCACACTTTTTCAACATAAATACATGCAAAGGTTACGCCTCTGGCCGTGTGTGGGTACTTACGAGTGGCGGATAATAGGACAGAACTTGTGTTTGCGACCTCTATATAAATGATGAAAAACATACTGAGAGTCCCCGTATAGATTTGCCCCGAAAGCACTGCAGGTCAGCTGAGCTCCCATTCGATTCCACGCCGTCCTCATAAGCCGGAATTACTGCCCTGAAAGACGCGCTAAGCTTAAAAAAAAAAAAGAACAGGTGCCAGTACGCTTTGGTAGGTGCGACTGGAAGTGCTACTTTAGTCGGAGAGCAAGACAGCACGCCTCGATGGGCAATACTGCTACGAAGAGCAAGGACTTCGGGCCGTATTCTTTCCTCGCTACCCGTCGGCATGATCACGCACAGGTCTGAGGGGCACGAAGTGGACTTTTCTACTGAGGCAATAAACTCGACGCGTCGCCCTTGCATGCGCCATCGTTGCATCGGACGACGTCGCGACGTACGTACCTTGGAGTTTCGAATGTTTCTGGACTGGAAGTGTCGGCTGAGAGGAGAGAAAGAGAAAGCGGGAGTGGGCATCATAAACAGCTTTCCCGTCTTTATCGCCTCCTCCACTTTCGTCTCGTCCTTACGCCGACGCGGCTTTCGAGCACCGAAAGCGGGAGATAACGGGCAGATGTTGGCTCTTCTTGTATACGGAAAGCTGGGATGTTCCATACCTTTAAAGCCGATCAAGGCAAAACTGACGCAGAAATGAAATGGAGCAAACACAATGAACCCCCCATCCTCTCGTCTTACGTGTTCCCATCATGACAAGAAGAGGCAGGCCGCGAGTATGCGCTCTTCCCGGGCCTGGCAGATCGAGGGGGGGGGGGGGGGGGGGGGGGGGGGGGGGGGGGGGGGGCTGCGTCTGAGGCGGCGCTTCTTAATTCTCGCCGGCGTCCACGGGCCGGCGGACGCGCCGTCTGAGCCCGAGAAGCCCTTCCTTCTCTCGACACCCCCCTCGCACCCCTCGGCAAAAAGTAAACTCGGCAGGCGGCGCCCGTCCCTTTTCTAGCTCGTTATCGGTGCGAACACCTGACCCCCAGCCTGGCACAACGGAAGCATTGGAGGGAAGCGAGCTTATCAGGAAAGACCAGCGGCCGCGCCTGAAGTTCGCTGATTGGGAGGCTTCTCTGCAGTGCGCCTCCGCCGCCGACTGACGCGTTCTGGCCGCCGCCCCCGCGTGCGCTCCCCCCCCCCCCCCCCCCCCCCCCTTTCAGCCCTCGTCCGGCGTGACTACTGTACGCGACCAGCTGAGGGAACATCTGGGCCTCTATCCCCGCTGCTTCTGGGCTGATACGAGCCGAGAAAGGAATGCCGCAAGGCGGCGTTCATTTTCATAGACAGCTCTCGGGGCGAGTGCGCGCGCGCCGGCGAGATCCCGTCCCCGTTTATAAACGGCCGCCGAGTCTGCTCTCTCGCCGCTCGCCCAGTTTGTTTATCGTCGATCGCCCATCCCCCTCAACTCCCCCCCCCCCCCCCCCCCTCAATCTGCTCCTCCTCTGTACTCGTTGCAATCCAGAGGGCGAAGTCCCCACTGGCTCCATCTTCAGCGGCGTTCCGGAAATTCGCGCAGAGTTAACGAATGCTCGCGACATACGTTCAAATAAGGTTCGCACTTTAAAAGACGGTTCGCGGTTTTCCCATCAGGTCTTATGGCCTGCGGCGCATGCAATGCTTATCAAGGCAGAAGAAAAAAAAACGAATACCAGTAGGACTGACATTTCTAAATATATGACTTGTAAAATACGTTTATATGCTGACGATTGTGTTATCTACCATGCTATTAACAGTTCTTCAGATTCTTGTCATTTGCAGTGCAACTTGGACCGCATACAACAATGGTGTTTGAAGTGGCAGATGTTTCTGAACCCAATAAAACGTCAGTTTATTTCCTTCACACGCAAGCATCACCCTTTCCTGGCTGAATACAAACTAGATTCTACCCGACTTTCTAGAGTTTCCCACTATAAATACCTCGGCGTTTACTTTTCGTCCAATCTCACCTGGAAGGAGCACGTCGAGCACGTTTCTGCTAAAGCTTATGGCATGCTAAGTTTTCTGAGAAGAAAATTTAAAATGGCACCACTAAAAGTTAACGAGCTTCTATATTTCACCTATATTCGTCCAATATTGGAGTATGCTTGTGTTATTTGGCACCCCCCAACTTTAAATTTAACCGACATGCTTGAGCGTATTCAGAACTTTGCCGCTCGGTTTGTCTCAAGTAATTACGATTTTAACAGCTGTGTTACTAACATTAAACTAGCGCTGGGATGGGAGCTGTTATGGAAACGCCGTACGAACCCCCGGTTAGAAATGCTGTATAAAATCTTTCACCTAAAAATAAAAATAGATAAAGCAAATTATTTGCTTCCACCGCATTTCAGGTCAAACAGACTTGACCATGGATGGAAGATTAGAGAAATTAAATGCAAAACTAACACTTATCAAAATGCATTTTTCCCATCTACCGTTCATGACTGGAATCGCCTGCCCCATGAAATTGTTGAGTGCCGTTCCGAACCTATGTTCCGCGCGTTGCTGTCGGATGTATGAGGGCGCTGTTGGCTTTCTTTTTTTTCTGTTTTTTTTGTCATGCCTTGTTGTTGTTTCATATTTCATTCATTTTGTACTTGCTGTGTCATGTCTTGTTGTATTGCTTTTTTTTCTTCTTTCTCTTTTTGTTTCTGGCCTATTCTTCTGTTATGTATCCTCACCCCCCCCCCCCCCCCCCCCCTTTGCAATAATGCCTACGGGCGCTGCAGGTATTTCTAATAAATAAATAATAAATAAGTAAATAAATAAATATTCGTCTATACAGCGTATCAGCGATATGTCACTTCAGGTTACAAGAGTTTTCTGTACACACGAGAAATCAGTGACGGCAAGTTTTGTCGTAGTGGCCCACCTCCACATTTTGTGCGGAGTAGATTTTCATAGCTCGGATGAAGTAGCATGGGACAGAAAGTAGCCAACAAAAGTGTGACCAACTAAAGTTTCGGGACTGACGGGCAGCAACGACACACTCTATGCGGAAAGCAGAAGCAGCATGCGGCTTTGCGCAGGCTGCCTGCCTAAACTGCGTGCAGCAGTGTGCGCTGTTTAAATGGGCACTGCTTATAAGCGAAGGTGTCACTACTGCGTGATGTTTACTTTTGCGCCCCTCTTTCTTTTAACTAAATTAAAGGGCTGTTCGAAAGCACAATGTTTGATACCAACAACGGACCATACGTACAACGAATACCACACAACGGAGATAAGTTTCTGTATAGTCTGTACATTTGTTATTCTTCGTTGACTGGAAATCCTTATTTTTTCACCTCAAGCATATTTTTTAGTACTGTCACGCTCCCCTGCCAGTCCAGAGTAAGTCTTGGTTGATGCAGGTCATCAGACAAATGTGTTTGTGCAACACACTAACTTTATTTATAGAAGCAGAGTGACACGACAGCTTAACTGATTTGGGCACAGTGAACGTAGATTAGGCAGAACGAAGTAGACGGTTATGTTAATTTCGCAAACAAAGGAACAGTTTATTGAACCACTGCGATCGAGAAGAAATGCAAGGACACCGAACACCGGCGCTCGACACTGCAAGAACCTGAAAGCGGGGCTTCGTCTTTCTCGTACGTTTTCCCGTGCGTTTTGGACAGTTTATCGGCAACATATTCAGGTTCCCCGCAGTGTGGATCCACAAAGCTTATCTCGCGCGAGAGGGCTTGCTCATCGTTCGGAGCACTTCCCATTGGCTATAACGAGTGGATTGTAGTCTCGTAGGACATCGTTGTTGATGAGTGCTGAGAACACCGGCCCCATCACTCAGCGCTTTTATGTCAAGGCGTCGCAAAAAGCGGCCGAGAGCTGTGTGGTTTTGACCAGAGAATCATGATAGCGAGTGCGAAAGGCAATATCGTATCGCAAAGCGCACGTATTACGCCAGGAAGTCTCTTGAAACTCGCCTCTCTAGGAGAAACAAAACTTCTCTTACGCGCAAGACTGCTCTGTGTTTGTGTAGCCAGTGTACTAGTGTTGATTAATCTTGATAGGCAGCAGCTCATGGCCCAACGGAAAGGAATGCTTACCAGTCAACCGCACTTTCGAAACAAGACAGCTCGAAACCTATACGGCCGCTTTGATCCGAATAACTGTCTCTCAGCATGCAGACGCTCCAGCTCGGACCGTGTCAATGGTCCAGGTCCCAAAGAAAGGTCTCGTTCGTGTTATAGAACGGGTGCTTCATGCACCCGTGTTTTCTGCTCAGCGTTGTAAATTGGTAAAGTGAGTAAAGACGCACTAGGCGCGGAACATAGCCGTAAAATTGCGTAGGTACTCGCTAAACTGGGACTCAAGAAACGACAAATTCATTCTTTTTTTTCTCGCACACTTCAGCCTGTCAAACTCAAACCCGCGCCGCTTCGAAAACGATGGAGCGACACAATCAGGCACGCGCACGCGCGCAAATAATTGACGGGAGACAATGCTGCAACGATTCGCGGACCCGTTCCTTTTTTTCTCTATCTTCCTCCTTTTCGCGCACTTGCCAGTGCAACGCGATTTGTATATGACTTCGTTTCGAACAGAGTACCCTCGGTTTCCCAAGAACCGCAAAAATTAAAGCAAGACAAAACGGAGCCACGCGTAGGCACATGCTATGAAGGCGGTGAAATGAAGAAAAGAGAGAGGAACTAAGAAAGCATAACAGCGGGAGAGATAGAGAGGGAGGAGGAGCGCAAAACCGCGGTGCGCAGGCGAGGCGCTTCAAGAAGAGCGGAAGCGGAGAGGGGGGCGAGTTTTGCTGACACCTCGTAATTACAAAAGAGGAGACTGGGCGAGTAATGACTCCGCGGCCAGAAAAAGGGGGGAGGGAGCGGGGGAAAGAAAGGAGGCTGGCAAGGAGGGCTAGCAGCTAGGGGAGCGAACGTCTCGCTTCCGAGGAAAGGCGCGCCTTGCTCGGCGCACCTGTTTTACTGGCCCCGGCGCAATTTCATAGTCGAACGGGATTCAGCGTTTTCCCAACGCCCCGCCGCTCGTTCCCCGGGCCGCGTCCCAATTTTCTTTGTTAGCGCGCGCGCGCAAGACGTCGGTCCCAGAGGCGGTGCTCTGACGCGCTGCCGGCCGCCGTCTCTGGGGCTGCGCTCCGAAGCCTTCGCCTCTCTCCACCATCCTTATCCTCCGGAGATCCCTCGTCGCGTGGGGCATATCACCGCCTCGCGCATATCATCCTCAACATGATCCTGTTCTCGCCTTTCGAATATCGCTCCATTTATTCTTGCCAATCTGCCACGTGTCCTGGCGAAAGGGGCAAGTTATCGTACCTGCGCGGCGCACGAGACTGCATGTTCCGCGGACTTCGAGGGAAGTCGGCGTTGATTCAGCGGCAAAGCGCTCGCTTGCCGCTCTTCCATGCAAAAGCATTTGGTCGCTTTAGCTGGACTCTCTTCACATCGGCAAGCCGCTGAAATTATTAAACGGCAGTTGGTGGCGAATAATCCAAAGTCAGAAGCTCAAAGTTTTAGTCTAGAAAGCTTGCCAGCACGGCCCCATTCTCTGATAATTCCCAGCTCTGTACCTAATTTGAGCACTTGTGAACGGGGGTGGGAGACAACCCTATATTACCCGGCGCAGAGAATAAGGCCGAAAAAAAAAGCGCAACAGGCTGCTCCCATCATACAAGCACACACAAAAAGCGAAATTTTTGATCAGCTGGTGTCGTTGCATGGGGCTGAAAGGCCGATATCAGTTCTCTCGGCAGGATCTCAGAAGACTTGTGCTACCTGACGGGTACCGCGCGTGGATGGCTAAGAAAAAGGAAAATGGTCACGCGGTAAAAGTTTCGAACTGAAATTTTCAGTCCAGCTCACGAAATGGTGAGAGATCCCGCGTCTAAGCTACGCTTGCCTTCATGCCTTCATCTTGACTGAATAACTCATTTCAGTCCAGCTCACGAAATGGTGAGAGATCCCGCGTCTAAGCTACGCTTGCCTTCATGCCTTCATCTTGACTGAATAACTCATTTCAGTCCAGCTCACGAAATGGTGAGAGATCCCGCGTCTAAGCTACGCTTGCCTTCATGCCTTCATCTTGACTGAATAACTCATTTCAGTCCAGCTCACGAAATGGTGAGAGATCCCGCGTCTAAGCTACGCTTGCCTTCATGCCTTCATCTTGACTGAATAACTCATTTCAGTCCAGCTCACGAAATGGTGAGAGATCCCGCGTCTAAGCTACGCTTGCCTTCATGCCTTCATCTTGACTGAATAACTCATTTCAGTCCAGCTCACGAAATGGTGAGAGATCCCGCGTCTAAGCTACGCTTGCCTTCATGCCTTCATCTTGACTGAATAACTCATTTCAGTCCAGCTCACGAAATGGTAAAGCTGAGAGATCGCGCGTCTAAGCTACTCTTGCCTTCATCTTGACTGAATCAATCATTCCCTGCATCTCGGCGAATGGAGCACAGCATCACTGTATCAATCAGCTAAATTTAAAGAAACTTGCTGCGAGATACATTTTCGTGGTTCGCTATGTAAACTCTGCAAACTTCATGAGCTGCTACAATAGCTATAGCATGTCTGACTGGTGATTGGCCACCACGAATATACCCACATTTCGTTTTTGGGATGTTACCCATGATCTTAGCGAAAAGAAATGCATCGTAAACGATAACAAGAAATAATCCTCATTGCAGGAACCACAAAATTAAGGTCATTTTCGAGTGGGCATATTGGCGCATGACTGCCGTCTGTCTTCACCTTGGTCATGCATCTGTAGCGGTCTGTTGATCCACTATGGGGCGTAGCTCGGCAGACGCAGTAACAAGTAGTGTCGCTGAGAAGTATCCTACTCGTGCAGAGCAACTCTATGACTTCTAAGAAAACTATGCGTGTAAATTCAATTGCATGTAACAAGCTCAACATTCGTTTCAGATTGGTAAACCTTCACGTTCCTCTCCTGTTTTTCTCTTCCCTTTTCCCATCGACAGTCTGGCGAAGTATAACGCATTCGCAGACGATTTTTCCGTCGGCTTTCTGAAAGTATGATTCCTCTTTTAGAAAAAATTACTTTTGTATTATTTTTGTCGTTTTCATGTTTTGAAGAGTGCTGTTTCTGTAATTAGTTACTAGAAGATAGCGTTCGAGCCATCTCCACGTACCTCTTTCTCTCATGACGGTGGACCTTCCCCTCCCCTGTATGTTGGCTCGCACGAGTTTCAGTTTTGAGCTAACTGCCTCTGACATCTGTGGAAATTACGGCGCGCTCTTGTGGTGATGAGGCGCGGAAGTAAGTGTGAAGCGCCAGCACGAGACGTTCGTTCACTTCGCCATGGGGTCCTTACAGTGCACGCGGCATTGGCCAGATCCGAGCTGCGGACGAGTAATGAGCGGCAAACGACACATTAGCACCTGCTAGCTTAGCAGATTGGCCCGGTTATTTAATGGCGCTTTCCACAGGGGTTGCGCGTGAAGAGTGCACGTATATACTAGGTCTGCGCGATAATAAGACAGCCAGAAAAAAAGGAGTGCCATGCAAAGGTAGAGCAAAAGCGCGATTCGACCTTCACTGTGTCTGCGCTCCCTTGTCCCGTCTCTTTCGCGTTGCATGAGCTTCATCGAAAAACCCACCAACTTAACAACGTGTCCTTTTGCGTGATTGTATAAGCGTTTTCACTTTTTGTTTTCTTTTGGTTGGGCAAGGCAAAAGCTGCCACAAATGCAGCGCACGGCGGTCGTCAGCGCGAAGTGCATGTATATATTATTAATTATTTTCGAGCTAAGAAGCGAACTGTCGTTCAGTTTCATTTGCACTCCGATTAGTGGCAGAAAGTGGATACGCTGTAACGGTGCAATGTGCTGGACTGTGGGTGTTATAACAATGCAATAACCTGGTAAATTCACCTCGCTGGAGCGTTCTGACGGACGTTTCGCTCTGCTGTGTCCGCAATAAAATAGCTGAAGGCGCACCGCGCTGAAAAAAAAAAAAAAATGCCCCGTTTGCCCGAAAGAGACCTCATCTGTGCCCTCAGGACTGATCTGAACTCTGTAAAAAACCACAATTGTGCATGCGTGATATATTTTCGAACAAACATCTCGTTACCAATAATGAGCGCTTCCTTCTCAGTTTTAGCTTGAGTCACGTGAAATGACGAATTGAAAAATGGTTAAGGAAATTTCTTACTACATTGTCAACAGTACTGATTGAATTCGCAAAGATATTGCTAAATTTACCGTGCGTATCTGCTTGTTCTGCTTGCCATATTTCTGAGAAAGCGCAGCAAATGCACGAAGAATGGTCTGCGGGAGACGGGGCTTAAACAGTGCCGTTTACAATTTACTAAGCATTTTTTGCTCATTCCTTTAAGATGGCAAGCTGAGAATTGCCGAATTGTTATGTGGCGGACTGCGGGGACGGATGCTCGACGAAGAATTGAAGTTCAGACTGTCTCGCTTTCGAAAGTACGAGACAGGTTCGTTTCGGAAGAAAGTGGGAATGATTATAATATTAAGAAGAAAAAAAGTTGTGTTGTTCAGGAAGCGCAACTCCAAGGAGGTAAGCGACAAACGCCCTCGTCGTTTACCCGGGAATATGTACTCTTTCTTCGCTCATCTGTGTCGATGCACGTAACCTGCACAGGGTTCGGTAGCTCCCTAGGTCTTCCGCCTCTACCATGCTGGTTGGGGGTTGTTGCCGCGCACTTCCCCGGTACGGCGTGAAGAAAGAAAGAAAGCAAATTATGAAGAAAACCGCTCTAGCCGTGGTGAGAACCCTGGGTGGGAAGAGGGCGAGTAGACGGGCACTCAGGTGGGGAGTGGGAGCGTAAGCTAGGCACGCCGATAATCCCTCGACGAATCTCGATGTTCCACCTCCCTAATCCCCGTGTGATCATTAGCACCGGTCGAGGACAAAGAAAACAAGGCAGCCCCCACGCGCTGGGTGGACGACGTCTTCTCTCGGAAAGCGGTCAGAAATAGGAAGAAGCGTGGGGCACGCAGCGGGAAAAGGAGCGGTAAAAGAGAGAACGGGGGTGGCCCAACCGTTAGGCGGCAAATTCCGAGCTGGGCGACGTCAAATATTTGGTCTCCAATAGCAGGTCGCGCGTATACGTATCGCCTTTGTCGCCAGCGGAAGTGATGCTGGCACAGGAACGAGCGAAGGAGGCGCCGAACACCTCCTGCTCGCGCTTGTCCAACTGCGTCCGACGGATTCAGATCCCGGAGCACGCTAAGCGGAAAGCAATGCCGGCTTGCGCTCCTGAATTGCTTTTGGACAGAGGCAACCTGACAGAAAAAATGGTAAAAAAATCGCCGCGTCGCTGGGCTACAGCATGGTGGTCAAGCATCCACCTCGTATGCTGGAGGTACTGGGCTCGGGTATCGGTACCAAGAGTCCGAGTGAAAAAGGGAGGCTCTATACACTATAGGCCTCAGCTGCGCTTTCTCAGGCTCTCTTCGTTTTTCGTCTTTTAGCCTATTTCTCTAATCTTTTTCTTCATATTCTCAAGAGAAACACATCAATATAGTAAGGGACCATAAATATTAGCTCTGTAGGGGCAGCTCTCACAGCGAATAGCAGAACAAAATAAATTTTCACTGGAAAACTAGAAACTAGATATAGAAGCTCGCGATAGTTTAAGAAAAATGGGAAATATTACACTGGAAATACTAAAATATCCGACTTGTCAGTGAATTTATCATTGAAAAAATCGCGGTATTGTGAGATAATGATTGTTATGAGTCAATCACGGCAGGTTAAAAAAAAAAAGGAAAATGTGGGAAATCGAGACACATATTCTAACAGAATCTAACAGGTAGAAATTAACCTGCCAAGTTGTGGTTTAGTGAAGAGCCGGGATTCCGCACTTTTGATGTCGTGAGGCACAGTACTGTTCAATAGCCTGATCAAATAAATGCGATTTGTTTGAATTCCCCAGTTAGTGCCAACTTTCGAGAGTACGAGTCACTTTTTTTTTTTAATTTATCGCTCTTCTTGCAAGATTATGGCATTGTTCTGCGATGAGAATGTTGTAAAATCTTGTCATTGAGGCTAGTTCTGGCATAAGCACCGACGAAGGTTGCATTTCGGCGGGGCCCAAGTGCTGGCATTATAAATGTTCAAGGCACGGTGACAGACGTGAAACGGTTGACGGCTGCCGAGGTTTATTGTTTAAGGCACGTTTTAACACCCACCACTGCTTTGTGAATATTCCGCACGATATCAGTGCTTTGCGCCGATTTTGCAGTGTACACGTATGGTGTTGTTTTTTTTATTGTCTGGCCTGGGTGCTGACCAACTGCGACAGCCAACGAGACGATAGCCAAGGCGGGTCCTGGTTGGTCCGTATGCTGCCTAAACAATACAGCCAACAAAACGCTAGCCAAGACGGGCATTCTGACTGGCTCTTGCATCTTCACGATAGTCAACTCGATGGTGTATAGCTGGGCGCTGGCCCATTCAGAACCACTGTCACGAGAAAATATGGTTAGGGAATGTTGAGCGAATGTGGAGTGCCGTTTGTGGTAGGCGTGGCGGGCATCTTCCGTGTTAACTTTTTGACTGACCAGCAATCGTGGGCCATTTGGGTTAGAGGAGATTTGTGGATGCTGCTTTTGTCCTTGGAGTCCTCAGTGATCTGGCGGGGCAGCGTAACCGACGGGGGTAGCATTTTATGACGGTTCTTTTTCCGAGTAACACTTTTGCCCTGCTACCATTGGTGGTTGTCACCTGTGATGTCATGATTGACAGATAAACAAGGAATGTATGTCACCGACTCCAGGAAGCGAAGGAACGAAATGCGTGAGAAAAGAATTGTTACAACATACGGCCCTGCTTTAATTTGCACCGGAAACAATCCATTTGCATAGCCATTTAGGCGATGTCGCCGGTAGTAGCATGCACAGCCTTCATGAAAAGATTTGCGTAGTTTTTCAAAATGAGTAGTTTGGCAAAATGCAAATTAGGTGCGCTGCATTGTTTATCTTGGCTTTGCATTGTTAATCGTGGTTATGCTGTTTTAATTCATGATATTTCTATGTATTTTAAGTGGCATATTAAGTGTATTCTGTGTGCTGTGTCTGTTTGCATGGCATGGATGAAGCACTGTAGATACATGGCACAGTGTTTATTACAGTCATTCCACGCATACGTATCAGGCACGGACCCCGTTCTGCTGAAAATCCAGCGTTGTCGTCGGCGGCGGCGTTGTGAGGGGAAAAGTGCGTACCCACCTGCCACTAGGGTCACGTGACCGTGTGACGTCATCACAACCTGCCCACCGTGACAGGTGGCAAACACCTGTCGACTGCGTATAGCAACCATATTCTCGAGTCATTCCCAACACTTCTGGACAAAAGCGTGTTTGAACGGGAACCAGTTTATGAACGCAATTTTTTCATGTATTGTAAGATTTCACAATAACAATCCATGCATCCGCAGACCTCCCGTCGGCAGGATTGATTTTTTGTTTGTTTTTGGCTATTAATGTTTTTGCTACCGTCAAAAGCGTTCCTCATTGGTTTTCTATGGCAGCCTTAACTACTCTATGCGATCGATGGAAACACTCTAAAAGAAAGTTTTTGCTACATATCGGAAGAATGAACCATTAGCTTCGTTATTTCTAAAACTATACCTTACAATATTTCAATGTTCAAAATTTTGGTCCAAGAATGTTGCACATGTGCAACCAGGTGGAAATTACAAATGGCGATCTCTTCAGGGAGGTGTTTCAGGGAAGCTCGCATCTAATTTTTGAAAATATTGTTTTTGAGATAGAGGGAACCTTTTTGCGGAATAGTTAGTCAGTTTTGGCGGACGTCAAAACACAGGCGGATCATGTAAACTAGTAAAGCGGTTGACTGAATTGTAACAGTTACCTTTTTAACTATTGCCATTAGTAATAACCGCATCAGTTTTTAAAATTTCGAAAACGCGATTGCCCTCGCCGCTCTGGCTCAACAAATTTGGGTCATTTCTCGCGACGCGGTTCGAAAACCGCGCGCCTGCGGGGAGCGCAAAGCGTCGCCCATCAAATCGCTACACTCCGCGGCACCGTCCGCACTTGATCAGCCAAGTGGCGAGGGTGTGAACGCATCGCAGCGCTGGCGGCAGCTCCACTACACGGTTTCGAACCTTCGAACAGAGAGAAGGAGGTTAACTACGCATAGCGCTTGGTTGGACACCCTTACGCTCTACACGGGAGGGTTTCAAACGAGAGGAAAGGGAAGAAGTTTAAGTCGACCGCCGTCGCGTGGACGGGCGTCAAAAATAAAAGAAACTTTGCTAACAGGCGGCCACTCACGGCCGTATACTTCAGAAATCGAAGTAGCGATTTGGAGGCGTAATAGGATTGGGAGCAGGCACGGCAGGTGTAAGGGATGAAGGGTGGGGCGACCTTTGCGTATGACCCCTGTGTGATGCTACCCGGAGTCGGGCATTGATAGTGTAATGATAGTGTAATTACGCATCGAGGGTGGTTAATGCACATGATGTAAATACATTCTGAGCTCCTATTATGTCCATGCTTGGTACACATCGCTCACAACTACATAATTACACGATATACTCAGTTTCTTTTTTACCTTCTCTACATAGTATTTCTTCTGAGCGCTTAATGCTGCTGTGGTCTATGTACACACACGCTCTGCTGACACGATGCCGCTCCAGTCAGCGATTTTAAAATGTCATGCTTCGCTATGACAGATGCCACTTGACTGGCTCCATGGCCACTCGAAGCATGCCATTCTCAATACTGCGCTCGTGGCTACGCCGCTGACCAAGATTTTTTTTTTTTTTTTTGTTCATGCACCCCAGCCGAAAGAAGTGCGAAGTGCGAGTACTCCGCGCGGAGCTTACGGTCGCGCAAGGCTCAACGATGCGTGGTGAGCCGGCTGTTTTAAGATTTTCCTTCACAGGGACCGTGTGCACGCGCGCGCGTTCATTTCGAAGCATTCCTACAGCACACCGGACGTGCTTTGCCAGCCCTGTATTCCCACCGCTAACGGCCTGTTCATTTCAACCTTAGCCCGGCGGCAGCCGCCCTCTCTCTTCTCCCTCTCTCCCGCGTTTCGCATACAGCGGAAGGAAATTGAAGCAGCCGGAGCTGCTCTTGACGACCGAGTGCTTCGCCGTGAAGCCCACCCGCGGTGGCCGCAGGGAAACCACAATTTTCGCCCGCCAGATGGCGCGGCGTGCGAACGCTTCACACAAGAACTGGCGCACGTGTCCGCGAGGTCGGCGCAAAAAAGGGAATGAAGAGAGAAAAATGCCCTCGCGCACTAACTCCGAGGCTCGCTGTCTGCACGAGCCGGCAGCGCGGCGGACGCGCGCGGGAACCTGGCCGCGCTGAGCGTCCGCAACGCCCGGGGCCACCGGTGAAGTTAGCGACGCCCGCCGCGGGGCGCAGTTGGGCAGCGAGCTCCCCGAAGGATTTCTGCCGACTGTTCCCCACGAGCGCCTTAGGACTGAAGCGCTGGGACTGGTACCGCTGCAGCAAGGGCTGAGCGCTGCGCAGGGACCACTGTGGTCCACCCGGTGAAATGACAGTTGTAAGATGGATGTGAGCTCCTGCAGCTGCTGCCACACTCTCTTCAACGCTTTAACCGTTTCTCTTTCTGAACCGTGAAATGTGTTATTGCTTATTTACCTCGTCGCTTAGGTTGTACGGCCTGCAGCTTCTTTTGTGTGTGTGTGTTTGTATTAACCGTCGCCTCGCAGTATACTGCCACCTTTGCATGCATAGTTGGCTGACTTAGTTTCACAACAAAATAATTGAAAGGGGTCGACACGCGGCCGAAACGTGCCACGCGTACAGATACAATGCTGAATTAGGTGATCGGAGTTTTGGAAACCCGTGCCACAGAAAGAAGGAAGTAGGGTACTCCTCCTCTAGTGAGGCCAGCTAGAACTTGCAGCGGAATGTGAACTGACAAACTTCTGCTCAAGAGAAAACGAAGTCATAGTGCGTCAGCAAAAATGAAAATGCCGGGAACAACTCTCGTAAAATATATCCTTAAAAGGAGTGAACTCAGAAATAATGACATATGGCCGTTTTACACTCGCCGTAACTGAATGGAGCGATAAAGCACGTCCTAATGAAGGGCAGCTGATCAATTCGTGCGTGCTGTGAAGGCCTCAAGGAAATGTTTTATCCTACAGGGAAGATGATTCGGCTTCTGGTGATGATGAGATGATGTTGTTCATAGTGGTGCTCAGGGGCGTTTTTTACACTAGTGATGGTGGTGACACAACCACGTCGTCGAATACGGAACAAGTCTTCCTCCAAAGGGCCTGGTATGCGGACGAGGCATCCGGCTTGAGGTATTGGAGCCAAGTCCTCCTTGTAATAAGCTGTGCTAGAAAGTATAGTGCTTGCTGCCAAGAGCAAGATTGAAAGGCTTTCGTTTCGATAGCGCTATCCACTGATGAACTGGCTGCAGGAGAGAAAGGCCTGCGAAAAATGGATCTGTAAGCGATGAGGTAGAGCAGATCCGACGAATTTGTCGATTGTCACAGACCCGCAGTGGTCTTGTATATCATTAGCATCTCCTTCACGAGACTATATCCCACATTCTTTGTGACTGCCCCGCCTATAGGCGTCGAAAGGCATTCTCTCAGCCATGCGCTGGAGCGTCTAGACTCACGCCCACTGACGGAAATGAAGATTCTCGGCCACTGGTCGCGGCGATCGTCGGCGGCGAAGGCCTCCAAGGCACTGCTCCGCTTCTTGCGAACTTCTGGCCTGCACGATAGGCTGTGACTTCAACGAACACTGACGTTACATAGTGACTTCAGTTTTCTGCTACTCTCCTTTCTCTTTCATTTTTTTTATCCCCTCACTCTTTTCCCCCCGTGTAGGCTAGCAAACCGATTATTCTTCCGGTTAACCTCCCTGCCTTTCCTCTTCTACCTCCTCCTAAAGCTCCGATCGCGACTGCGCTTATGACGGTGTGCCGGCCCGTTACTACCTTCATTCTTCACACGCAAAAATTCTCGAAAAGCGCATTTTTCAACGGTAGGTTGTCTATGAACGCAATTTTTTTATATATTGCAAGATTCCAATATAACAATTTTCACTATAACAATATATTTTTTTGCTATCGTCAAGAACGTTCCGCGTTGGTGTTCTATGGCAGTCTTAACTACTCGATGCGAGAAATGGACAAACTTAAAAGAAAAAAAACATTTTGCCACGCATCCTAATAATGTACCATTACCTTCAATAGTTTCATAACAGTACCACAACAGTCCACTGTTGCCACACAATCGAAAGTGATGTTCAAGAATCCTGGACTTGATCTTCCTGCACATTCTTTTGTTCCGTACGCGTATAGAGTCCCTCAGATCAACTCGTAACAAAGCTAACCAGCGCAGCAAATTGCTTCTTAAGCAACACGCTTCGCCTTCCAGAAGCCAATGTACATATGCTGCAGAATCTGCAGTTTTCGGGCAGCTGCGACGAGGTTAAGGCGTATGAAATTCAACGCGCGCTGTTCTTTTCTCGGGCTTCAGTCGCAGTAAGGTATTGCGGTTATTCCACATCACTATAGTGCAAGGTGCGAGCAGTGTCACGGTAGCACGGTACACGATATGCCAAAAGGTGACGGTTATATACGAGTTCTCCCGTATAACGTAAGCCGAGGTTAAGAGAAATGCTCGCATATTTTGCAACAATGAAATTATTCTTGGCAGATTTGTATTAGCGCAAGCAGCCGAGTTTTGGGATTAACTGAAAATAGTGGAAAATTTCAATTACAGTGGAGATTGAGACAGAGACCACTAGTGGCGTAATTTCTGTGAGGTGTGGATTTGAATGATTTTTCGTCACTTTGTTCAAAGCGTGGGAAAGCAGGCAGGTGCATGCGAGCCACTAACGCGATCAGGGGAGCATTTTAGCGTAGTGTTGCAGTATGACGCAACCGTATACTGTTACTGCCGGCGACCAACTGCGCATACTAAAAAAGGCTCTCATGGTTGTTTAGAACAACCTCTCATGCGCCGGACGTGTTCAGTTAGGCGCACTTTGTTCAAAACGTGGTAGAAAAAGGAATCAAGATCACCATGGTATACGAAAATTGCGCCGTTATGGTAGTTCGAGACTTCCTTCCTAGTATGATGGTTTTCGGGTGCCTTTAACGAGGAAGCAGTCATTTTGGCATGCTAATTACTTTGTTATAGATATAGGAATCGGACTGTTCGGTTTCAACCGAAAAAAAAAAATGCTTGAGCCGAGTTAAATCTTATAAATTCGGATTTAACCGAAAAGAAAGTCAGTATTCTTAACACGGGCACTTCAGCTTGCTGGCTATCAAGTAGTAGACTGAGTCAAAGAAGAAAATACCATGGTATGCATGTCCAACGTCCCTGGACAAATATTTTGAACATTGGAAAATTGTAAGGCACTGTTATGGAAATATTGAAGGGATTGGTCCATCCTCCGATGTGTAGCAAAATCTTTCTTTTAAAGTTTTTAATCGCTCGCATGGAGCAGTTAAGGCTGCCATAGAAAACCAATGGGGAATGCTTTTGACGATCGCAAAAACTTTGACAGCAAAACAATGCAAACCTGTTGACGGGAAATGTGCGGATATCATCGTCAGCCTAACTACGCCCACTGCAGGGCAAAGGCCTCTCCCATGTCTCTCCAATTAACGCTCTCCTTTGCCAGTTGCGGCCACTGTACCCCCCAAACTTCTTAATCTCATCCGCCCACCTAACTTTCTGCCGCGCCCTGCTACGCTTGCCTTCTCTTGGAATCCACTCCGTTACCCTTAAGGGCCAGCGGTTATCTTGCCTTCGCATTACATGCCCTGCCCAAGCCCATTTCTTCCTCTTGATTTCGACATGATGTCACTGACCCGAGTTTGTTCCCTCACCCACTCTGCCCGCTTCCGGTCTCTTAACGTCTACACCTATCATTTTTCTTCCCATAGCTCGCTGCGTTGTCCTTAACTTAAGCTGAACCCTTTTCGTTAGCCTCCATGTTTCTACCCAATAGGTGATTACCGGTAAGATACAGTTGCTGTATACTTTTGTCTTTGGGGATATTGGTAAACTGCCATTCATAACCAGAGAGAACCTGCCATGTGCGCTCCACCTCGTTCTTATTTTTCATGTTTATTTCCGTCTCATGATCCCTCGCATGATTTCGACGAGGATATCATTAACCTGCGTTTGTTCCCTCACCCACTCTGTCAGCTTCAGGTCGTTTAACGTTACAGCTATAATTTTTCTTTCCATAGCTCGCTGCGTTGTCCTTAACTTAAGCTGAGCCCTCTTTGTTAGCCTGCACGGATATATGTATTGTTATACTGAAATCTTGCAGTATATGTAAAAATTTCGTTCATAAACTCTTTCCCGTCCAAAAAAGCTTTTGTCCAGAATTGCTGGATATGGGTGCTACTGCTAGTGTTACCGCTGTATTAAATAGCGCAGTTCGCAGTTGTGCGCTTTCCGCCTTTGCTCCGTTACCTTACGCGCCTCTGCAGACCGGGAGTCTGCGCTCCTCGGCAAGCATCGTCTGCTATGTCCTACCGCTGTTGCGCTGTTCACTGTCATCACAAAGGCCGGTTACTTGATTAAGCAGGTTTCTTCACAGCACCTATAGAGCAGAGCACGAAATAAATTTGAGCGCCGCCATTTTGAAAGCGCTGTTGCGCCATCTAATGAAAGCGGACTTCCGGGCTGCCATGAGAGGCGACAAGACACAGGGCGCGCACGGGAGCAGTGGCTAAATGACCCTATGTAAACGCTGTACGGCGCCGTAATTGAAGACGTAATTTGCTGTGATTGAGTTTATTATCGTGCGTCTTTCAGCGGGGCAGTTGCGTCCACTTGCGGTGGGTTTTGCAGGCCCCTTGTCCACCACCGCGGCAAATGCCTTCGGTGAGTGCAAGAACTTTGCATGCGATTTTCTCAAACCATGTGTTGGAAGTTTGCTAAACGATGAGGCGTCCCTCATAGGCTGAGCCGTTTTGGGACGTTAAACCACCATAAAACCAAACCAAACGATGAGGTAGGGTTCTGTAACGCAGCGATACGAACTGTTAAGCTGCATGCCTGCCCTGCGCGCGATAATGCGGTAATACGTCTGATATGTTTTGTCAATCCACTATCTCAAGCCCAAGCTCCGAGGCTGGCACTTGCTGCGAGCTACCAATTACGAAATGCTTAGCAACGATATTACGAAATCCGGGGCATACGATAATTCGGGAAATCCTGACGAAGCGTTACCCACGTACTACATGAGCACTCGAGCTACAAATGCGAGCCGATTCGAACGAAAAAAATGGGATCATGAAGGATCACCCCACTCGACCAAATTCATAGGATTCTATCGGTCACACTGCAAGCCACCGGGCTATTTGAGCTCGATCACATAAATCGCTGCTGCTAACGTGTAAACACTAAATCATTGCTGTAGCTTCGGGCTGTACGGACACCGCTGCGGCGCACGTAACCTCAGCAGGGAGGAGAGCGGCAGAGAAACTCGCAGCAGGAAGACAGGCTTCCAACTCCACAAAGAAGACGCTTATTCACCTCGTCCCGAAAGCTCCGAGCATACCTGCATGTTTCCTTCTCGCAGTCACTGAATGCTAAACGTATTGCGATGGCCACGCAGTTAGGTCGACCGTTTTGAACACAGTACTCACTCGTGCTTTCCGACTTGCCTCGTATTTCGTTCTGTGCACCGCAGCAATCCATATTTGATACAGGCTGGCATTTTTAACGCCCGGTGGGAAACGAACACTGAAACGAAATGAGCACTCCGCAGCGGCCGAGCTCTCGACACACGTCGCGCATATTGCATACAGCGCTCCGCAACCCAGCTGCTTCTTTTCCTCTAGCTGTCAGTGCATGCGTAGTAGGCAAAGCAGTAGTGCCCAGATGACTTGTTGCACTGCCAGAAAGACGACACGGACAAATTTAAGGATTCCGAGAGGCTACAAAAATCGCTTGTTGTGTATGGTGCGAAGGCACTTCTCAGCGATTTGGCAGCCCGGCGGAAGATGGCGCCTGTTGCGTGGGTTTGAGAGTACGCTCGAACTGCTCCCGGTGCGAGAGTATCGTATTGCGGTCTGTAAGATTCATGTATAGACCAGATTTTTTTACCCTCGCACGCAGGCTGCGGACGCGCGCCTACTCTCGACGCCAGTCGCCATCTGTCGGCGCGCGCGGCCCGAGGGACTGCGGGTCGCGCCGGCGCCGCGCATAGAACGCATGTTTACGTGTTCGCTTCTGCCGTTTTGTGCTCCATCAGCTAACGTATGAGGGTGTGTGCTGTGCGTCACTACTCACATTTGCCCTCTTCCAGACAGTGCTGCGGTTATCTTGTGCGCAGTTACTCGTTAACGTGACATACGAGGGTAGTCGACCAGGTAGTGTACGGACTGGAAACCGGCACTTCGAAGCAGATTTCTGCGCTGTCGTGTCGTTTGTTGTCGCCTTTTACGTGCGATATCATCTATGATAATATTATGCATTAGAATGTAGATCTATTGACTTGACTCAGTGGAGTAGTAACTGGATAGGCGAGCTGCAGACTGAAGGTTGTCCCGACGGAGCGCGTGTTTTCGATCACCAGTACGTGTTCAGCATCCTTGCGCTGAGCTTGCTCTTGTTCCCATTCAGAACATTTCATGCACAGGATTGTAAGCACGACCGCTACCGATTTCAGCTGCTTTTTCCGCACACATGTCAGAGGTATCTGGGGGGTAAAGGTTTATCTATAGTATCTTTGTGCTGTTGGTATCTACCTTAGCTTGGTTTGGTTTATTAAGGTTTTACGTTCCAAAGCGACTCAGGCTATGAGGGACGCCGTAGTGAAGGGCTCCGGAAATTTCGACCACCTGGGGTTCTTTAACGTGCACTGACATCGCACAGTACACGGGCCTCTAGAATTTCGCCTCCTTCGAAATTCGGCCGCCGCGGCCGGGATCGAACCCGCGTCTTTTGGGCCAGAGCAGAGAGCCGTAACCACTGAGCCACCGCAGCGGTGCGGTATCTACATTATTCATAGGAATATATGCGCGATTTCATTACATTTTCCACACTTAGCCAAACGCCTACGCAACGCTCTCACACGCGGCGAGAGCTCCTGAATAACATAACGCGACTTCGGACCTCAGAATTAGTGAAAGCTGGATTAGCTGCTCATATCTATTCAAGCTTTTATAAATTAAGCGAAAGTACGTTTTTATGCACAAGGTTGCATAAACCATGACAAAATTTGTTTTCTGTTGGCGCTGCGACTCAGTTGAGCTCACAGCGGTAATTTGTTGATAAACTGGCGCGGCGAAAAGAAAGCCGTTTGTGGAAGGGGGGGGGGGGGGGCTTTATGGCCGGCAGGAGGGAATAAGAGTGCATGGGAATTGGAACTGCATACTAGCCGCACACCTAATTCTTGATATTGAATAAAAAGTTTATTTGCGGTGGAGCACTAAGACGGAATTCGATATAAGCACGAGCGCGTTCTAAGCGCCGGCACAATTAACTTGAATGTCAAACTAAATGTCATTAAAACGCGTCAATGTTATCGCTTTGATAACGTAAATACTTCGTGCAACACAGCCACGCAGCGGAAGTATGCTCGACAATGTTTTTTAGCGCCCGAAGCGCGGCTATATGCAGGCGCGGCCGCGGAACTGCCGCAGCCCCGCAGTCCCCAAAGAAACGCCCGCACCGCGGCGCGCAAGTCGGTGCAAAATGGCCGCGCCCAGGAGAGGCTCAAAATTCTGGTCTATAGACCAGATTTTTGAGCCTCTCCTGGGCGCGGCCATTTTGCACCGACTGGCGCGCCGCGGTGCGGGCGTTTCTTTGGGGACTGCGGGGCTGCGGCAGTTCCGCGGCCGCGCCTGCATATAGCCGCGCTTCGGGCGCTAAAAAACATTGTCGAGCATACTTCCGCTGCGTGGCTGTGTTGCACGAAGTATTTACGTTATCAAAGCGATAACATTGACGCGTTTTAATGACATTTAGTTTGACATTCAAGTTAATTGTGCCGGCGCTTAGAACGCGCTCGTGCTTATATCGAATTCCGTCTTAGTGCTCCACCGCAAATAAACTTTTTGTTCAATATCAAGCATTAGGTGTGCGGCTAGCATGCAGTTCCAATTCCCATGCATTCTTATTCCTTCCTGCCGGCCGGCCATAAAGCCCCCCTCCACAAACAGGGCCTTCTTGTCGCCGCGCCAGTTTATCAACAAATTACCGCTGTGAGCTCAACTGAGTCGCAGCGCCAACAGAAAACAAATTTTGTCATGGTTTATGCAACCTGGTGCATAAAAACGTACTTTCGCTTAATTTATCAAAGCTTGAATAGATATGAGCAGCTAATCCAGCTTTCACTAATTCTGCGGTCCGAAGTCGCGTTATTTTATTCAGGAGCTCTCGCCGCGTGTGAGAGCGTTGCGTAGTCGTTTGGCTAAGTGTGGAAAATGTAATAAAATCGCGCATAGTATTTTCCTGTGAATAAGGTAGATACCGCACCGCTGCGGTGGCTCAGTGGTTACGGCTCTCGGCTCTGGCCCAAAAGACGCGGGGTCGATCCCGGCCGCGGCGGCCGAATTTCGATGGAGGCGAAATTCTAGAGGCCCTTGTACTGTGCGATGTCAGTGCACGTTAAAGAACCCCAGGTGGTCGAAATTTCCGGAGCCCTTCACTACGGCGTCCCTCATAGCCTGAGTCGCTTTGGGACGTAAAACATTAATAAACCAAACCAAACTAGTGTAGGTATACCAACAGCAGAAAGATACTATAGATAAACCTTTACCCCCCAGATCCCTCTGACATGCGTGCGGAAAAAGCAGCTGAAATCGGTAGCGGTCGTGCTTACAATCCTGTGCATGAAATGTGTTTAATGGGAACAAGAGCAAGCTCAGCGCAAGGATGCCGAACACGTACTGGTGATCGAAAACACGCGCTCCGTCGGGACAACCTTCAGTCTGCAGCTTGCCTATCCAGTTACTACTCCACTGAATCAAATCAATAGATCTACAATCTGATGCATAAAAGTATCATAGAAGATATCGCACGTAAAAGGCGACAGCAAACGACATGACAGCGCAGAAATCTGCTTAGAAGTGCCGGTTTCCAGTCCGTACACTACCTGGTCGACTACCCTCGAATGTCACGTTAACGAGTAACTGCGCACAAGATAACGGCAGTACTGTCTGGAAGAGGGAAAATGTGAGTAGTGACGCACAGCACACACCCTCATACGTTAGCTGATGGAGCACAACAACGACCGAAGCGAACACGTAAACATGCGTTCTACGCGCGGCGCCGGCGCGACCCGCAGTCCCTCGGGCCGCGCGCGCCGACAGATGGCGACTGGTGTCGAGAGTAGGAGCGCGCCCGCAGCCTGCGTGCGAGGGTAAAAAAATCTGGTCTATAGAAATAAAGTGTCGTTTTCTGTTCACCACAACGGTTAAGCGGCAGTTCCATCGCAGCAGTCAGCATGAAGACGACGTGATGCCCGGCCCTCTCGCTCAATACGAAGTAGCAGCCCAACAATAGAATGACAGCCGAGGTTTTAAAAATAAACTCAAGTTTTGCCTTTTTGTCTCACGGTTCCATTGTTTAACTTCTTCAGGTTTTTAAAACAGCGATATCATTTCCTTCGACAAGCACAGCGGTATGCATGTGACCTTAATTTAAGATACTTTTTTCTAAATGAGCCGAATCCACGTGAACGCAATCCGATAAAAACGCGGAAGTTTGTTATCCGCACAAACCTTAGCGCTATTGAAGCTGTTATATGATATGGTTTGCATGTAAGTTAAAGCTACTCTACACCATGATGTAATGAAAAATTAGGTCAATAACTTAGTCGATATCGCATGTAAACTTTAGATCTGAGTCTTTTTGATGTGAAAGTGAATATGACCAAGTTTTTGTTCAAAAATTTTTTAAGGTTGTTTTCAAGATCTGTTTATAGAAATATGCTTAAAAATGATTACGCTGTGAAGACAGCAGTAAAACAATTAGAACGTTCATTGTGTGCAATCAGGGACCGCAATGCTTCAACATGAGCTAATCAATGCGAAAAATGGAGGGGGGGGGGGGAGGGGGGGGCTTTAAGCTCCGCCTTAAGGGTATGACGCGACAGCGTTAATGGCGATATCTGCGGAACTGATCTTTCTCTACTTAACCTTCATAGGTCCATGGGAGTCCTCATGCCCCTCCTGGCGCAGTGGTGCAGCGGTTAAGCGATGCGCCACTGCCCTGCGATGGCAGGTGCTGCCACCGGCGGGGCTTGAGCGAGCCATGTTGCCCTTCCCGAGCAACCTTTCGCGACCAATCATTGCTTTTTCTGCCACCTGCCTCTGTACACAGTTTTCTCACAATCCGGTGGATGGATGGATGGAAAAAGCTTTATTGTAAATAAATTGGTGTTCGTGACCCGTACGGGTCACTGGGCGCCGTGGTCGATCCTTGGAGGTTGTTATGACGTCACAAGGTCACGTGACCTAGGTGGTCCACCTAGGGTTGCTTCTCCGGAGGTTTTTCGCTCAGAACGCTGACGACGATGCCGGATTTTCCGCAGAACGTGAACCTCATGCGCTGTCACGTTAATAGCAGGCTCCTGTCGCAAGCACTTACGTGACAGCCTTCTTTCCTAGTCTTAACACTTCGGCAGCGGAGAAGTAAATTGTTTAGAATGTATAGGATCTAGAATATATTTTACTTCACTTATAGCATTCTAGTAGTAGCGAAATGGCAGACCCGGTACAGGACGCAAAGCGACACGGTAACAGTTATTATTGTCGTTTCCTTTTTGCCTCTGCTATTTCATTTATAATAATCAAATGAGAAAACCACTTCAACTATAGCCCAACTGAATGCTTTGACGTTCGCAGAAACGATGGCGCATCCTTGCTTCACTGGCAGCTGCGCTAGTGATTCCATGTTATGGTCGTCTTCTTAGTTCAGATCTTTCGCCGATCTCTTCATACCCATTGCAGTCGATGGGAGAGTGTAGCGCTGGGGAAGGAATAAACGAAACCACACTGGAAAAGTGGAACCAACGAGGCTCAAGCTGACAAAGATGGCTGTCACGAGTGGATTTTGATCATTGTGGTCCGCCCATCAGGAGGATAGGGTTAATTTTTATGGCTCATATGGCTCATCATATGGGAGCTGCGCGTAAGTTTTCTAGGCGTTACTGGGCACCTTTCATTCTCACAACTTTTGCAAAAGTAAGATCTATGGATGTGGTTTGCATTACGCCAAAATTTTACTTAGTTTCGGTTTCTCAATTCGGCTCAATTCAAACGAAAAAAAACGCTCTCTATATGTCCTGTCGGGGACAGGTCACCGAGTCGCGTGATCGGCAACAGAAGCATGCAATTCCGTTATTTCATTGTGGCCCGAGACCGCGCTTGTGGCGGCAAAAGTTGGTCTTCCATGCTATAATGTGGTAGTGAAAAGAGGCGATCGCTGGAAACAATCGCATCTATGCGCCGAGATCGTTTTTAGCATGTCCTGGAGACCTTTGTCCCCGATAGTATGTTAATTACCGGTAAATCTACTGCTCGTGCTGGCGAAATGGTCAAAACGCACACTATAAGTGACTTCTGACGGCAAAAAAGTGTACAATATACCACCGAACTAAGAAAAAAAGAACAGTAACTTATACAAAGAAAATAATATTCTTATTTTCCCCTGAGAACTAGGTTCTCAAATAAAACCCGAAAAGTCCAACCCCTTGTTATAAAGCCAAGTCATCTCAGATCTCAACCTTACTGGGGCATCAGTTCAGATGCTTGCACGAATCTTCGGCTAAAGGCTCAGGTATCAGGGCACCATTCGATCTGACGGGCATCCCGAGATGCGATAAACGTTTCATCCCTCGCCGGCGTTTCCCGCAATGCATGGTGGCACGCTCGGCGGGCCACCGCTATCCACCGCGGTTCGAGGTAGCCGGTCCCGGAAGCAGGCGTCGGCCGCCGGGCGCGGCAGCCTGCCGCCCACCCGCCTTCGCACGAGCGACCTTGGCCGTGAAACTGCCGGCAGTGGCAGGCAGGTGGCAGGCTCGGCGGTGTCGCGCAAAACAGTCAAGGGGCGGCGCGTACCGGACAGGTGGTAGACACGGTGGCAGCTGCTACTCTGTACCAAGCGCCCGACTCCGCCCCCTTCCACCTCCCCCCCCCCCCCTTTCCTTCAGATTTTGTTTCCACACATGGGAAGCCCGCGTGTGAAGAGGTTATTTTTCCGTTTTCTTTTTTCATTCTTTTTCACCGACGTTGATAGCTCTACGAACCTCACCTTGTTTAGCGGGCATTTGAAGCCCCCCTTCCCCCTCCAACCCCCATAGATGTCAAAGAATCCGCGCTCGCTTCGGATCTGCTGGCTACGTGTGTGATGGGCTGTGATGTTGCTGCCGTTAGGAGGGGCGATGAGACGAGAAACTTGATTATCGTCTTCTTCTATTGCTACTGCACTTATCTGGAGTTAATTCAAGGAAACGATAGAATTAACTGGTACATATTTCGTCAGAAAGTTGATCGTCGGTGGTTCGTTCGGTTCTTTTCGTCACTTCCCATGTTCGTTGCCCTGCCAACCTTCATAAAGGCCGGGACTCCTGCTAGGAAGCCGGAAATTGCATTTGTCGGCTTTGTCTCCGTGTACACCGCCCTCCAGGGTGGGGCTGATCATTGCTGTGAGGTGGTCCGCAAGCAGCGATGCTCTTTCCGGTAATCTCAGCTTGATGTGATGAGCTCACAAAGGATTATCTTGTACATTTTTCTCGTGGTATGTGAGTAGCCAAGTTTGTCGTTGTGTGTGCTCTGAGCTGCAATCACCTATTGTTTCTTTAGTCAGAAGTGTGCTAAAATATCACCTGACGAACAGCTCTGAACCAGAAGACCGCCGCAGCTGCGCAACAGAACGAAACATGAAATAGTAGAGTCCAGAGTTCTGTCGGCTGCATTCGCCCAGAATTTTTAGAGGTAACGAGAGATTAATTTATTTATTTTATAACCTCAAAGACCCCAAAAAGGGGCATTACATGAGGGGTGGGTCGTACAGAAATACAAACAAAAAAGGACCATATTCTGCACAGTGCCTACATAAAGGTACAAAATACAAATTAAACAGGAAAAATGGCTCAGAAAATCAAAATGAAAGACGTTCAAATGCTTTCATGGTTACAAAAGAAAAAATAAAACACAAAAAAATAATAAACAGGCTCAGAACGGTGGGTCTTAAATATTCATTTTTAACTGAACTGGATTGAATGTTTATCTCAGGCAGACAAGGCACAACAGTGTAGGTCTGTCTAAGAGGCTGACAAAAAGGCACAGATGACCGACGAGTGTCAGTCTCTCAATACACACAACACCTCAGCATACGGTCAGGGAAAAAATGAATAGGTTCATGCGCTTAAGAGGGGATAAAAACGGTAAACATAATAGAGGAACTGACACAGAGCGGGATTAGAGGCTTAAACCACTATATATAATGCAGGCATTCAAAGCAAGCGGACATGATTTAAGAATTTTCTCCTAAAGTGACTAGCACGCATTCAACTTTTTTTTTTTTGAAGACTGCCAACGAAGATGGTTGATTTACTAAGGTCATGATGGAAGGGTGGCGATTTCAGAAATCTGGTATAACAAATGATTGTTGTCGCATGCCGTAATTTTTTCGTGTTTTACTCTTGTCGTCACTCGTGTACCTTGTGCTGTATTCGTGTTCTTTCGGGAGGTATTTTCGAAAAAAATTATCTTCCATTACGCTTGATTGCGTGGAATACGGTAATTGCCGTTTTCCTGTTAATGAGGTTTCCGGTTGTTAATACACTGTTCTTCTTGAAGAGCGGAGCGGAATGACTCGTGTAGGTTGCGTTCTCAATAATGCGTAATATGCGTTTCTGAAAAATAAACAACTTATCTATATTTGTTTTCGTCGACGTTCTGCAAACGGATTAACAGTACTTAAGGCGTGAATGCACTAGACTATATAGCTCTATATAGCTCTTTTTTCACTAGTGGCGGTAATAGGTTCCTTAGTTTGTTGATAATCCAGGCCGATAATCCAGAGGCGTAAGGTTGATGACGACGACGATAAAATGATTACACCACGAATTTTTCATTTTGTCAACACCACAAATTAAAAAAAATCATGGGATGATGAGACATCTGATGCAACAATTGTGCTAAAGCAGTTGGATATACCCTCGATTTTTAGTAATGTTTTCACTCCAAGACGGGGTTTCACACAAGCGGCAAAATTTATGTGGAGGGTGAAGGTGGCAGTGGGTGGGTGGGGAGGTCTCTGGTAGGCAAAACTTTTGGAGGGCAGCTGGCTTTCCCACTAGGTCTCTCATTTGGCCGTCAGGTTCTGGTTCCACTCTTGCGTGGGCTTCTAGGCCTTGTGGAGAGTGGAGGTAGGTGGGTTGTTGGCAGGTGCCACTTCTGGAGAGTGGAATTGGAAGGCTCTGTGATTGTTGGAAGGTGGGCAAGGTTGCGGCAATAAAGTGGTTGGTGGGTGATGCTTCTGGAGGGTGAAGGCGGAGGTTTCTCGCTTTGGCTGGAAGCTTCACTTCAGCAGATGGCTGATTTCAGTAAAGGAGGGGGGGGGGCAGCGACATTTAAAAAAAAAAAACAATTTACTTATGCTTTACTTGATTTCGGCGTCTGTATGCTTCCTTCATGTGTTTGTTTAGCTTGGTTTAGCAAATCTCGATAACCTGGCTACTGGAGCATGTCTAAATATTCCTCTGGACCTCACTGCAATGCATCTTGGGGTAAACCCGTGCCAAGTGTTGGATGTATAGGGCTGGTCAAAATTTCCCAGCCCACAGAGTCTGATTTTTAGCCGTGTGATTGAGCACTTAAGACGTCTATGAAGCTAATAAGCTTCTCAAGGGTGAGACGCCCCCAAGAAGTCGTCTCCAGCAAGAACACAGAAAAATGTGAAACGAGAACATGAAACGAGAACATTTGCCGTTGTTCCGCCTTCCCTACTATCGCTTTACATCCCTGGTGAACTGAAGCGATGATGCGATTGCGTATGCGCAACATATTACGTGATAGAAAAAGTACATGGGCCCTACAAGCACAGCGGAGTTTATAACTGCGTATGCATGATTATAGTGAATGCAATTTCCGTAAGGGCAATACAACCTCACACTCTAAAAGAATGAAGCAAAGCAGCCACTTCAATCTGAAAACGTAGTGTTATCACTCAGGGAAAAACAAAAGGAAAATTAGACGCTCTGTTAATGAACACCGGTTCATGTAGTTCGAGGCTTTCTCTTTCCCGAAAGCCTCCTCCTTCGCCATTCTGAAGCCATCAACGTACAGGGATGCCTGTGAAGCGAATAATAGTGAACTAAAGGGCATATTAGTCTACAAACAACTTCAGGATGTTTGGTCAGCAATTTTGTGCGACGTGCGGCGGTGCTTTAGCTCGAACTCGGGCCCTACCCTGTGGCTATGTTAAATGCTGTGTCTGTGTTTATGCCGGAATTCATAAACCGACTCCATATATTTTTATTTATTGCCGGGCACTGACATCTTCACCTCGCCGTGTCCGCGAATTTCTGTCCGTCCGTCCGTCCATCCGTCCGTCCGTCCGTCCATCCGTCCGTCCGTCCGTCCTCACCATGTGAAAATCCCGAAGATAAAGTACGCCCAAAAGATTTCTAGATTTCTCCGAGATTCAAAGTAGCATTCGTTGGGTGCTCAAAAGAAAGCATGTGTCATGCTTTAACCATCTCGGCTACCGCTGCGACATACCTGTGCTCGTTTCTCGGAGGCATTTCCGCTGTCAAACATTTGTGGTGCACGTTGAGCGTCCACAACCGCCCGCTGCATGGGAGAAAAGCAGCGCGGAGAAGCTAGACACGGAGCCAAGAGACAAAAAAAAAAAAAAAGAGCAGGATAGGCGCGAAATGAACTACGATAAAAAGAAGCTGACGTAGATGAATGAAGAAGAAGAAAGGGTCAGAAGTCACAGAAGGAAGTTCATGGAGCGATTTAGAACGGTGCAATGAGCGCCAGTACGAAGCAACAGCGAGCTAGCTTCTCCCACGGCGAGGCTACAACATGCAAGAATGCCTTCACAAGCAGCAGGCGAGATCCAAGAAGCAGCAAACGGCTTATACAGTGGTGTCTCCAACATATAGCCAGCCAATCTATCACGAAGGCCTTGGACACGTGGCCGCGAAGAAAGCTTTACCAGGGAACAGGGTTTCGTTAGCAGTTGACGGTGATCACATGGTCACCTTGCTGGGCTACGGCACATAAAAAGAGTCAACGAAACGAAACGAGTGCATAAAGGGATGTTTACTCACAACTTTATGCATATGTAACAAGACACACACACACGAGCCAAAATGACAAAGATTTTTCCTGGCAGCTGGTAATCAACTATCGAACCACATTACTGACTTCAGGTACTACGCTATGGCCCGCCAGCAGTCGACCTTGAGGCGACTGAGCTGTGTACTGTCGTCGGAAGCCCCGCAGACAACGGCCGCGCGCAAAACACCAGGAAAAATGATGTAGTTCGCGAGCCGGAGAAAAACTTTGTTTCGCCAGAAGTGGTCTACTGAAACCCAAGCTTTGTACTGAGCAGAAAAAGTATATAGGACGGACAATGCAGATTCCATTTGCTTCTGAAGGAAACGTAACGTGTTCAAGCGCAGTCACAAAATTGGAGAAGTCAAAAACCGTTACTTAGCCGCCAGGTACGTAACCTTAGCATGCCTTGAGTTTTTTGCTCCGGGTGCTACGGCCCACAAACCTAGATTTATAGGTTGCATGTTTCATGACTTAAGATGGAAACGGAACGTGATTACACAGCACTAAAAGTAGACCCCGTGCCCCGCCCTCCATCTGCTATTCGTCCGGTACGGTTGCGCCTAGTTCCTATCGTAAATAAGGCGGATGCTCATCACCGGCTCTGGTTGTGGCCAGGATCAAAGATTAGCTGGGACAATTCGTCATGGGACTGCACTGTATTAGTCACTCTTCCAGTATCTGCAATAACTAGGCTTGCTCCGTTTCAACAATCTGTTGACAGTGTGTAAAAAATAAAGAAAAAAATTAACCTGCGGCTACATTTCTGAAACGCTTCCGGCAGGATCTTTTTTTCGTGCAGTGCTGTTCGTGTGGTTTTTTTTTTTTCAATTTAAATTGAGAGTTCGCCTTTCTCTTTTTTTCTCCGAATAATTCTTTCATTTCCCCAAAGCATAGGCTAGAGCTTAAACGTATACCACGCACAGGACACCTTTGCGCGGCGCTGGAGTGGCATAATTTGCCTGGAATACAGATGGCAGCGTGTATAGCATCAGGAAGAAATTTGTTTCGAAGGAGCCACGCCTGACAGGAATGAAGTTTTGCCTACGAAAAGTGTGCAGTTTTTGTAAAATATATATATATATATATGAAGAATACCTCGCGATTGCCCCAGGCTATTTCAGTTCCCTCCGCTGTGAGGCTCCTTGACGCTGTCGCCTCTCCATGATTGCAGAACGTGGTGAGGGCAGTTTGAATGCCTAGAGCTGCGGAGTACCGTCACCATCACAGACGTATAACAAGGCCTGGCACCTGCTGGAGTCAGTCGCAAAGTGGCCTGCATATTTCTGACAAAGGGTGTACAAACAAAGGCCAAAGAACTTTCACCACCTCGTCTCTTCTACGAGCACTCGATTGTGCGCGCGCGCGAACCAGCTTCGTGGAGGCTCCATCTCCGCTCGTAGAGATTTGCGACGAAGCGGTGACTCAGCACAAAGAGCATCAGAGCAGGCCCTGAGCGCGCTCTTACAGAGTAAACATATTAACAAGGAGGCTCATTGGCGCGCATAATCTCTGCGGGCTATAATTAGCTCCCTTTCTTTTTCTTTTTTTTGCTTGCGTTTCTCTGAGTGCGGCTGTGCGCGTGATGGCTGCTGCCGTTGGGCGAGAGAACAGCTGTAAAGCAGCGCGCGGGGGGGGTCTCCCCTCCACAAGTCCTCGGACTCCGCTCCAGGGCGGCCAGCGAAAACAAGCGGTCGCCTCAGGAGAAACAAACGGCAGCCCCCGCAGCTGTGCGCGCGGCGCGACGGCGGCCAGCTGCGGCCGCATCTGTCCCGCGGACCCCGCGCGTGGCCGCCGCGAGCTGGATACTGTAGCCGAAGGCTTGGCGCTGCAAAAGCAAACAGGGCCAAAGGCGCGTAGCAAGCCGCAGCTGAAGAACGGGAGCCGCGGCCGAGACGGGCGCCGTTTGCTTTCGGACAGGTGTGTGCGGTGCGCCGCCAGCTATCTGAGTGACGTAACGTGGCGGAGCACGAGATGACGCACTCTGTCCCGTCGTCTTTTGTGTCTGATTTTAGGGCGAGAGGCCGGGAGGAGGATAGGGGTGGCCGATTTTCGCATTTCCTACGTGGGCCGATGGCAAAAAGCCTGGCTGCGGCTGCTGCAACTCGACTGTCTATCTGTCCGCCGGTATGCCTCGCTATAATCGCGGTATACAAAAGCGTGCACTCCTTGGCATCCTTCGAATTGCACGGTCTCTCTAAGCCGCCGAAATCGTGCCTGCGGCGTTGTCCGTCATTTGTACTCTGAACACGCTCACGTCGTTCATCGATCTCAGACTTTACGGCGCGGCCAGGATAGAATGCCCTTTATGCGGTCAGAATTTGGTGCCCACGTTAGAACGCGCCTTTTCAAGACTAGTGACTACGCGCCACCTTAGAAGCAGCTTCCCCCCAGTACATGAACGGCGGCTGCGCGATTAGAAGGAGCACAAGTGCGAGGGAGAAACCACCAAATCTGCGGTCAAGTCAGAACGTGAAACTATGTGTTAAAACAAAAAAATAGGCAAGGAGAAAATTAAGAAAATTTTTCCATCTTTTTTTTTTTTTTTGCAGCAGTACACTTGTATACGCGACTTGGTCCGGAATAATTGACGTCCGGGCGCCAGTGTCGTCGCATGCCATGTCCACTAGTCCCCTTTGATCCTGGTGCATCTAGTAGTGGATGCATGTCGAGGCCATCACTATCGGAGTTCGAGAAGTCTGCAAGCTTTTCTTGCATAGAATGCCGCTGCTGCGTCCATGCTTGTGGTAGCTTCTATGCAGCATGGATCGTGTGCTTTCAGAATTTGACAGCACCTTTGGTCTGTGCCATACCGCTGTTGATTTCCTTCAATCCCAAATATGAAGACTAGGCAGCGCAAGAATGAACTAACGTGCATGGGTGCTAAAATGAAACGTAAACGCTTCGCAAGCTTTTTCCTCCCTGTACGCACGAGATCGAAGAATGGTGCCGAATAGGACCTGCGGGTTATTGCATACCTAGAGGGAAAATATGATATGCAGCGAAAGGAGATTTACCGAACCTGTGTTGTATAAGGGTGTTTCACCTAAGACTTTCTGCAATTTTTAAAAATAAGCTATTTGAATTAGATGCGCGCTTTTTCCGGCATAGCATTGTGAGTGGTGTAGTAAATCATAATTCAACTAAGACGTGCTAACTAGCAGGCTTGTTAACCAATATTTAATAGTTAACTTTTAAACTATTACCGTTGGGCTCCTTAATTATTGAGAGGCATGCAGCCTACCGTAAGTAATGTCCATATCCGTTTTTAGAATTTCGAGAACGCGATTATCCTTGGCGCTGTGGCCCAACAAATTTCGCCTACATCGCGCCAAAATACATGCGGTTTGAGAAGCTTGCAGGCAAAGCAACCTCTCCAGTGAACATAACTCGTCGAAATAGCCAAAATTTGTTGGGCCACAGCGCCGAGGATAATCCCGTTCTCGAAATTCTAAAAACGGATATGGACATTACTTACGGTGAGCTACATGCCTCACAATAATTAAGGAGCCCAACGGTAATAGTTTAAAAGTTAACTATTAAATATTGGTTAACAAGACTGCTTGTTAGCACGTCTTAGCTGCATTATGATGCACTACACCACTGACAATGCTATGCCAGAAAAAGCGCGCATCTAATTCAAATAGCTTATTTTTAAAAATTGCAGAAAGTCTTAGGTGAAACACCCTGTATAGAGGCTGTATATGCACGTTACAACATCTTCACTGTCGCTGTGGAGAACGGTTTTGGAGAGAGCTGGGGACAGGTTTTCTTTCTTTTTTTTTACGATGAAGGGTTGTTATATATAGAGAGAGCACAATCGCGATGACATTCATTGATCCGTCCCCGAAGCCACGGGTGAGCGCGTGCCGTAAACCGAAGATTTCGAAAGTATAGTGCGAGACGCGTGCAGAGGTTTGTTACGTGACTCGTGACCGGTCCCTAGGCAGCCTGACGATCGCGGGCGCTCCTGACGCGCCCGTGGCTGCTTCGTCTCCCTTGCAGCTCAGAGCGGAGGTCTTGCGGGGCGTATACAGCTCCTTCGCAGCGGCAGATGTGGGACCATCGGATCAGCCGTAGTCAGCAGCCGAGATTCGGCGTGCTCGCCAGCGTGCGAAGAAGCGTCTGCACAAGCAAAATCCAGCCGTACGTGAGGGTGTCAAACCGCACATCGTCAGCAGGTGAATGCAGCATTTGTTCGGGAGAGGGAACATTCCGGACTACGAGCCGACCCTCTGGCGGTGCCGGGACCGCCGACGGATGCATGGTGCCTGCTAGACGAGTGCTAACGGAGGCACAGCGTGCTCGCACGCGGCTTTTCGTTGAATACTCGTGTTAAATGTAGGGTCAGATGGTTGTAAATTATTTTATCATTTCGTTTTAAAAATTAAGAGTAGAAGTAATGACTTTTGAGGGTCTCGTGCTCTTTCAACGTTCTACGAACACACAAGCAACCCACGACCTCCGCATGTCGCGTGCAGTGCTGCGCTAAATAAACGTTCGATCATGTTCTACACGCCGTTTGCGGTACGGAAGGATGTTCCACGTTCGCCGTAAAGGTCGGGAGTAGCGCTGGTAGTCACTCACAAAGTTTGGCTGCGCGCAACACTAAACACATTACAAAGTAGAGGACGCACAACTGGCGCTGCAGTTCAATTGGCAGAGCACTGCAGGAAACATGCGGAGGTCGTGTGTTCGGATGGCATCAGGGGCACGTGAGCGTCCTTTCTTCAGTTTGCTGTAAAGTTATCGCCTATCTAAAATTGTCGTGCAGCTATTGTCAAGCTGTAACCAGCACCATAAAAAAGTAACGTTACTCTACGCTTTCCTTGGTTCCAGTTAATGCTATACATTCTCACGGCGAGCTTGCATGCATAAGAGTGTGGCAGGAGATTTAAAATCGTGTATTTTTTTTTCTACGTTTTATTTTAGCTCATGTGTTGTAGGTTGTTTCCGCCTCTCCCCACGTCTCTTCCACCACTTCCCGCTATTTTTTTTTTTTTTTTGCATTCTGGCAATCCTGTCTCTCCACTCTGTCCCTTTCATCTTCACCGCGGCCGCATTGTTCATGTGCTTGAAAAGCATGCGAAATGTTCTGTGCCAGCACCTCCATTTTCTTCATAACTTATATTGCCAAATAAAACAACTACAACAACGACCACGTGCGAGCCCCGGCACTGGTGTTAGGGCGTTATATCCGGCTCAAAGTGTCCTCCAGTATATATTACAGCCTGCTAGTTCAACGAAAACGCGAAATTTTCCAGTTCTAAGACTGTCAATAAAAAGCACCAAGAGTTGCGGAGAAGCGTAAAGGCAGAAGGGATCTTAACTGCTGACATGTAAGAATAGGCAGGCACGCACTTGTTCTTTAGTGCGCGAGTACTTATAGTGGCCATTCCACGCATTTGGGCGCTGGGCATTTTCCTGTCCGTCCGTCCGTCTGTCTGTCCGTCCATCTGTCTGTCCGTCTGCCTGTCTGTCCGTCTGTCTGTCTGTCTGTCTGTCTGTCTGTTCCGTCCGTCCGTCCGTCCGTCCGTCCATCTTTCTGTGTGTCTGTCTGGAAAGCAGGAAGCGGGCGTAAGGTTACGAGTACTGGATTCAAATTGTATTTTAAGAAAATGGCGAATTCATAAACCTGTTTTTCACAACACTAAAGAAATATAGAGAAAAAAAGTCGAGCAAGGTGGGAACCGCCACCAACCATGCCCTTTCATACCGGGCGATTCTGGACAGAAGCATTTTTGAGCGGGAAACAGTTTATGAGCGCATTTTTTTCATTTAATGTAACATTTCACTATAGCAATCAATATAACCGCATTAATAAAAGCACAAGAAGAAACAACCACATGCCGCCGGTGGGATCCGAACCCACGACCGCCGAATCGGATCCCACCGGCGGCATGTGGTTGTTTTTTCTTCTGCTTTCATGCATCGTCCATTGATCAAAAACTACACCCCGTCCTCATTTTTTCTTTCTTTTTTAATGGACCATCGAGGTCGATGTTCAGTTTATTTGCTGTTTGAATATTTCAAACGAGCCCTGCGCGTGTTACCAAGTCGAACGTGCCGATAGCGCGAGCGATTCACCACTGTGAGAGGAAGCGCGCTCTCTTGCCGTTCTCTCGTATCCTCGGACCTCCTCTAATTCCTTCATCACATGCTGAACACGTAGTCAGCCGCAGACGACGAGCGGATGCTCGACCTACGAGTCAGTTGCCCCCCCACCACCACCACACACACAAGGAATCCCCACAACGCAACTTCCGCCCGTGCCTATCTCTCGGAGAACCGCATCATCTCTCGCGCGGCATGCCTCATTGCCGCGGCTTCTGGCCGGACGAAGCCGCGTCGCAGTTGCGTCGAATCACGGGGCGGCCGGAGCTTTAAAAAACGCCGGGAAGGGAAAGCCGACGAGACAGATGCCGCCGTTTCGGGCTAACCCTAAGAACGGGAACAGGAAGTTTCCTTCCTGGGGAGGAGGAGAGAAAGAGAGCGGGCCACGGGGAGCGGCCGCAGCACGGAGGAAGCCGCGCGGGCAGGTGCTCACTCTTACGCGCTCGATTCCACAATGGGGCGCAGGTGCGCCGACGGCGGCGCGCGTTTCTTCTTGGTCCGTTCATGCCGGGGGGCTCCGCTCGCGCTGACAGGCTCGTCCCTGGGCGCGCTGAATGGCCGCGAGGGGCGCGTATTGCCCTGTGACAAGACCCAGGCTGGAATGACGTCGGGTGCAAGAGGGAAAGAGAGCGCGCAGACATGCACGCGAGAAAACTGCGATGCCTAGAACGAACGGTGAAGGGGAATGAAAGAAGAAGAGTAGAGAAAAAATGGAAGGCGAAAGAGAAAGGGGCGGACAGGGCAGCAGCTGAGGCGAGCGAAATAAAGAAGGAGGAAAAAGAGACGAAGCTGGAATTCAAGCAGGCGTTGTGCAACTCCTCCAGCGGACGGGTTGAGCGGCAGTTCTAGAACGTGCCGCACGCGCGCACGCGTACAGAAAAACAAAAAAACATGCGGGAGTTTTTTTTTTCTTTGGGGGGAGGGGGGGGAGGGGGGGGCGAAGAAAAACAAGGCTGTAATGCAGTGCGCGCTTTCCCAGCATACGAACGGTACGCTTGCGTGCGCCAGGCGACTGCGGCTGCAGGACTTACAGCGTCTGGCATATGAAGGAGCGTGCGGAAAAATGTCCGTCTACAGCACTTTCAATTGGCGCAGTGCGAATATCCGCCCGCAGAAAATGTGCAGTATGGAAGCGCTGTTGGCTGCAATTGATATTACGGTGCAGACCTTAAACACTAAGGAAATACTCATTTGCGACGCCACGACAGACAACAGAAATGACAGGCCGTTACAAAGAAAGTTTATGAGTTTTCTGTAGAATTCTTATTGCTCAATCGCATTACAGGAAGCATGCTTTTTGTGCCTTTTGTGATGGTCTATGTGCTCAGGCCTTGCCTAGTTTCTCCAGAAAACTTTCTGCCGATTTTCAGATGTCTCCGTCTCTGATGAGCGTATGATGCATCCTTGTGAAGAGTTCCTCGCGGAATTCTGTGGTGAATATTTGCAGAGTTCACACACAAGATCGGCCGCTGATTTTCTGATGCGCGCTAGATGTGTACGTTTCTGGTGCGTTTATGCTCTCCACTTTGACGAATTTTTTTATGTAACATATGATAAGCCTCTCTCTAAATGACTTGGGAATTAGCCGTACGTTTAATGACGTGCACTTGATGAGAACATTTATGGTGAGTTTATGACGCATAGTTCCGGCAAGTTTCCGATCTAATCTTGTGAAGCATCATTGCGAAGTTTCTCCAAAAAAACTTGCCGCCGATTCTTTGATGGGTCCTTTTTGGGTACATTTCTGATGTGTGAGCAGTTCTCGATGCATCCAAGTGGTGAACTTGTCTAATATACATATCACTGCAACCGTTGATGTTACCATTTATTGGATCATGTAATTTGCGGAGCCTGTACATGAAGCCATAGCAATTATGAGGCTGGGCATCCGCAGCGAATTACGATGAAAAAAATATATATATAAAACGCACTGCTGGCACCTGAAATATCAGCCTGTAGAAAATACGTAATTGCGAATTCAAGCACTTATGCAGGCCTATGTTTCACAGTGAAATTGTATATTGTATATCATTGTAAACAATTATATATCGTGTATATAATGTATGTAATTGTAAATATTTGTATATAGTATATAATATTTGTATATAGTATATAAATATTTGTATTTGTATATAATATTGTGCAAGTGTATACATATATTCAGCGAAAAAAAGCAGATGAAGGTGCCGCTCAGAAAATAAACACATTGGTCATATGTATCATTCGAACATTTATTAAAACGAAAGCAGAATCCAAGTGTTAAGACACGTTATTGAAAAACACAGATTAAGAAATAGGAGACAAGTCTGGGCCGTCATTCTCACTCGAATTTCCGGCACATCGTAGGTCAAAGCCTTGCCCTTATCTTTTGTACTGTGGTTTTAAGAAAATTGGCCAAGGTATTTCTTAAAAAAAAAGCAAAATAAAAAGTAGCAAAATGCGTTAGTATAGCAAGCAATTGTCCTGCTAAGTTACGTCTGAGAGACACAACTGCTTGCAAAAGAATAAGGGAAGTGCAGTACCATAAGTATAGCAGATGCGACTTGGCAGGATGGATTATATTTCGGCACTAAAATAGTAAGACATCGTGCAGTCTTAAACGCAGCCTGCCAGGCCGTGCAGTCAGCACTGCTTTCTAAAGAACTGCAGATCGGACGAATTGGTAACCATTCATGATGATTCAACGGCGCAAACAGGACAGAGTAAGAGAACGGACACAGAGAACGGCGCCATTATGTGTGACCTTTCTCTTACTCTGTCCTGTTTGTTTGCGCTATTCAACCATCATGACTCCTTTCTAATTGCGGGCATAAAAAAAAAGCCTGCATTTGCTTTTCGCTTTTTCTGCAACTTTATCTCCAGCGACAATTTTATCATTGATCGGTTCACACTCGCACATTTCGCAATGTGCAGCAAGATTTTCTTGGGATGTTCCCTTACGCTCAATACAGAAAGCAGAAACCAATAGCTAGCGTAAACCTACATTCGATTCACTGAGGAATGGGATGTATTTTTACCTCTGCTAAGTTATTAAATTATGTTGCTCACTCTTCTGTAGCATTCATTGCTGCCATACTCGCATTTGCTTTTCAAAGCGTATACAGCGGTTTTCCTTCCCAAAACACTCGACAACGTATCCACAAATAGTGCTGAAATGATGTTTATTCCGTAAAGACGGTTTAATACAAAGTTTCATACTTTCAAGAGATCTGCACGGAATCAATTTCTGTGACAAAGCGACGCCAAAGGTGTTTCTCTTGAACGAATTTCTGCAGTAACGCCACATCAGATGTTTTGAGAAACTTTTATGTAATGAATTTGCGCAATAAAATTGGTTCAACATTTTTGATTAACTTGTGCGAACTGAAACTCTGTACCACATCAAAACATTTGAGGAACTTGTACGAAATTAATTTTTGCACTAGAACTACATCAACACCTTTGAGAAATTTGTGCGGACTGAATTTTTGTAGTGTAGCCACATCAAAAATGTTTGAGGAATTCGAATGAACTTCGGCACCGAAATTTCATCAACATCTTTGAGGAGGTTGTGGCTTCAGAATTGCTAAATTTATTTATCGTAGTCGGCCACGCGAAACCCCTTTTAGAGGACGCCGTGTTTAAGAGGCGGCGAGGAAACCCGTGTAAGAGTTTACTGCACAAGATAGTATCAAGGACAGCGGCAAGCGTTAAGAATTTTAATGATGCGCATCTGGCGTCGCGTAAACAACCAGCGGCGAGCGAACGATAATTCGAGAAAAATGACACTGAGTCGGACGTCTGAACAGCGTCGCTATTGCCGTCCTTGAGTCAAAAACCTGTCTAAGTATGGTGTTGGTCATCATAGTCAAACTATATTATATAAGCTAGATATTATATAAGCGCTCGTGAACTGTTGTATGTGTTTCTTTCTGTGTCCTGTCTAAGTTGTTGCGCATTTCACTTATATACTAAGCTAGATAACCTACTCAAACTTCTTTGCTGAACTTTCAAATGCAGAGTTTGAGCCCCATGCTGAACAACCGAAGTTATTTTGCTGTACTTGATTAAAACCATAAAGCCGAAGTCAGAAAGAAAGCACGAAGTTTTTGCCTGCTTTCCTCACGAAACAGGCGCCGGAAATACCCGAAGAGCAGCTGCGAGTACGGAGGCGGGAACGCGACAAATTTTGGGCAAAAACTTTCCAAGAACGACGCATAATTTTTTTCCGGTGCAACCATTCAGATTCTTAAGCTTGCTATTCGTACGCAAAGCTAAAGTTGGTAGGGTTTCAAGTTGACAAGTACACAAAAAAAAAGAAAACAAAATTATCGCTTCAGCATGCTGCAGTAAACGACGCAAAAACGTATATAATTAAAGGCAGGATGAACACGCCAGTGAAGCCAGGTGGCGGCTAAAAAGCAGAAAGGCCACATCATCCGACAACAGCTTGACCCTGGTGGCGGTTGCTCGCCTAGGCAGCTGCCCCACTTCTTGGTATTCCGTAGCGCCACCCTCTCTTCGACTCCGACAATTACAGACGTGCAAGGTTTCCGTGAAGTGACGAGGAGTGCCATTCGTGTTGCTGCTATATGGTGCAGTTAGCCGGGCACGATCCAGCATCTCTTATCTCATCTCTTTTGGTAAACCTGTAACCAGTGCCTGCAATGGCTTTGAAGGTTAGGCGACACTTTCATCACGACTCCCAATAACAGGGTGGGAAATTTATGTTGGGGGCTTGGTCGCTACATGCTCGTGCTCTCTTTTTACTATTGGGGAGACGTGTATACAACGGTTCTTAGTCCATTAGGAGCCGTACGGTTAGGCGCTGCAACGAGGATGATGCATAGTGTACACGCATGAGCTAACATTTATGGAACTGAATGTTACGACCAATTTTCCTGTTGTTTTTTCTTCTCGTCTTATTATACCGAACAGTCACCTGCAAGCTCTTGCGGCGCACGGTGTGTAATAAGGCTGCTAACGTTTTAGTGCAAACCAAACGGCTCCTGAACAGCTTCTTTAGTTAGCTTATCTCAGACAGGCCTGTGGTATGGGGTGCGCAACTTCGTGTTGTTTCTGGAAGAAACTAATCGTGCAGGATACCTGAAGTCTGCAGAGCCATAAGGAAGGCTATGGAAGGCGCCCCCGAGAAAACAATCCTGCCACTTTCACGAACTCATGCAATATGAAGCATTGTTATTGCACGAAGTACGACTTGAAAAGCAACCTATACGCATATAGGTCGCTTTAGCTCCAGTTGTCATTTCGTTGAATGTTTTTGAACGCAGAAATGACTTCCGTAATCAGCAGCTACAGAACGGAGTCGTGTCAGTTTTTGATGTCTACTTATTTAATATAGCATCAAACCTCACATCTTGAGGGCTTTACAGGTTTTATGCAACATAACGGCTCGGTTTAATAGAGGTCAATGCTGGCGTTGCCACTGCAACTGCTTTTTTCTTAAATAAGTCTTTACATCTCAGATTTGAACTTTTGATGGAACTCTGCACTGGTATGCACGGATATCGAGTAAAAAAAAGAAGAGCGAAATATTTTGGCTGATTTTGCTTGAAAATAAATGACGGAATATTGGAGGCCTAGCTGTGACCAGCTCTAATCGAAAACCGTTCATTTTCCTCGCCTCAGACGTCACGCAGTTGCAGAGCTGTGGCAGTCGCCAGACTACCGTGGCAACTTATGAGAGATTGTTTCCAGCCTTGCTGCGCAACGCGTCATAAGTAATGGATTACGTTAACAAATGACATTGCTTACAGATTTGTCATGATTCGATTAGTTCTTTTTCACTGCAATGCTAATGATAATTCAATGATTCCAGTTATCAACTGCGCTTAATCAGTCACTCTGTTCCAAAATCAACTCGCACCAAGCGACACACTTTCGAACACCGAGAATGCTGCCAAATGCAGCACCCCCTTCATGGCTTTACACGAACGAGAGACTGCGGATTTTTAAGAGACAAGCCAGGCGCAAAGCATTTCGGTGCCTATAGGAGCCGCTTTCAAAGCAGCGTTGAGGTTTCCGAGAATTGCGTTTAATCTTTTTTTTTCTTTCGCATTCTTACTTTAGTTCTTGCTTTAGAAATGACGTCTTGGAAGTTTCTTGCGTCGCTCGACAACTTTCTAAGTGAAGCTTTTCCCACTGCGCAGAGAAATTTCATTACGTAGTATTTTTCATAGATTCAAAGACTGTTGGCTTTTCAGACACACACATACATATATAGGGTTACGAAAGTAGGTTCCGTTGGCTTCTGCATGGAAAAGGTTGAGTGAAGTACGCACTTTTCAAGGACACATTCATTGTCGACGTTTCGGACAGAGAGAGAGGCTCTGTCCGAAACGTCGACAATGAATGTGTCCTTGAAAAGTGCGTACTTCACTCAACCTTTTCCATGCAGAAGCCAACGGAACCTCTGTCCTGTATATATATATATATATATATATATATATATATATATATATATATATATATATATATATATATATATAGAAGAAGGGGTCACAACTTTGCGATTATCTTCATTTAATACCAACAGTTTCGAACGGAGAACCGTCCTTCATACCCTGATGAAGGACGGTCCTCCGTTCGAAACTGTTGGTATTAAATGAAGATAATCGCAAAGTTGTGACCCCTTCTTCTACAAGTCTACCTGGCCCATTGAACGATAAGACCTGCTGCAACTACTATATATATGAGAGAAGCGAACAGCCACAGAAACCAACAGACACAGGGGATTTTTAAATTGTTTATTTATTTTGTGGTGTTGATTATTTTAGAATATTACTGAATATGCATATATATGTATATATAAAGATATAAGTTAGCGCTAACGTTACAAGTTAGCGCGACTATATATATATATATATATATATATATATATATATATATATATATATATATATATATATATATATATATATATATATATATATCACCAGAAACTGAAAAACATAACAGGATTTAATTCACAATGTATCGGTTGCAGGACCAACCTTTTTCGAGCCTTTTTTGACACTCGGAGATGGCTGGTCCTCCAGCCGAACCGTCTTGATTTAAATCCTGTTATATTTTTGAATTTCTGGTGACTTTATCTTATATTGATCAATCAGCTGCCAACAAATCACGTTTGACACACACACACACACACACACACACACACACACACACACACACACACACACACACACACACACACACACACACACACACACACACACACACACACACACACACACACACACACACACACACACACACACACACACACACACACACACAGAGAGACACAGACACACAGACACACCCACGCACGCGCGCGCACACACACACACACACACACACACACACACACACACACACACACAAACACACACTGACAGGCCCCTTCCGCCATTTCCTGTATTGTATGCACAAGACTTCCTTGAGAGGCCTTATTGCACGACGCGCGCAAATACATAAATGAACTCTCTCCCCTGGAGTCGGAGAGAACGCTAGCGACCGCTTTTTACGGGTGGTGGTTGTGCCGCGTAGCTGCATAGCGTGCTCAGCGCGAGGGCAAAGGCGGCGTGGTCATCGGCATGCCTTGTTTTGTAACCGTCAGTCGTGAAGCGGGAATTCAAAGTGCATCACGGAACAGACGGAAAAGAAAGCACTGCGCAATATGTGAAGGTCCCTCGCAAAGCCCCGAGGCATGGTGTGCGCTGCTTGGGAGTGATTTTCCTCGCGCGTTTTCCCGGACGGAGCGGAGTGCACGGCGGCCCTACTCGCGTACTTCCGCGGCCAGCGCCGCGCCTCGCTTCGGCCGCAGTGGCGTGCCAAGCCTCAATGAGCGGTGGCCAGGGCCGCTTGACGACCTTTCCTCCGAGGGAACTGCTTCTCGGAGGGGGCCCGCCGCACAACTGCCCCATGCGCGCGCCAATCATTACTCCTTCATTGCGCGCTTCGCGCATCGGCCGGGGCATTCACGGAGCGAGCACAAGAGCGCGCCACCTTTCCTCCACTCCGGCCGGTAACCACGTGGAACTTCAAGGACCCGCTTTCCCTGCTAATAGTCGGAGCGTGCAGTTTAAACGCAGTTTACCGTAAGAGTGCCGTGGCGGCGCAATTTAGTAAAAAACAAACACGAAGATTCCCAAACACAACTTCTCTATGAATGCTAATGGCAGTGCTTTCCACGTAACGCAGTGTACGGGACCTGTTGTGTGAAAAAGAAAATAAAATAAAAATGGGCGATTAAGTGCTCGCTGGCTCAACAAATTGGGAGACTCGCTGGGAAATCGGTGTTGTCGATGTTTGCCACTAAGGTGTTCGTTTTAGCTGCGATATCGTATTCACCAAAAACGAAATACAAAACAAAACCGGGGGTATGGGGTGAAGGGATACAGGCTCTTACTATGTCAGGCGGGAAAGTCACTGCGCCCCTCGACTGGTTCTGAAGCAAGTAGTAGGCAGTCGAAGCTAGGAAGCTAGGGCCAGGAAATACCACTTTATTCTAAAATCAATAGAAACATTTAACTAACCGACCGAAGGTGATTTTAATGGAGGCCCTAGACAACTGTCTTGTTTAACACAGGATGTTGTCCTAGTTGGCTTGAAAAGTCGTCTTGTACAGTACTCATTCAACGATAGACCTTGTACGAAAAAAAAAGGCTTATTGTAGGACAAAATGTAAACCATAAAACCTTTCCTGTAGGTGGCGTAAAAAAATTTTCCCGCTGGACAGTAGGCGAATTCACAAAGGTTTGTCGAGGACAATACAATAGCGCCGCAAAACGTTGTTTATTTTAATATCCCTTAGTGTCAAGGACCGGCGCTGGTGTTCCTTCCGATAATCGACGCCTGCTGCCTGCTTTTATTTTAATGCTAATGTATAGTACATCAGTGCGAACGGAGTGTACACCCCACACACAGTTCACAAGTGGTTTCTTGCCAGACACGAAACACACATGCGTAACAGATGCACCCACTGTCAGGAACACTGTAGAAGCAGATCTGCAACATTTTATATGGACTTACCCACTTGCCCATGTTTCTCACGAGGGAAATACCACATGGCAGATGGTCACCTTAGCCCAATATTCACGCTGCCTTGCTTGGCAGGCCCTTGTTATTGTTCTTAGCGTATAATAAAGTTTTTTCCCTCTCTCTCTTCTTAGCGTAGTCCGTGGCCGCGCTAGCCCGCACCACGTCGTTCCAGGCAGAGCATTCAACACTTATCCTTGACAGGAACATATTTTTGGGGACCATCTCGTGAAGCACACGAAGGACTGCGTCGGGAATTTTGTCAACGTTCAGCCTTGTTCCACTCGGACTAGGCATCAAGGACAGATAGTGACTCAGAAAACGATGGTCTGTCGAGAGGTAACCAAAGAACACTTTCCCAGGCATGGGTTATGCTTGAGAGCATCAAACACCTGGCCCAGTACCGTCTCCTTGGTTTCACCGTAAGCCCTATCCCTGTTCACGGCCAAGTGGAAGGTCCGGAAGGGCGCACATTCCACGAGTGCCGAACATACCCCACCGATGAGACCTTCCGACATGGTTCCATCATCAGCTGAGCCACAGTTTGTGCAGGAAATGTGGTGAGAGCGCAGTGGGCAATTCTGGGCCGGCGAAGCATGCACGGAGCACAGGATGTCGCCGACAAGCCCGCTGTGCTCGATCTTCACCTTGGTAGCGCGTCCGGGGGCCTGTGAAAAGGCAGCCGGCACGAACTTCGGCAGATGCACGAACAGCGAAAACTGAACGAGGCCAGTGCACACTACCCTGAGTAGATCAAGGGGGGGATTTCCTTCCTGTACAATCGGAGACGTGCTGTTAATCTCTAGCAACACGAGGCTTCACAGATTTGTGTTTGCATGAAGTCCTGCGCACAATCTTCTGGTGATTTCTGTTTCGAGAGAACAATTGCGTCAGTTGAGATGCTCCAAAGTAAATAAGTAGTGCATTGGCAATGTGTCTTGCTCATCTGTTATCAAAACGGCAGTTTAGAAGCGATAAAGTTTATTGTTGGTCGTGCCCAATCAAAAATTATTCCAGTGCCTCTCCCACTGTGTCATCATTTCATCCATATCTAGCTTCCAGCTCAGGCGCTGAAAAGGATAGAAGGCCTTTTAGTGCAGCAAGCAGATTGTCAAGCAGCGAAGACAAACTGTCTGTCTACTCGTAAAGTGCTTGAACCTGATGCCAGCTTTGCAAATACCCACCAAGCAAAGCCGCTGATTAAACCTGCAGCTCCTAAAGACCTCTCACATGATGTCGCAGGTGGTAATCTCTGGGCTGTCTTCGCTGGTGAAGTCCTTGAGCCGCTCACACGCCCCCAAGCGCGAAGAGCACGGTGGTGACAGATTCCGGAGGCAGCTGGTTTTCGACGACTTTGACGCTATGGAGAGTGCTTGCTTTTCTTGTAAGCACTTCAGCCGCGTTGGGTGCAAAGGCGACACTGAAGTTAACATTCATGAGCCGACGTGACGCAGGCACTGCGCCGGGCCAAAGGCATTGAGAGATCCGCTGTCAGGCTTAAGCCTGTTGCGGGGATACAACATGAGGCGCTGCACGTTTGACGCGGGTCTAACGATGACAGACGACGCGATGGATAGCCCTTCAAGAATCCAATTCACCGTAGGAGACGCAGACGCAGCTCGCCCGGTTTAAGCTCATTCAAGACCAACCTCGGTAGCGGTGACGGTATACGCTATGCTAGCTTCCGGCGATGGACGGACGGACGGACGGATTGATGGATGGATGGATGGATGGATGGATGGATGGATGGATGGATGGATGGATGGATGGATGGATGGATGGATGGATGGATGGATGGATGGATGGATGGACGGACGGACGGACGGACGGATGGATGGACGGATGGACGGATGGACGGATGGATGGATGGATGGATGGATGGATGGATGGATGGATGGATGGATGGATGGACGGACGGACGGACGGACGAGTGGTGTGAGTGAGTGAGTGAGTGAGTGAGTGAGTGAGTGAGTGAGTGAGTGAGTGAGTGAGTGAGTGAGTGAGTGAGTGAGTGAGTGAGTGAGTGAGTGAGTGAGTGAGTGAGTGAGTGAGTGAGTGAGTGAGTAGGTGGGACCCTTTCTGTATTTTGTAACTTTATATCTTCCTTGCCTGCTTTGTAAAATTACGCATGAGGCCAAGAAAAGCAAAGGCCTCGCTCACTTCGCACTTTGCTAGCGTGTGTGCAGAGTAAAACGAGCTTTTAGGTGAGCTGGTTGCATTCTCCGCAGCTCAAAAAAAAAAAATCACGAAAGCAGCGTTCGTCCGTGGGTGTGTTTGTTCCTTTCCTTTTGTGAATGTGTGTGTGTTCTTTTTTTTTGCGCATCTGTTATGTCTCAAGTGTGCACAGAGCCTGAAATTGGACAGATTGCGGACCCGTGTCTAGTATCGCCACTTCGGAAGTGACACGAACCCGGCACCTCCCTTCAAATGGGCTTGCGACGATCCTCTAAAGCTAGCATCCCCGTCATAATCGCCGACTGTATCAGCAGATCTAAGCGGCCTGCAGCTGAAACACCAGTGCCGACAGCCAAGCGCTACCGCGAGCGGTTGCGAGACCTCCTGTGGCATTGCTGATGGGTGAGGAAACACGCTCGAAGATTACGTGGCGGCTTCCTTCATTTTGCTGGCTTCTTGTGGTCTTTAGAGATGAGCCAGTCTGTATACGTCATGCCCCGCCCACGAATGCTCTCGTCTGGGAATAATCAACGTTCAGTATAGCTTGTGAGATAAGCATTCCGGCCACAGCTTCGCTACCGGATCGTTCGCAACGCCTGCTCGCTAGTGTGGCTTCCTCGCTGCGCGAGCTTCTTTCGCTCATCCAGGGGTTGCTCCGAAGCTGCGTGGCGTTCCGCGAAACAGAAGCGAGTCAGCCTTATTGAAATCTTTATTGTAGGGTGTGGTGATGCACGTTCACCAATCAAGCATTGGCAGCGGTGGTAGGTGAGTATGAGTGTGATACCCACGTTGCAGGAGCATGAGGGAGACCGTCAAACTTGAGATTGTTTTCATTTCATTGCCCAGCTTCCAACGCTGCGATTCTATACGCACACCGTTTCCTTGCCTGAATGAAGGAAGAAGCTCCTCGCGCTCACAGAAATTGCGGTCGCTCGCGGGCCCTGACCTGATCCTCGCCGCCAAACTAGTACGGGCCTCATAGAAGAAATAAGAGAGAGAGAAAAAAAGTCATGCATCTGAAAATGGCGTGGAAATAAGGCGCGGCTATCAAAAGCCAAAAGAAATGTTCCCGAGTCTCTGAAGATGACTTTTTCCCCGTGAGATGCAAATGAAGCGAAAATGCAAAACAAAATATAAGTTCTTCGCACCACGAATCACGATATCCCTTCAAATTTGTTGCAACCCGAAGCCGTATCACTGAACCAATAACTATCATCAAACTTTCATGCGTTGAGTGCAATCGGGCGGAATGACAGCAGTTCGCAAATCACCGTCATGCATCGAAACGGTTGTAAAGAAGGAGAAAGAAAAATGGCCGCCTTCGTAACGAGCGACGAAATTCCCTTACTGCCCGTGGAATTAGACGCGCGCCCTTTGCGTAAAAGGTCCAGGTGGCCCCGGGCCCCCAGCAACGCTGTGTGCTTGTGTGCCGAGAAATTCATTTTCGAGGAGCGCGCACGAGTGATCGATGCCGATCCGAAGGGCGCTGGCGCCTCCCCCCCCCCCCCCCCCCCCCCCCTCTACTTCCCTGCGCACACACTTCTTGGCCAACTCCGCAACGCGCGGCCGGCGTCGCCGACGTGGCCGAACAGGCAGCCCAGCCTTGCCTTCTATTTTTTTTAACCTTTTTTATTTTTGAAGCTCTTCCATGCTGGTGGTATGTTGGCCCCAGGGATCTCAAATGCGCGCCTCTAATCGCCGACACCGATTTGCGTTCCTCTCCGCTCTGCGCTAGCCTTTGGCTTCGAATCGTTCCGGCTCTGGTTTCTTTTCCGCCATTCCTCTGTACACGGGAATTTGCCCGTTTAAGGCCTCCTGAGCGGCTACTCCTCCGTTTTATTCATCTATAATGACACGATGATTATTCCGAATGGCCTCGGTTTTTGTGGCCCTCGCCTCGCTAGACCTAAATTACAATCCTTGCGGGAAAAAGGAATAGACGAAAACATATTTAACGATTCGAAGCAGAAGTCAGGCCTACAATCCGTTCCTTCATTTCTTTTTTCCCTATTCTTCTAGCGGGAGCAAAGGCATGGTTTATTTTCTGACACCACCAAAGAGGGGGAAAAAAAAGAGATACGCAACTTGCCGGCGGGTATGCAGGGAGCGCTAATGTTATAACGTGCAATCACACCAGCTCAAAAAAGGTCGTTTAATCCTGAGGTCAGGCACACTCGAATTCTCTGAGAGTGCTCATGCCTTCAAGGGAGCCGGCTAGCCGGTGCAGTCCGCTTTGGGTTTTTCCGGCCGCCTAGCGTCGTCACAAATGACCTGAGTCGCTTAATATATGTGAAAGAAGCCAACGATCATTGAAACCAAGGATGAACGGAGACATGCAAGTAGATTGTTTAGCTTGTTGCTCATAAGGGCGGGAAATTAATTGCGTAATTGTTTATATAGAACACAATTTCACAGAAAAAAGAAGAAAAGAAAAACACCACCAGTGAGATCCGAACCTCACCTCCGCATGTCGCGTGGAGTGCTATTTCTCGTCGCGACCCGTGCAGTGCTCCGCGAGGTCTTCTACTTCCTGTGGAACTATTTTCTGTCTATAGTATTACACTATTAACTTCCCACCCGAATAAACACCACCTTATAAAAAATTGCATGTCTCTGTGCTTCCTTGATTTCGATGATTGTTGGCTTGTTGTCACTGTTTGCTTGGTTTCAATGATTGTTGGCCCTCATCTCCCTACTCAAGCGCTTAGGTTGATTTCAGGCACGCTGGCGGCTTTTCCTGCGTCACACACTATTTATTATCTCCCTCTCTCCTTTTTTGAAGAGGTGCAAACTTACAACTCTGCGCTTATCACTTAGTATTCGATCGGTGCATTCGCTAAGTGGTCTGCGCCAGATGCACTGCGTTCCACACTGGAACGGGAAACATGTTCCGCTCTCGCTCTTCAGCTGTGTCCTGGCGAGATGCAACTATACTAACGGTCTATTTCTGCACGATCTTAGCTGCATCCCAGCGCTCGACGGTCTCTTTTTCCGCGAGGACGAGTGCTCAGCGCCATAGGCTCTGGTTCGGACTCGTGTGTCTCATGAACCTGGCGCAGCAAACGGAACAGCATCTGGGAAGCGTTATGGTGTGCTAAACTGGTCACCAGTGACTATCACATATGGGGTGGCAAATGACGACACCCAAAGGCACGCGGTAGCTATGACAATGGAGCATCACGAACAGTTATTGCAGGCTGAGGGCAAAAAAGCTGAAGTGTATGGTTGACTGCGTTGAAGGAAATTGCAACGGGCATGCCTTCAGCAGGACAGGCTGTAAAACCACCGTGTTTTCGACGTTGTATACGCTACGACGTGGGATCGCTTCTCCTCCATCGTCGAACAACGCAACATACATACCTTTGCGCGTAGTGCGGGCCACCCGTCGCCTCGCTGGCTGTATGGAGCACCTGTCACCACAGTTGATGGATCGCTGGTACTGTGATTTTCAAATCACTCGTCTGTCGCCTAATCTAATCCTGTACGACTCCTCTGCTCGTATGCTTTCTAGTGACATATCAGGCACGTCTAAGTTGATATACGTTGGTTACGCGCTAGAGCACCGCACGCAATTTCGGCAACAAATCGCCTGTGCACGGTCTTATCTTATCGGATCAATATGAAACACATACCATACCACGATTACTCTGCTCGTGTGCTTCCCAGTGTTATAAGACATGCCCTAGTGCGGACAAAGTGTGATAAAAATAAAAACTCTGGGCACAGTTCTGGCAAAAGGATAGACAGGTCACAGACGCATACAGTCACAGCGATCTTTCGAGTGAAAGAGGAAGAAAGTGAAAGCGTCAGCGAACTTCAGAAAAACTGACCCATGTCTCCAAGAGCAGGGTAGGTGCTGAGCTGAAATCTGTTGAGCACATTGCCCGTGTTAAGAAAAAAGTCAATAAAGAAAGACCGATCATTTCATGTTTCCATGGCTATACGGAGAAGTTGAGTGTTCTTATAAACTGTCATAGGCTGAAGAACAGCAGCGCGTCTATATTTAAGGACATCTCGCCTGACTGTTCGAATAACATAGTTATATGAACAAAGTTCACAAAATAACCTAATTTAAGATAACCGCTGATTTCAGTTTACTAGTGATGACTGCAGCGATCCAACAAGAAAAATCACTGGTGCGAATTCCGTTTAAATTCAGTATTCAGTTTCTCCATACCAAAACTTGTAATGCAACTGATATACACACTAATCGGGACTGGATTTCAGTGATGGACCTTGCTTCTGTATCTCGTACTTTAAGTCTGAATCGTAACATTAAAAATGTAATATCGTACTTAAATCGCTCTCGCCCACTGAGAGAGAGAGAGAGAGAGACTCTTTAATGAAGAGCAGAGAATTTAGCCGGCGTTTAAAAATCGCTGGCATGCTACTCTGCGTAGGGAGGGGAATTTGGGAGATAAAGACAGAAGGAGAGCAGAGTGGAAGAGGTAAAAAAAAAACGAAGATAAAATGCGGCCATGAAATGGGTACTAAGGATGCAATGGCGAGAATTGATGTAACCTATGGAGTGATGGAGTGCATAGTCCGTCAAATGGGCTGACGAAGTTCACTGCATGAAGAATGCATGAAGGTGACGTGCAAGTGAGTTTAAAGCTTATCAAGATGTCCAATGTCTTTTAAATATGTGAATAGAAAAGTCATTGAAAGTCTCTGTTGCCTAAGGCAGGCTAAGGGACCTAAAACTTTGTCCATTGTAAGGGGCACTGAGCAGAGCTTCTGCATGCAATGTTCATAGTACGCACGCTGCATTTGCTCAATGGCTATGGCATTCAGCTGCTTAGTCCAAGGCCACGGGATCGAATGCCGACAGTTTCGGTCACGTGCTGTATGGAGGCGAAATGCAAAAACGCTCGTGTTCTGTGCGACGTCAGTGCCCCTTAAAGGACTTTAGATGGTCGAAATTAATCCGTAGCCCGCGTGCAGTAACGAGACGTGAGACCGCACCTATCATGTCATTAAATTGCTTTCATTAGCATTTACTGATGGCACCAGCATGCAGAGTTAGCGGCACAATGTCGTGTATCGTAATTACGGATTACAGTCAGGCTAATGGAGCGAGCGTCATCGCTTACTTTAGAAGCAGTGTCAGGTGGCTTTTAGGGCTGTTACTGACATGAGGATGAATATAATATTGTACACTAGCATATTACGAACCAGATTTTATAGAAAGAAAATTCAAAACTTGAACATTTAAAACTCATAATTCAGTTAAAATGAAGCCGGTATTGCAAAGAACGTGCAGAAGTAAAAGCAGCCTTGCACAAATATGTGCAATACCCGCGGTGGCTCAGTGGCTTTGGCATTCAGCTGCTGATTCCAAAGTCGCGGGTTCGATCCCGGCCTAAGCGGCCATATTTCGATAGAGGCGAAATACAAAAATCCCGTGTGCCGCGTGGTGCTCGCGCACGTTAAAGAACCCCTGGTGGTGGAATTAATCTGGAGCTTTTCACTAGGGCGTCCATCATATCATATCATATCATATCATATCATATCATATCATATCATATCATATCATATCATATCATATCATATCATATCATATCATATCATATCATATCATATCATATCATATCATATCATATCATATCATATCATATCATATCCCGGGACGTTAAACCCCACAATTTATAATCTTAAACATACATTGCGCTTTCTTCAACGCTAAATTTAAGATGCAAGAGAAAATTCCTTTGTTAGCTCTACGTAAAAGTCTGTGACAGAAAAAAAACGCCAAATTTTGAGAGTCCTAAACCGAAACCTGAGCGTCCTATATCGAAAATGGAATTCGCGGGCCGTTACATACCATATCAAACTCCTTCAATTCATAGTTTCAGTTCATGTTTGCATATGCAAATCCCGACGAACATACCCTTATCACTGTACTCCATGGTAGAGAGAGGGTGTGGTTGATGGTCCTTTGCGATCACAAAAATGAACAAGGGAGGGGAAAACCTCAGGTTGCTGGAGCCAACGTTTCGACAAGGGGACTTGTCTTCGTCTGGGCAAAGCGTTCATCATTGGCAGGGATTAAATAGGGCCTTCGCTCCGAGGAGGAAGGCCCCTGGTGGGGGAAGGAAAGTGGTGTGAGAGGGGATGCGTGTCAGGAAGGGGAGGGAGGTGAACCTTGATTCGTTAAGCTGCAATAGTGGAAAAACATATCCGGGGGGTGTGTAATGAACAAAGGGGCTGCGACGGGGGGAGGCGCGTATTTTAAGCTTGTTTTAAAGCTTAATAGGAAACACTTCCTGGAACAGTGGCAGCATTTCAAACGTGTTTTTTAAAAGCTACGAGGAACAACTTTTGAGGCCTGACTCTTCTCAAAGATTAAAACCTTCTCATAAAGGCGAGAACAAACAGTCGGTGAAAGCGAGTCTATGCCGTTGCCTAGAAAAACGCAAATTTAAAACCTATCTTAAGTTACTTAAAACGAAGAAGACGACATGGATTTCCTAAAAGACCGTAATTGGTAACTCAGTTCCTTAAAACTAGATATGACCATGTTATGAAGCGATTCCAAACAAAAAAAAAAAGTTTTATGCAATATTCGTAGATTTTGCAACAGATTTCGACCATGTCCCGCAATGTAAATTATTTCTCCAACTGAATTTATTTTGTCATAGCTTCAGAAGTGGCAGCGGTCCCTCAAGCAGACCCGTTATTTGCCTTTACCGTTTATGACATGCGTAAGCGACGTGCATTTGCGCACACAAACCTGCATGACAATCGTACTTCCTGGAGATAATGGCGCGATTGATACCATTGTGAGTAACATAAAAAAACATCCGAATTTAATTTTTTATCATACAATTTCTTACTAACGTGCTACGCGGGATATGCATATTAACAATAAGACAACGAAGCATAAAAATACAGCCGTGTCTTTAAGCTACGCGTTATCTATTCCCATCTACTCTGCCGTCTATCTACCGTATGTTATCTCAGTTTTATCATATCACGGGTCCACAACGTTATCTTAGTGCCCCTTTAAACTCGAGTCAACGTGCGATGTACTGGTGCCCACACAAGTTTTCGGAACATGGTAGACGCGGAAAAAAACTTAATTTCTTAGTACTCAAGGCATGCAGCCGCTAAATCAAAGGTTGTTCTGTACTTCCTATCGGTACGTGCACAGCACGCACATTAATACTCTTTTAGCATAAAGGGGACAGACTATATAGCGCAGACAAATACCGGTTTACGTCTACGTCGGTAGATGGTAGCGGTGTCCTTGTGGTATAGAGCATCCGCCTAGCACTCGGTAGGTGTTAGGTTCGATCCCCGGTGCAGCCGGGTACCCACTGGTTTTCTAATGGGCACAAGATTTCCTCCGGCCTGGTGCTCGGCTTTTTTGGTGGTGTGTCTTGAAGAGGAAGTAGCATAAATACGGAGTAGGGCATTATTGTGGTTTATGCATTCGAGATTTTTCAGCCGGGAAAGTGTATGAGCATTTCACATCAGGGCGCAGGCTTTGATCTTGCCTTGCTGTTCACGAGTAATTGCAATGAAATTCATTGTTAAGCTTTCATGGGGGTCCAATATTAAAATGAATATATAAGAGTACGAGCCGTCGCTCGAGAATAAACAACCATGGCAAATGCATCCGGCGCGCATTGGGCCATATTTTAACCCGCATTCCAGAAGCATTTGGAATGGGCAACTTTTTATTGAGTGAAGTGAGTTCTGGATGGGCTTACATATTTGTATAAAATAAGCAAACCTTTTTTTTTCTCATTAGAACGCAATAAACTGACGTACTTTGCGTACCGCAGAATAAACTGACGTACTTAGCGTACTGCAAGAGTTTTATTGCCCCCATGTGGCAGTTTCCCTTTCGTTTTTGCAGCTGTTCGCGTCATTCGACCAATTTCTTCTCTGAGCTGGCAGAAAGCTTGCAGTGTTAATAAATAGAAAGCCAAGCGTCCGAAGGAAACTCTTGAGCGTTATTCCTTGCTCTCAAAGTGTCTGCCCTAAAAAATATACCACATATGCGCGAGATGCCAGAGAGAAGTCTAACTCCAAGGGACAGCTTTCTTGACCATTATGGTATTTTTCTATAGAACTGATTGATTGATTGATTGATTGATTGATTGATTGATTGATTGATTGATTGATTGATTGATTGATTCGGCATTACTTACTATGACTTCACAACGTGCTAACATGTGCATCCAGGGTATCAAATTTTGGTTAGTACGCTTTAGACAAACACAGCAACGGAAGCAGTGCTTATGGCGCTGTAGAACACTTAAAACTACATCCGGGTGAGTATTAATGCCTCGTCGAAAACTGTGCCGGAGAGCAGAACGATTCGGGATGCTTTACGGGACTTGTGTTTCGCGATCGCGACACGCTGGCCAGGAAAGAGCGCCGCGTGACATGACATAGAACCAGGGTGTCGAACCGAAATTTTTTCGGGTCCGGTTCAGGTTCGGGTTCACGCCTTTCGGGTTCAGTTCCGGGTTCGGCTCCGGAGGGACATTCCGTTCCGGTTCGAACCGCTCCGGGTCGCGTCGAACCGGTTCAAACGGGTTCAAACGGGTTCAGACTATAAAAAATTATGAACGTAGGTTTTTATTCAACCTTGTCTTGCTGTTCACTTTTGTTTGTGATATCAGCATATAAAACAGCACTGCAAAATTTACTCTATGCGCGATGTTTTACTGTTCGCGGTAAAAAAGATTTAAATTTACGCAAGAGCCGCGAAATCAAATGAACTCAGAATTGTGTACACTGGCTATGTATACTAGACTCTATCTTATGCGATACATAAAAAGGAAAGCTGATGGATTTTTCATCTACAAAACCTTTCAGCTTCTGCAGTTTCGGAGTCCCCGTCAGGCGAGTAATAGGTCTCTCTTGAAGGTCGTGTCAGTCGGGAATTTCTCCGGCGCAAAGTGCTTACGCGGGCGCCGTCAGGACTGCTGCATGCGCACTGTGAGCGGAGGTTGCCTTGTATTTGCAGGTAATACAGCCGATACATCTTTCTGTCACCCCAAAAACGGCTTGCCAGTCCCCCCCCCCCCCCCCCCCCCTCTCTGGCGGCATACCTGCAGCATGCATCTAAATATTTAAAATATTTTAATTGCATCACCTGTTCTACATCGCCTTTGTGACTGGTGTTATATATCTGGACAACCTACAGCTCAGTTTCTTCGTAAACACAGCTACTCATGGCTTCTCCCTAATAAAGTGTAAAATTTAGATTTTGGCCTATGCTGATGTCGTCGCCATCTCTTGCTCTGACGAAAAGAATGATAAAAAAGCAGGCAGGCATTGGTTGGGGGCACTTCGTGCATGTACGGACACAAACTTGGGACCTCTTCGATGCGACGTTACGTTGTGACAATGTTGCAATTGGTGCATTGCGAGAGGAGGACTGTAAATTCGTTAAATATAATTTTTGTGACTTTTTTGGGGAGCTTTCAAAGGGAGCCCATGCGTGGGCAGAATTTCATGCTACCTTGATACAGTCTGGTGAGTCTTCCGTGCAGTTTTTGTTCACTAACCTGTTTCATGATTTTAATTTTTGGAAACCGAAAACCACAGCTTCCCGGCAGCTGTGCACATTAGGTGACTAAATGCTCATCTGTCTTTTAGGTGCATAGTCGCGAGGGAATTTTGTGCTGACAAATTATATTTCCTAGATTTTCGGTTTTCCTTAGTACGGCTTCTCCAGAAGGCAGCTGACAAAGATTCTGATCGGTCATTACTTCCTCTACGTGCAGCCTTACCTAGCCTTTCTTGACGGCCTTGTATTAAGGCGAGTTCAGAGAATGTACGTTCAATAGTCCCCAAAAACCTTCCTTATACCCGTGCCACATGGACATATTTAATGCCATTAAGTGCTTAATGCCTTAAGTTTTAATGGCATTCGTGCGGTGCCACACGCATGAATTTAATGGCATTAGCCTTACTGCCATTCGCGACCTACTGAGTTCGCCACAGCTCATTCGCCCGTGCAATGAGTACTCTCGTTTTCATTCCACACGAGGAAAAGCATGCAGCTTTGTTAGTAACAACTTCCTAACCAGTAGGAAATAGTTAATTCTTAACTTTCAGTCAGATGAGGCAACTATACCGCATTTTCGATGCGAAGAGCGCCATTTTAACCAGCCTTATTGACAGGTACTCTCGACTTGTGTGCTGAAATGCGAGTTTATGGCTACTTTTTCGACTTGTAAAGCAGGAACAGCCGTATTTTCTGGAAAATCGCTTTTATATTACATTTGAACAACATTTCCCATATATTCTGCTCATTAGCAATGTTTATATTCAGATGAAACTTTTGACTACCTTGCAAGCGTTATCGTCATCGTCACGTTCGATAATGGCATTAAATGTGGACGTGTAGCACCAACTCCTAAAATAATGGCATTAACAAACTTAAGGCCAAGGGGATGTTTGTGCCGTGATCAGTGAATTGCTACATCTGCAAGTAACGAGGAACTATTAAACAACGAAATTATTTATGACGCTATGTTAGTTTGAGACATAGCTCACTTCAGCAGTCTCTTAAAAAGGACATTGAGATCATGCCTTACACTATAAGATGTGTGCCAGTAATGAAGGACACCGGAATTCCGTGTGAACTTTTTCTGTTAATAAGACTGCTTAGGGTATGAAGAAGCTATATGCTTATAAACACGCACAATCGACACTTTCAGCGAAGTCACTGTTTAGAGAACAGTTCATTTTAGCTCAGAACATATATGCTGCGAAAGTTCAAACTCGTGAATGATCGCCCTTTCTTGACGTGCGCGCCTTTATGTGCGGGCAGGGTAAGTGAGTGATAGTGGCATGATGCCCTATGCCGAGGTCGCAGAATTCGACCCAGTCAAATAAAGCAAGACGAGGTCAAGGATGTTCCTGATATTCCATGAGGCAACAATAAAAAGAATCTTCGAAGATGGCCGAGTAGCCTAAGACATCAGTAAACGAAGCTTCTTTGTTGTGCCCGCCGCCACTGGCTCGATTTCCACTCAGGGTTAGAGTAGTGTAGTTGTTTTTCTTTACTGCGTTAGCAGTTTAGCCTCCTTTCTCAGAAATTCAAAAATTTCTGTGGTGTGCGTGTGCGTGTGTGTGTGTGCTTGCGTGCGTGCGTCCATGCATGCGTGCGCCTGAGCATGTGTATGCACACGCGTGTATAATTTGGTGAGCGCACATCCGGGAACTCACTGGCAAAAAATTGACAGACGGTTGCAATTGTCGGTAATGCGAGGTTTAAGCGCAACTCATCACACGTCACCTGGCATGTGGCGTATTACGCGGCTATATCCACTCTTAGGGTCCTCCCGTGGCAGCCACCTTCCAGGTGGCGTTTAATTCGCTCTGCTACTTGGACAACCGGTTACGCCGACTACGCCGACTACGACGCGGAACGCGGGTACGGGTGCATAAGAGCTGCGGTCTAAAATGGCCCATCTATCTGCAGCCGATCTACCTGAGGTAGAATGCTGTGAATGCTGCACGTGTGCCGTCGCAAAGCGTTCCACAAAAGAACGTCATCAAACATGAAGCCTCTTGCATATGCAATTGAAAACGCTAGTGAATCCTGCCGCCGCCGTGCAAAAACTTGTTTTTGAGTCGTCGCGGTGGTGAGCGGCGAGGTTCCAAGTTGGAAATTTTCGCTGGGACGAACGCGCCGCTCAGTCACCAATTCGCTTTCATGTGAACCAACACAAACCTCAGACACAAACAACACGAAGCGAGGGTTCTCGCACAGCTTCCGCCCTCACCGTTCGACCACGTTTTTTATGTGGCACTCTCGGTAAAAGAAGACGCATCACGTTCGCTGCTATTGACGAGGGTGACGCTGGTGAACATTGTCACAGTTCGGTTGCACTACACATAAATACCCCCGAAAGCCAAAACGATTAGACAGGCGTCGCCGCAGCGCGGAAGTAGCGGACACCTTAAATTTCCTCATTGTGCTATTTTCTTTAGACTACCTATATAGCCTCTACAGAATGCAGACGACTCAGGTAGTTACAGGGTATTTGTTTCCTGTACCGTTGTATCGGCAACCTTTTCTGGAGTTCCTTAACACCAGTGTTATAAAGTGCGTTAAGCGAATGTACATGTATTTCTTCTTCTGCAAAACGTTCTTCTCTTAAGTGCACACATAGACGCTGCCTGTCAAGGCATGACTTCATGCTGAGATGTTTGTGTCATGTACGGTGAATTGGCGCTTATGCAATGCGCCAAAGACCATTGACCATTTTTTTATTCTGTGCAATGATGCTACGCTCTTCTGAGACATAATTACGGCGAACGTACACTTGAGAAGGACATTGAAATCACACGGCTTAGTGCCCGTTTTTTGCCAGTGGAGAAAAACAGTGTTGTGCCGTGTAATCTAATTATGTTGAGGGGACAGTTTAGTCTCTGGAAGAGCCGCATGATGGACCGCCACTCCGAACAGCCGTGGTCTTCGAAATATTTGTTCCGTAAGCAGTACGCTTTGATACGGGGACTATATGTTGCCCTGGAAGGGTCGCCTTGCTGGCTCCCCTATCTATGCATGGGTGTGCCTCTCAGACTTTCTATGTTTAGAGAGGTGGGGACGTATTGCACAGACTGGTGTTTTGTGGCATGGGCTGACTCCGAGTTTCCTTTTCGGCCCTATTTCCATGCAATAAAGAAAAATAATCGTCGCCGTAGCTAGATTGGTAGAGCACCGGACGCAAAATTAGGAGGTCGAGGGTTAGGATCCTACTGGCGGCATGTGTTTTTTTTTTCAGTTTAATCAATTATCGTTAAAAATAATTACTCTTTAAGCTCCTATTGATGGACACCACAAATTATTTAAAAAACATACTTCCCCTATGCTCCTTGGTTACGGACACAGTGTTACGGTTATTGTTGGCTTCCGTCATGTGCGGCAGCGAGAGGCAGATATAAGCCGCCCGTCAGAGAATTCAAGAAACAGCAGTCTGAGAACAGCGTGACGATGCTGCCCGCTAGCGATTGGCATTTGTTTTTTTTTAACATATATATATATATATATATATATATATATATATATATATATATATATATATATATATATATATATATATATATATATATATATATATATATATTACCAGAACAATTTCAATGCATCGACATAACACAAAATCACTTCATCGCAGTTACATTTCATTTCAGTGGCACCTTTCTACGCGTTTATCACATCCCAGCGAGCGCATGCATTTGCCCATTGCCTCTTTGTGTAATGACTAATTTTTTTTTCTGAGTATCGTACCGCTGCTACATGCCCGCCTTTCATTGCTTATTTCCGTCGCGTGGAACGAAGAATGTTCGGATTCTTTAAAAAGAAAACGCATATGCATATTTCTTTGTTTTGTAATAATAGTATTATGTGTATTCTAACGCATCAAAGCGGCGCGGAGTCTATCAGGAACGCTGTAGTGGAGGACTCCAGATTAGCGTAGACCATCTGGGGTTCCTTAGAGTGCACTTGCACCGCACAGTACACACGTTTTTGCATTTCGCCGCTATCAAAATGCGACCTCGCCACCGGTATCGAGCCCGCGACCTTGGCATTAGCAGCCCAGCACCACAGCCACCGAGCCATCGTGAGAGGTCATATTCATTATCTGCTGTCTGAAACAAGGAATGCCTCAGAAAGTAAATGTTGCACAACGTGATTGGATCATTGCGCCTATACTTCACGTATTTATGGTACTCAAAAAAAAAAAGAAAAGGGAAAAATGAAAGCCATTCTCAGTGCTTTACGAGTTAAAGCAGTGCTAATAATGCGTGTAAAGCTGTACGTAAGCATGTAAAAGGGTGATACTATAAAATCCAACGTTTCACATCAATCTGGAGTAAAATACTTTAGAATTACCAAAAGCACATTGCGGAAACGCCAATTAGCTTTCTTTCTTTACACGAGACTTATTTCAGTTTTGTTGTTGAACTGGATGCCATTTCTACTGGATGCCATTTACGCCCTCCACAGCGCCGACAGCTTTCGGTGGGTAAATCTACGCGCTGGCACATACCATTTGGTCAAAAAAACAGAAACAAAGTATGCCGTGTTGCACAAAATGTGCTGCTGAACCGAGTCCTGAACCGGTTCGGAACGGTTCCTTTGAATCGTTCCGGTTCGGGTTCAGTTCCAAGATGGCGAAAAAAGTTTGGGTTCGGTTCGGTTCCAGTTCCGGGCAAAAATTCGGGTTCGGTTCCGGTTTCGGGTTCAGGTTCGGTTCCGGTTCGACACCCTGCATAGAACACCAGTAGCTATCTATGGTTGGTGCGCCGAAACCTTCCCAGCATTTCGTCGAAGAAAGAAAAACGGGCAAAAAAGAGCCAGGGAAAGCTAAACTCCCGCTTCACTGTGCAGCGCTGCGGTTTCGCAAGGCATCCCTTTGTAAGCTCTGCCCGTTTGCCCCTTTAGTGCTCTCCGTTGTTCTCTCCTCCCCCGGCGGAGGCTAAGCGGGTCCCTTTCTGTTTAACGTGACCATCGAACGCCGTGAAGCGGCTTGGCTGCTGCGCTGTGCTGGAGCCATTTAGACCTTGCGCTTTGTTTCCGCCCTCGCATTTTCTTTCTTTCCAGTCTAAAGCGAACCGCGGGAGTTAAGCTCTTGTTTGTCCCTTTGTGCCGCTTGTAAGCCGCCTCTGCAACGTTTTGGCGGATGTTTATTTGACTTTGTGACGTCATCGTGGATGGAAAACAGCTCGTTCTGTCGGAAACTCTGCAATAAACAGGAAGGCTGCGGGTCTTCAGTGAGCGTCTGCTATTCATTTTTTTTTTTGTCGTTTTCCTTCGCTGCTTCGTGTTTCTTTTTTATCGCCGGTTACACGAGTAAATTCATTTTGTGGTGCCTTCTTTTCAGTCGTAAATGAGAGCGGAGAAAGAAGCCACGTGTTTTTTCGGCGCAGGCCTCTGCTCGTCTGGAGAGTGTTTTGGCCAGTTTCGCTCGTGGCAGCGGTGGAAACAAAAACAGGGCACCTTTATTCAAAAACGCTCTTTCTCTATATATGGAATCGCTTCGGGAACAGGCGCCATTCGCGCTCTGGCTTCTTTAACTAGCAGTGCAGTGCTGCGTCTGCAGCGCATTCGCCGATTCAAGTGCACACAGTTCACGCGCGTCCGTGCGTCTTCTACTTGGAGTTTATTTGTTTGTCTATTGCTGGCGAGCACGAACTAAAAAAGAAAAGACCAGAAAGTCTTAGACCATTGCCAAGCTAAAAACTGTTCTCCTGTTGGTTTTGCTTGCTCTCACTAAAACCGGCTTAACTGCTTGGCAAAGTCACGGTGCGAACTGTGTGCGTGCGCGCGCGCGCGCGCGCGTGCGTGCGTGTGTGTGTGTGCGTGCGTGTGTGTGTGCGTGTGTGTGTGCGTGCGTGTGTGTGCGTGTGTGTGCGTGTGTGCGTGCGTGTGTGTGTGTGTGTGTGTGTGTGTGTGTGTGCGTGCGTGCGTGCGTGTGTGTGTGTGCGTGTGTGTGTGTGTGTTAGAAGTACAGCTAACTGTACCATAGACACGTGAGCTGCCCACGGTATACTCTTTCTACAGAACGGGCGGTGTTAACTGTGGTCGCACCCGGAGATACAAGGTCACCGGCCAACCTAACGGACTCGTTTTCCTTCAGCTCCAGAAGGATGAAGTGACTAAAGATTAACTGCGCCGATTGAACGGGCGAGCTGTTTTCAGCTGTAGTGTACAAGGCGCTGTAATATGTCTGCCACAAAACCAGCTCCGGACGGACGGACAACAGCTAAATGCGAGGAATGGCCACTATAAGTTGTAGCGCACTAAAAAAATTAGAGTGGACACTTGAGATCCGCCTTAAGGGTGTGACGCGACAGCGTTAATGATAATGAGTTCATGTTCATATATGCGGAATTGGACATTCTCGACTTTACATTCATAGATACCTGGGATTCATATTACCACTTCTGGCGCAGTGCTGTGCAGCGGTTAAGCGATGCACCACTGCCCAGCGATGGCAGGGACTGCCACCGGTGGGGGCTTGAGTGACGACCCAGGTTGCTCTTCCCGAGCAAGCTCTCGCGACTAGTCATGAATTTATCTTCCCCCTGCCACGGTGGCGGGTTTGCTCACAATTCGGTGTGAAGATATTGTTGACGCCGCAAGGTCATGTGACCTAGGTGCCCCCCCCCAAGGTTGCAAGCCAGATCATCTAGAAATCTGGCAGTGGAACTGTCGCTTCCTGGAGACGAAAAGCAACTCCCTGCAGATGTTTATTCAAAATCAACCGATACCCCCCGACGTCGTTTGCCTCCAAGAAACGGGAAGCGCCCCGTACGCCAATAGATACCTCACATACACCCACCATACGGTACCTAGAGTAGCTACACTAGTGGCACCCATACTAACAGTCATATCTCACGATCTCAACTTCCGTGAAAAAGATCAAGTCCTCGTCGAGATTGTTTCTCAAAAAAAGAAGGAAAAAAAAGCGTGTTCATCCTAAACCTCTACAGTCCTCCAAGCAACACGCAGGAAGATTTCAAGCCAGTTTTACTAGAATGCGCACGTATAGCAGGAAAGCACCCCGAATTATTACGGGAGACTTAAATGTTGTTCACACGGCGTGGGGCTACCACAAGGACACCCTGTAGGGAAGCAACCTGTTGGAAGCAGCTTAGTACCTGGACCTCCGCCTAATGACTTACATCATGTGCCCCACTAGAATAGGGAACAGTGTTAGCAGAGACACTTGCCCAGACCTAGCTTTCAAGAAAAAAAAAATAAGACACTGCACAAGGACCGATTTGGAAGAAACTCTGGGCAGATATCACAAAATTCATAGCTGATCCTTAACGACAGCCCGCATGAGGAGGACTACTGGCTCTGCAAAAATAACGAACTGAGATAAATTCAGGGATATTAAACCGCCAGAAGGCGACCTCACAACAATTGAAGATTGGGTTAAGAACATATACCCTATTCACTCGCATATAGGTCGACCACGAATATAGGTCGACCCCTATACACTGGGCTCGCCGAGAAATAAAAAAAATTATTCGAATATAAGTCGACCAATATCTTTTGAAAAACATGCACATACGACGTAGGACAAGCGCACACTTCATCTGACTTTAATCCCTGAAAAGCGAGCAAATATACAGAAACCTAGGCATGCGCAGAAAGAAACCTGATGTGCAATCAGCAGAATCGTTCAAGATATGAAATCTCATTTTTGAAAAGGTTCACAGATGTATCGCTGACACAAATTTTTCCTCCTTTTCATATGTGGTACGCCTCCAAAACCTCCCGTGCTTTACTATCACCGCTCCTGCCCAGAACGCCAAAATATACTGCTTCCTAAGCTGTCTACCACGATAAATCCCCAGAAATGAGCGAAATAGCAATGCGGGTACACACAGCAATTAACTGTGTACACCCGCATGATGATGATGAAGACCTGCGTCATGAATATAGGTCGATAACTAATTATGGACAACATTTCTGAAAAAAAAAAGGTCGACCTAATGCGACTAAATACGGTAAGATGGTGACGCAAAAATGACCGAAATCATCCAAACGACAACTGAAACACCCGAGGTAGACAGACATCTCCTCCAATTATGGAAAGCCCGAAAAGGTATAGTGAAACTGCGGAAAAAGCAAATATTAAATAGAAAACCAAAATTTGAAAATAGCGAAGGTTACGGCAGAAGCCCAAGTGTATGCTATAAAGCTCTGCAAGCAAAACTGGGTAGCGAGTTTTGTGACTCGCTGAACGGTACCCTAAGTACGGCCAAAACATGGCCGAACTTACGATGCCTAATAAACCATCCAAAGTCAAATCGGGCTCAAGCAGAGCACTCCATTCCATAAATTTCCGGGCATGGACGCAGATTTAATAACAGCCATGCACGAAAGTACATAGGGGACCCCTCCCCTGATTGCCAAACTCCATATGAGGGCTAGCCAAACCCCTACCTTGATTCCACCATAACAGGATAAGAGGTCTACGCAGCAGTCCGTATGTCCACAAGGAACACTACCCTGGGAGGTGACAGGGTTACAGAGGGCATAATCAGGAACCTAAGCAACGACCACCTGACGGACCTAACCAAGTACATCAACGAAGAACTGTTGGAGAAGGGCCAGCTCGCGTCGGCTTGGAAACACGCGGACATCATCACTATACCTAAGGCAGGAAAGCCCCCGGCTATAGAAAGTCTCCGTCCAATCTCCCTCACTTCTTGCCTGAGAAAGCTCTATGAACGAGTAATACACCAGAGGCTTTAAAATTATATAGAAGAAAACAACTTATTTCCTTCATGCATGCTGGGCTTCCGCGTGGGACTCTGCATGCACGCAAGATGCCTTCCTCCGTATCAAAGAAGTCATAAATACTTCCCCTAAACACGGCGAAAACCTCCTCCTCGCACTAGACTTGAAAGGAGCATTCGACAATATTGGCCACCACACCATATTACAAGAATTAACAATATCAACTGCGGGGAGCAACTACGCGAAGGCCTTTCTCTCGAATCGCACTGCCACCATAGGAATTGGAGAAATCCGGTTAGCCGCGGTACCCATGCCCAACAAAGGCACGCCGCAAGTCTCTGTAGTCTCTCCAATGCTGTTCAACATAGAAATGCTCAACTTAGCTCAAAAACTCTTAACCCGCGAAGATATCGGCTTCACCTTCTACGCGGACGACATCACCATGTGGGCTACACTTGATCCTTGGCGCAGAAGGAAGAAGCTCTGCAAGCAGCTATAGGTATGGTCGAAGAATTTGCCGAAGAGAGCGGTCTTCAGTGCTCCGCGGAGAATTTCGCACTTATCAGGGTACACAGGAAAAATTACACGTCCCCGGGAGAACTTTTACTCTACCTAAGAAACCAAAAGATTCAGGAAAAGAGAAAGTCAGAGTTTTGGGACTGTGGTTGCAAAACAATCTAAGAGCGGATTATACAATCAAAACTCTGAAGGCTACGGTGAACCAAATACTAAGAATGATTAGAAGGGTTACCTGGCATCGGAAAGGGAGGAGGGAGGAAGACACCCTCTGCCTAGTTCAAACCCTAATCGTAAGCAGGATTACCTACGGGCTTCCCTATCAAGAGATCAGAATCGTCAATAGAAGGGTCATTGATACCATCATAAGGGGAGCCTATAAAACTGCCCTAAACATCCCATCAATGGCATCAACGTAACGTCTTTGGGCACTCGGAGTACACAACACCTTCGAGGAGCTCAGGGAGGCGGTTCTGTAGGGTAAAAAAAAAAAAAAACACCTAACCACAACACAGACGGGTAGGGATATCCTGACGAGACTGGGGCTATGACAGGCACTACGAACTAGTAAGAGCAAGTCCCAAATTTCGACACCTGCAAGAGAGATCTATGCAAACCCGATACCGAGGCACATGCACCACGAACGGCAGAAGAGTAGAAGGAGAGCCAGAGTCAAAGCACTGGCAAAAAAACTATCAAAAGAACCGGCAGCGGCACACGTGTACATCAGGGCCTATGCCGAGCCAGGCAGGCTCGTGATTACTGCAGTCGACAACCAGAAGAGGCCAATCATCAGGGCTTCAATATATGCCCAAGATCCTGCGGAAGCGGGATCACTGGCCATAGCCATCACCACCAAGACTCAAGACCAACAGGGGAAGTCATCGCACATAGTGACGGACTCCGAACTAGCCTTCAGAGACTACCTTGCTGGAAAACCTCACGGAAGGGCGAGCACACTATTAAGTACACTCAACACTCACACAGAATAATATGGACACCTGGTCAGGAAGGCCTAGCTGGAAACGAGGGAGTGAATGATCTAGCGAGTTCTCATAAACCTCATCCCCCTCCAAGGACCGTATGGCGACAGGCTAGAACACCTTAGGCTAGAAAGAAGGCATTTCTCACCGCCGCACAAATAACTGTCCCCCTCGAATACAATTGACTGGAGCAGAATACAAACAAACACATATCCAAGTCTTCACAGGTTACACAAGATCGAACCCACACAATACAAGTTACTGTACTTGGTCCGGAGCGAGCCACACGCTCGACCACACATCTTGGAAATGCCAGGACAAACCGGAAAAAACGTTAATGGTGCCATACCCGACACACGAGCAGTGGAAGGAGGATCTGACCAGCTACAACCTGAAGCAGCAAGCCTAGGTCATCCACCTAGTCCGCAAGTCAGCTGCCGCCAGCGGAGCCCTGTACTAGGGGCCCGACCACACGGCTCCTGCGAATTACTCTATTCTAATTAAAGTTTTTTCTCTCTCTCTCTCACACACACACACACAACGCCGATGACGACGCCGGTTTTTCTGCAGAATAGGAGCTTAACGCTATCGCGTTAAAAGCCGCCATCCTTCTGTGTACCCCGCAAGTGGGGCGACGGACGATGGCTGTCACATCCTGGCCCTGTTCTTCTGTGTAAAGTCCTTAGGCATACTCTTTGGAAAGTAGTGGACCCTTAGCTCTACGAACTTGCTTCATCGTCTAACCTCAAGCGGGGACACATTTGAGGGCGGACGACGAAGTAGCAGCGACAAAGTTCCTCTGAAATCAACCAAACATGACTATATATCCCTCACCACGGACGCTCCGCAGGGCCCGGTTTGGCCTGGCCTCCAACTGTGTCCTACCGCCAACGCCACCGCGTCGACGCACCGAAGCGACGGGGCGTCCCTTACCACTGTGCCGGATGCGCCCAGCCGACCGACGTACCCATGGCAACATACCGAAATCTGCGGAAGGGGTATGCTCGATCAACCAACATGGCGCCGTCGTTGTTGTTTGCCTCATGTTGTTGTTGTTGTAGCCTTTGACAGAATGGCACATACCCACACTGGGGGATCGGCCAAGAATCGTGAGGTAAACGTTGGTAATCACCTCATAAAATGGCGTCGTTTTTCTTCGAAATGCGACCGTCTGTACATCGCACACATCGTAGTTATTGTTATTTACTTAACAGACAAATAGGGCCGCGTAGGAATAGCAGTCCAAAACAGGCTGAAAATAGATATTGGAGTCGAATGCCAATGTGACCCACTGGTCAAGCTCATCCGCTCAAATTTTAGAGCGCAGCTCTTTGGCGTCCGTTCCTGGGTTTCGCGTCGTCGTCGGCGTCGGCCTCGTAACCAGCTCCGCCCCCAATGTCACGCTTTTCAATTGGTCGAAATGCTCGTGACGTCACAGTGCGCGAATTTCAAATGGGGCCAATTGTACTTTGGCTAGTAACCATGCAACCAATCAAAGGGATCGTATAGTGATGCTGCAACTAAGTTGGACTGAGTTTAGTTAATTGCTTAATTAATCAATTAGCCTAATTAATATAGAGGAGAATGAAGAGGTCAGAAGAAAAGAAAAGAAAGACGCGCGCCGCAGCGACAACAGCGTCCGCGGAAGGAGACGCTGCTGAAAAAAAACAGATAAGTACGAAGCCGCGTTCCCTCCACCACCACGCACTTCCCCACTCAGTAAGACGTTGCTCGTTTCATATACGTTGTGTCGAACATCCTAGACAGTTCCAACAATTGACAGGTTAATGACAGAACACGATGGATAGAAATACAAGAATATAAATATGAAATAGCCTAATTAACCTTTCTAGTTAGACCGCATAAATCAATAAAACCGAGAACGAAATTGGTCGAGTTGGGGAATCGAACCAGGGTCTCCGGAGTGCGATACGAGCAAGCTAGCCACTCCGTAATGCCAGCTGAATGGTTTGGAATGAACAAAGGCGCGTCTAGCTAATACGGCGTCTTCGTTCACTCCCATCTTCCCCCTTTCCCTTACGGCGAGGTGCAGGTGTCCACCCAGATATGCGAGAGAGATACATTTCCTTTCCTCAAAAAATAAATTTACCGTCCAGCAAGGCGTACAGCCGAATTGGCGATGGCGTTCTGTGGACTCCCTGGCAGCGTTGCAAGACGCTGTCGCGTTCCACTCTTACAGGCGAAGCTTAACATGTTAACCACACATCAGTAACACACGCAGACAGCCAATGGACGCGTCATTCGCTGGCAGCACTTGATTCATCATTCACAACCACATTCTTAACGTACGCTCCCTTGCCGCACATGCCAAGGACGTACACCACGATCACATTCTGCGCCATTCCTCTGTACTTTGCTTTGCTGAAACCTGGATGGATCCCGAAGAGCCTCTCGAAATCATAGATTTCCTATACTGCTGTGGTGCTCGCAGAGACCACAACAGAGCGGCGGGAGTCGCTATCTACTTGCGCACAGGTCTCTCTGCAATACCAGTCGAAATGTTTGGCACGTCACATGAAGTTGGCGAACTGTGCGCCGCAAAGTTGCCCAACGGCTTGCTGGTAGTAGCTGCCTACTTCGCCCCTACCGCACTCACGAAAGACGTCGTGCACTTCCTGCAACTCGCATTAACCGTCCATCGATCCACACCGATGTTAGTAGTGGGGGACTTTAATGTTGACATAAAGACAAACAGCAATTTCCTAACACTTATGCGGGAGAACATCCCGTTCCTCTCGCTCGTAACGCGTCCCACGGCTGTGACAACCTCGCGAGGCACTTGTATAGATCTCGTCTTTGAGAATCAAGCATTGGTGTACCAAGTCGAACATATATCAGTCTATTTCTCCGACCACAAAGCTTCCTTCATGACTGTCAAGAACTGTTAGTGGAGTCTTTGTTAAAGGAATACGTGTGAAAAATAAAAAAAAAAATTCTGTGATAGCGCATACATGTGTTGCTCGATTTCTTTGCCTCAATCTATCGAAAAGATGAAACAGCTTATTTGCTGCGCTCAAATTTCGCATTAGGAAGTAACGTAATGGTCGGTAATTTTTTTTCCATGCTTCTTTACATAAGCAGTGTGGGTCAAGGCAAGCCGGCGCACACACGATTGACGCGGGGACAGCGCTGCGTTGTGTGGACAATTTTGTAATGTCGGTGTAATCGGTTCTTTAATAAATCTCATCGTGGATCGGGAGCCCCGCACGCTCTGCGCTTCTAGTGTCGCGCACGCTCCTGCTCGGGCCTAGATTCGTTCGTGTTCAGACTTAACCACCGTGACCGCAGCTGGGAACTTCTACATATATGTACCTGTTGCTTGAAAATTTTTCTTCGTTTTTTTTTTTTTATGACAGTATGCCATCAACATGGTCGCATGAAGAGAGCATCGTCAGCTGGTTGACCGTTGGAACTACTCCGGCACCTCTTCACTTCAGGGATATTATTCGCATTGCCAACGAACTGCGTGGTGCTTAGTCTTGGCGCCACGAACAACGACCTCTCCGCACTGAGGCACGCGTCTGGGGTGTCAGCGTGAAGATGGAGCTGCACGTAGGCGAACAAGGGCAGAGAGACCTGCGCCACCACTCCTGAGTTGTCCCATGGTGGACAGCTCTCCTCTCTGCTTATCCAGCGGTTCACGACAGGGAGGTTGGTGCGGCTTCGCTGCTGCGGTGGTGGCGTTTTCTCCGTCTTTATTGCAGCGTCTTTATCGCAGGAATACCCAAAAACGATTTAGCACTGGCATGTTTTGAAAGGACGCTGTCTCTTCACACCGCGGCTTTTTGTAGCGATGTGGAAAGGCGCTGTGACGATGTGATGTCCGTATTTGTGTGCTGGACTCACCTCTATGGAGCATGCAAGTCGGCCTTGCGGCAGCTGAGACTGTTGAGCGATAGCTTAAAGAGCTCGTCGGCTCGCCAAGTTGACGTGCGCCGTAAAGCTGTAACGCTTGCGCCGGTGACGCTGGTCTGGCAACACGAAAAGTTACGCCAGAGTTCCGTCGCTAAATGTAGCGGGCGCGGTGGCTCCCTCCAAGGCCTCGTGGGCGCTCTACGAACCAGCGGCGAGCGCCAAATTCAAACGACAAGACGTGGCCGCCGCGGTGGCTCAGTAGTTACGGCGCTCTGCTGCTGACCCGAAAGACGCGGGTTCGATCCTGGCCGCGGCGGCCGAATTTCGATGGAGGCGAAATTCTAGAGGCCCGTGTACTGTGCGATGTCAGTGCACGTTAAAGATCACCGGGTGGTCGAAATCTCGGGAGCCCTTCACTACGGCGTCCCTCATAGCCAGAGTCGCTTTGGGACGTTAAATCAATAAACCATTTTCGATTCGTGTGTGGAGCATGTGTGGTCGTGTTATGTCGCGCTTGGTGAGCCCGGCAATATCCTTGTGCCATCGCCGAATCAGGCTGGGCATTGCCTAGGCGTCCACTCATTTTTGTGGCGGGGCACGCTAAGAACTAGCCATTCGTGTAAAAAATCGTAGGTGTTTTGTTACCTGAAGGAATTTAGCGACAACACTTAGATACGAGAGCAGAAGCGAAATTTTAGTGGAATAAAGCAAGTCTTCGGTTCAACAACATTTCTGGTGACATTATGGTGAGGCAGACCTCCGAGGTGGTGTGATGAAGATTGAGATGAGCTTTTTTTGAGATGTGCTTCGGAAATACAAAAGGCAGCGACGAAGCGCAACAAAACGATTATTGAGACAGCTTATAACGCGGACGTGTTTTTAAGCGCGACAGCCCTTAGTGCTTTATCGAGCAGACATGACAGAATAAAATTGCGAAGGAGCGTTCGTGTCGAGGATGCAAAAAAGAAGATGAAAATCTTGGAAAACGCTGCCATGCTAAGCGGACACTGTGCAGCAGCCGGAATAAAAGAAAGAAATCGTAGCACTGGCTACTCACAGTGCAGACTTTGCGCAGGAAGCCGAGAAAAGATGACGGACGCAAAGTAAGAGCCTGCACCTCGAGGGAAAAGTTTCAGCAACTTTGGGCGATGACATGCGCAGCCGAACCCTTAAAACGCTTCGGACACTGCGTGTTTGCTGCGATACCGCATCAGCCATTTAATAGGAGTCGACCGGTCGAGCTCTTAGGGACGAAGAGGCGCAAGGATCATCGGCTTGGTCAGAGAAGTGAGACCCTGCCGAGTGCACTGCACTGGTCTATTATTCCGGGACTGCTCACCTCAGTGATGATGGTTTGATTTTAATGGCGAAAGGGTATACTTTGACTAGAGAGAGCCAGGACTAAGATGTTTCACTCCCGGGATGCGTTGAAGTCAAATACACATTCAACCGAAGTATTTCGCCCGAGCGAAGCTGATCACGAGGCCAGGGAAAAGCTTGCACCCATTGGAGCACCTATGGGTGCCCGGCGGTCCTGGGGACGGAGTCCTATAGCTCTGACATGCGAGCCAGATGAGCAACGCTATAGGCGATCGCTGCGGTGGCTACTCACCTTCTATTGGGGCTAGTAGAAGTTCCCCACAGCCGCCTGACATGTGGTCAGCAATTCGCTGAGCTTTGACGAACCGGCTAACGGTCTGAACCTTCCAGTTTCGACACGTGAAGCAACTCGGGAAAATCCACTTGACAACCCCATACGTGACCTCCGAAAATTCCTTCTGTGCGTTGAACCTTTCGATACACGTGCACTCCCATGTCTCACTTTTCTCAGCACGTAGCTGACCGGGTCCTGGGGAGCTTTAGCGTTGGGTGCATTAGGCGTAACGATGACGACGACAGTTGCAGCAGACTACAGAGAAACTAATAAAGGAGTTAAGGCTATGGCGTATGATGAGGCCCTTGGCTTCTGAAATGGCCTCTACAGCTGGTGAGCCCTTCTACTATCTGCTCACTCATTCTAAAGTAGAAGAAGCATTGTCAGAATAGTGACACTGCAACATGCGCGCCATACACTCACACTAGAACTTAGCTGCTTTAAAACGGGCCCTGTAGCAAAGTAAGGCACCCGTGAACCTAAGGGAATGCAAGCGGCCGCAGCGTATACGAGCCACATGCTAGCCTTTCTGCGCGCTTATTTTGCTGCGCTTGGAGATTGTGAAATTTTTGTCTTGAGTCCTCCTCCACAGCTTTCGGAGTACTATGCGATATGGCAAAGGTTCCATGAAAATGCATAGCGTGAGGTCCATCTACCCTTTACCGATTACTACTTTTTCCTCGAATTCTCGAAAAACTTCTGCCGCACTCTCACTTCGCCTTGCACCGCGATCCTTCGAGCGGAATGTATGCGGGCCAGGTTTTAGTCAAAAGTGAGTAGCGAAATTTTTTTTTGCCTTCGTCTGTGTTCCTTTAAAAATAAAAAAAGGAGAGAGAAAACGGAAAGAAAACCACCGGCGCCGCAACATTTTGCCACCCTGCTTGCGTCCCATCGCCAAAAGTGACGACGCCGACGAAAGGAACCGGGAGCACGATAACGCGCACAACTTGCTCACGAGTGAATAACCGACGAGGAAACGATGGAATCAGGGAGCAGCAGCCGACGCGAGAGCCAGCGCGCCTCGCTGGGAACAAGACCAGCTCTGGACTCCCCTGCAGCGCCTCGCTGCTGCTACCGCCGCCGCATGCGCCGCGCGTTTGATACCCCTCAGCGGGCGTCGCTATATGCGCGACGCCCGCCCGCTCGCCGAACTCTTGCGGCGCCTCTTTCCAACTTTTGTTCGCTCCTCTGTAACCGGATGCCTGCTCGTTCGAGTCGTAAATTTTTTGCTTTGGCGCATTGTTTCCGCTTCGCAGTGCTCTCGGGCCGACGAGACGCGAGCCGCCTCGGAAAAAAAAAGCAATGAAGAAAACAAAGAAGAAAGCGCCACGAGAAAAGGCGGTGTGCGATTGGCACCTTTCTCTCCGGGCCCAAAATTTCGAGGCGCCGAGCGAATGACGTACAAGCCGCGGAGGAAAAAGCCTGGCGACGGCGAGCACTCCATGGGCGGTCTTAAGAAGCAAGCGTAATTTGTTCCCTGTTTCGGTGTAATATGAACGCAATAACAAAGCCTCTGCTTGGGGGAAGGGAAGAAAAAAAAAGAGAAAGTGTGAACGAGCTTGCCACGTTTTGTTTAACTTTTGTACCTGTTTCTTCGTCGGTAGTCAACCCGCGTCCCCTCCATTCTTTTTCTCCTTTTCTTACTTTTTTTTTTCTCGTGCGCTCTCTTTTCTAATCAAAATCGAAACACGGCGCCAGCTGAAGCTAACTTTCATTCTTTCTTCCTGCGGCCTTCGTTTTCGTTTTTACCAGCCTCTTATTCTTTTCTCTCTTCGTCCGCTTCTTTTTTCGTCCATTCTGCTCTTGCGCGTGCGCTTCGAGTGCCCGCTGTGTGCGTGGATGATCTTTGCTTTGGCGGGAACACGGGCTGCGCCAGACGTTAGCAGACGACGCGAATGCCAGCGGCTGTTGCAATCGCTATCACATCACGAGCCAATGGGATTCCTGCGCCTGCACACGTCATCAGCATCCATCCAATGAGCAAGATTTTTATTTTTTTTCCCCCTTCACGTTCTCCTGCTGCGGTTGTCTGCTGTTTTCGCGTTGCGGACGACAGTTAGGGGGCTTTTTGCATAAGTGGCACGGCACACGACAGGACGGAAAAGGCGGGAAAAGAAACCTGGCGGCGGCGCCAGCTGGGAAACAGGGGGCTCCTGCTCTTCCCTCTGCTCCTCGTTTTTACCCTTTTTTCTCTTTTCTCTTTTTTCGCTCTGCCCATGTGCCGGCGCGTTTTGCTCCCTTTTTCGCCCGCGGAAAGTTGTCTTGAGTGAGCATTGTTTTATGCTCCGGCAGCGCTTCGCCTGCGCGTCGTTCTGAGGTTTCTCTTTGCCTGCTCCTCCCCCCCCCCCCCCCTCTTTCTTTTTTTTTGGTATTATTTTGGGCTCCCGGCATGTTGGCGGATGCAAGTTTTAATGAGACCTGCTGTGCTGTTTCTATTAGACAACATCAACAACGCGTGCCAAGAGGGACTCCTCCCAGCTTGGCGTCTTGTTTTGCATCAGACCGTTTCTGCTGCGACAGCACAGTAGAACCTGAAGGCTACGGTTGCCCGCCGCACAGCTTGGGCTCCCAGAAGAAAGGCGTTGCTAGCGACACGTGGTACCGGGTCTTTTTTTTTCCTTCTTTCTTTCTGAGGCCAAGGGAGGGGGCCTTGCTTGCGAAGAGCTTTGTTTTAAAGGGGGCCTTGCTTGCGAAGAGTTTTGTTTTAAAAGCTCAGCATATAGGGCTTATCCTGCGCATTTTACTGACATATGTCTGGTGTTTGGCATAAAACCGCGACAGAGATGCCTATGTTTGTCATGACACGTGCATGGTGCTCCTTTTGTATATGTCCTTTCCGCTTTAATTTCGATTCTTCCAGCGCAACGCATGGCAAAGTCATTAGTTCATAAAAATATGGCTGGTGGTTTAGCATTCCTAAGCATGAAATATTGCGGGAAAGCATAGTTTTTTTTTTTTTTTTGCAGCTGGACATCACCGCCACGTACCTGAAAGCGCGATTGAGGTGTCCACTGACCAGGAAGCTAGCTATGCGCGTCTTCTACTTTTACATCGTTAATGCTACCTTGCGTATACGCCGGTTGCCTATGCTCCAGTGCCGCGTTTCTGCAGCAGTATTTTCAACGCCAACGCGTGTTGCTCTAGTCCCGTGTTTCTGCCACAACGTTGTCCACGCCAACGCATGCAGCGCACATCTCTCTGTCACTACCGCCACGTAGCTCAAAATGTGAATATTAGTTTGACAGTAGTATTAGTTGATGAAGAAGACAACGTACAATGCACAGCGCGAGAGTGTGTAGCAGTTTAACGCGCGGCGTGTTCGGCTGTGGTGGGAGTTAAAACGTTCTTCTTCAAACTGCGTACCAATACGTTGCCTGTCAAAACTTGGCTGCAAGAGAGATGCGTGTTTCTGCCATCGGGGACTGATTGCCTCCTATGTAGAAGACCAAATAGTGTCGAACATGTATTTCTCGATTGCTGGGACGCTGTGTTATTCTGGGGAGTCCTTCCTTCAACATGCTTTTAAAAACGACTATACCGCTCGCACCCAGATGTATTCGGTTCCTCGCTTATATCAATTATATGGAGCTGTTTCTTCTTGGTCTGCTTGCAATCTGGCGGTATATATAGAATGGCAGTCAGCAATTGTGATCCTGACGTCCGCCCTGTGTGCAGTTATATTTTGTTGAGAATGTATGCAAGCTGCATGACATTCTCACTGAACCAATGTTTCAGTGATGAAGTCATTGAAATAATGGATGTTCTTGCTAAAATGAAAGTCCATAAGTTTTGACGTCAAACCAACCGCCAAAGTTGGGGCGTTTCTGCACTTGACGCAACAAGCAATAAATAAAAAATTATGTGTCGAAAGCCTGGTGCTCCCGCGCAATGGCCAGCGAAGCTGATCTCGCGCCGCCACGGGTTCGAATCCCAGTCGCGGATATTTATCTGATTCATTTTTAGTTATTTATTTTTACTGTACTGAGATTTGTGTGCACGTTGAGGAGTCCCAGGTGCTCGAAGATAATCCTCAGCCTTCCACTACGGCGCTCCCGATCGCCCACAGTGCTGCTTAGGCGCGCGACAACCAAGCAAATGAATCATTCAATCAATCAGTCAATCAACACTGCGGAAAGCCATAAGGACGCAATTCCGAGCGACTGCCGTAGCACATTACACATACTGAGAAAGCAGCGTTAAGAATGTTCTTCGAGACGTCCCTCGCGTATGCCGCAGTAGAATGTGGCTGCGGTGATAGCAGGGACGCTTGGTAACAAATTGAACTACATCACGCGTCTTGAGAAATTTTCTTATACGTCCAAAGGAGTGTAAATTTGGGGCAGACCTCTTTGAAAAAGGCAGACTAGTATTGCTCGTGGAACGCTGTTCAAGTCATCCATCCTCGACCTTCCGTTTTCCTGTAGTTAGGACAGGGAACGTTCGTCTCTTTGCGTTCTCAGCTTGAAACCTGTGGCGCGAAACAAGCCCAGCTTCCTTAGACATCGCTTTTAATTGTGAGGAAACTGTGGGAAACTGTAAGATACTATTATGAACACATCGATGGGAATGGTATACCATTCTGATGCGTAGTAAAATCTTGACTTTTAAAGTTTGTCCTGCGCTCGTACCGAGTAGTTACGAGTGCCATAGAAAACTAATGGGGTGCGTTTTTGACAGTAAATAGCAGAAAACTACAAGCCTCCCGAGGTGGGATCTGCGGATATATTGATTGTTATTGTACAAACTAAAGATATGCGAAAAACTGCGTAAATAAACAGATTCCCGTTAAAAAACATAGCGCTTGTCCTGAATACCTCGGTATGCATTGGGTAATGATGGGTTACTGAACACTCCAACTTTTATCAGCTGCACGTGATATCCGGAGACGGGACTGTAAAAGCTACCCGCAGGAGATAACACCTTAGACTAGTCGTCTTGAGTATAAGGTGCTGACTTGTACCGTACCGCACGGTACGCACGCGGGGCATTGTAAATTCGAGCCCAGATAGGCCAGATGTGGCTTACACGGAGCTGGAGAATTTCAGCTCAGATTAGTATATATATTAGTGTATATAAGACCGGAGACTATACCAACTGCTCCTCTTATGCGCGATTGTCGATTTAGGTCATGCGATTAGTTCCTGAAGGTCATATGCGTCCCATCGAAGTAAAGCTGTTCTCAAATCGTAGTGAATGGCCTTTGCGTGGTTTCTGCAAAAGAGCTGAATACGCCACCGTTGACATCACGCCTTGTTTTACTTTGTTTTCATGCCCTTTTATTATGTTCCAAAGGTGCATGTGAGGCACACACTGCCACGCAATGGACAGCTGCGGATTTATATCAATTGCCCAGGCTTCTTTGACGTGCACAAAAATACCGGCATGCAGCCATTGTTTGTTTGCTTTTTTTTATGTAATTCGCCTTCCTCGAAATGCGTCCGCCGTGGTCGGGTTGAAACCGGCCATCTCTCGTATTCAGCATCCGAATAGAGATGATCCTTTGCTGCGGGTTCTGCTCGTTTCATGCAGGTTATGTTAATTTATTGAAATTTCATCCACCTTCCAATATTGGTATTTATCGAATCCTTATCACAGTACGTAAGATATTATTCACGAAAGCTACTCTCAGGCACAGCTGCTTACTCTTCAGGCACTGGCCTTGTAGTAAATTTCGCGATTCCGATTCGACACCACCCGCGCTTATTTCAGCGAAATAGCGGATAGTCGATGCCGTAGAGCGAAAAGAAATAAACTAGCCTTGCAGCCTTGTAATGCGCCTGTGAAGAGAAACGCAGCTGTCGCGCCTTCACATTGCACCCCCCAAACACATCATCCTTGGGAGGAGCGATTCCCTGAACAAGGCGGCTTGTGGCACTAGCTCGCAATGTGCCAACTGGTTCGCTTCTATGATGTCTCTTGTTAGCGCTTTTGCTCAATGAGGCCTCAGAAATCCACAGGAGGCGTTTCTTTCAGTGGGGCAATCAATAAAAAAAACGGTAGCTCCTGGGCATCGAAACGTGTTGAACTGCCAGAACCTGCCAGAAGCCGCACGCTTTCTTTGGCGTGAAAATCCGAAAAACTTCTTTACATGTTTACATGTCAGACTCAAACTATTGGAGCTGCAGTAAGCTCTGTAACAACTTGTCTCTCGTTTGCCTTATCAAATATTCAGTCAACCTCTTATTACCCGCTCTACACATGGAGCCGGTATAAGCCCCGTATGTTTTCAAATAAGATAGTAACTTCGGACTAACTTTAAAATATTTTCTTGCGGGCCACGTCTTCATTTCCCAGATATATGAAAAATAGATAACCACAGTCTACTGCTGCTGACAGACACAACTTATAGCACGCGTCGCTGCAGAATTTGGAAAATGAACTCTACCTGCAAACCTGTTACCTGTGTCGCGGTGGAGGCGGGGCTTCAGGAGACCCCATCGATCCCAACGAGCTGTAAAGATAAAAACATACACTGGAGTAGGCGAGCTTCGAGTTCCGTATAGCATGACACCACATTTCAGCGCTGCGTGCGCCATCGAGTCCAAGTCGCTTACCAATTATGAGACGATCTTGTTTCAGAAAAGAGTCAGGTCGTTTATTTCGCAAAGACACGGCGTGCCATTGCTGCAGCTCCAGCCAGCACTCACGTGGCGCGGACATTGTCAGACTATATCCCAGGCGCCGAAGCATTGTACTTCTGCCGCGGACCTCACTATGTGCAATACAAGAGCGCAACTTCGTACGCAATCAACCCATCAGTGTAAGTATCGCCACCTGACAAGGAAGGTCGGTGACTTAGCACTGGTGCTGCAGGACCACCCGACACTCGTGAAGTTCCTGCTAGAGACAACTACGATGCCACTTGACAATACAGTCATATACGTATAGCGCGATGAAGCAGACATGAAAAATGCCATTGCTTCGTTTTTAGCTGCCTCTTCCCGTTGTCTGGCAAATACAGCACATGAAACATACTATGGCCTCTGTCTTCCAAAATGTTGTCAGCACCGTGGTTACAGAGTACCACATGCATAAGAGTTGGTACAGAGTACCACATGCATAAGGGTTGGTGCGCGTGTGGTACAAGCTGGGAGAAAAATTCAGGGGAAGCACGGTCACCTTACATGCAGCAAAGCGAAAGCCCTTGTGCCGTCCGCTCTGCTTTCTTGACTTTCCTTGTGTTGGGCGAGCGTCTTTCGTGGTTGATTCCCAGACGCTTCTTGATCTCGGAGTCTCTTCTGACGCATTCACTCCGCGTTCTTGGCTTTGGCTTTCTTGGCTAGGTTGGTGAATCTTTTGGTGAATTTCGAGTTACGACATACTACACCTTCGTTATATCGGATGTGTTCGTTATAACCGATTTCGAGTTACAGCATACTACTTCTTCGTTATATCCAGTATGTTCGCTATAACCGATTTCGGGTCGCGACATACTGCACCATTGTACAGTTAATTTTTAATCATGATTAATTAATTGGTTCTGTAATTGACTACCATCAAAGCACTATTAATTGATTATTGATTGATTAATTGTTGTTTAATGGTGACCTTGGGTGACCTCTGATTTGATTGACAGGTGGAGCGGACACTTCCTGCCCACAGATCTTGCGCACACTCGTGAGGCAAGTATAAGGCTTTCGCCTTAAAATGTGCCCAGTAGGCTCGAGGGATGCTTCGCTTGCATGTACCGCAGTTTTGACATACAGAAGTGGGTTTACCTGACAAAAACCCTGTCCGATCTGCAGTGTCGGTGGGTTCATTTCTGCATTTAACTCTTAGCCGTTCCAATTGTTCACGAGAAGCACCAGGATAGCGTACATGTACATGAAGATACTGTTGAATTTAGACAGCTTTCAGCTCAACGTTTAGGAAGGAGTGCAGCAAGCAATGCAATGATTTGTAAATTCAGCTTCATCATGGACAGTACCTGGCTGTCTACAGTGAACGAATTTTCTAGCACGGAACTTTTTACCATTTTACTGCCTCGGAATCAGTCAGTCAGTCGAGTGAAAATTCACGCAGACTCCTTGAGGTCCAGCAGATCTGAGAAGCATTGGATTTGTAGTTAGTTAGTTAGTTATATGGAGTTTTATGGCGTATAAGCGGATTTTTAGCGAAGTGGATGTTAAAGCCGTTGATTATCGGCCAAGTTGGTAAGACATTGTGGTTACAAAACTGCGCGAAAAGAGACAAGAAAACAGGAGTGGACGGAACGAGCGAGTAGCTCTCGTTCCGTATAATTCATTCATTCATTCATTCATTCATTCGTTCGTTCGTTCGTTCGTTCGTTCGTCCGTCCGTCCGTCCGTCCGTCCGTCCGTCCGTCCGTCCGTCCGTCCGTCCGTCCGTCCGTCCGTCCGTCCGTTCGTTCGTTCGTTCGTTCGTTCGTCCGTCCGTCCGTCCGTCCGTCCGTCCGTCCGTCCGTCCGTCCGTCCGTCCGTCCGTCCGTCCGTCCGTCCGTCCGTCCGTTCGTTCGTTCGTTCGTTCGTTCGTTCGTTCGTTCGTTCGTTCGTTCGTTCGTCCGTTCGTCCGTCCGTCCGTCCGTCCGTCCGTCTTTGCTCTCAAAACCAAGGTATTCCAGAGGATAGAATGCGGTGGATAAAGACGGCATTTTTTAGGCAATGTAAGTTGCGATTTTTTGAAGCCGACGTTCATACTAAGTAATTGCTTCGAAAGCAACAAGGCGTCTCAACTCTATAGAAGTCATTGGCACAAACCAGAGAGTAGAGGAGAATAGTCTCGGATATCCGACAGTCAACCTTGTGACGGTGGTCAGAGCGAAGTGAGGGGTGACGTCAATTCATCAGAGAGGCGATGTCAATTCGCTTCATGATGAAGGGTGAGCAAGTAACGTGAAAAAATAATAAAGGACACTTAAGGCTACTTACGTGCTCTGAATGTGAAAGCATGCACGCGGGGTGTTGGGCTTACTAGTTTAATGCAGTGGCCATCGCAGCTGATCTGTTCGCGCGGTCCTGGGTTCGATACTAACTTGGAGAGAAGTTTAACTTAAGAAATTTATTTTTCTGTGAAGAAGAAGATGGTCATTAGCCCTGCCGCACTGCCATCGCTCCGAGCGAGACCCTGCTCAGCCTGACCGATGGCGGACCCCCACTGCTGCACCGCTGCTTCCGCCGCAGTGAGAGTCACCAAATAAACCACCCTTGCATTTCTTTCTTCCTTGATGATGTAGGCAGTACCGATAATGTCATGGGGTCACGTGGGTTTTGGGTCGGTTTCGCGTGGACAGAACGCCGGATTTTCTGTCTGATGGGCATATAATGCTTTCTCAGTAGAACGCTTTCGGCCTTCTGATGTGCTAGAAAAAGTAGAGAGAGGTATCCGGCTGTCGCTAACTTACACAAGTTAGTGTCGGCGACACTGGCGTTGGAAAAAACTTAGCCTCGCTACACCAATTGGCACTTGACACTTTATGGCGCTGATTTTTTCAAACATATATCGTAAACAAAATGCTTTTAAGTGTGGTATCTCATTAACTATGCCACATGCCGTCAAAAGCGGAAAGCAATGGCAAATTAAATGCGCCATAACAGGGGAAGCGCATGACAATAACGATTTGCGCAAATTTGCGCGCGCGCTACCGCTTATGGTAGGATGAAAGGCTGTCTTTATCTGTTGTCACCTCAATTTCTATGCAGGCCGATGAGCTGAATGCAACGATCTATTCGATACTTCACAGCAGCTGCTAAGCGTTTATAGCTCTTCACTGCGCACTGTGCGTACATTATCAGATATTTTCTTCATGAGCTTCTTTGCCAAAGACATATGCCTCAGTTTGTGAATACATGTTTAATGACGATAGTGAAAGGAAGGGACACCGCCGCGGTGGCTCAGTGGTTAGAGCGCTCGGTTGCTGAGCCCGAGAACGCGGGTTTGATCCCGGCCGCTGCGGTCGCGTTTCGATGGAGCCGAAACGCAAAAGGCGCCCGTGTACTGTGCGTTGTCAGTGCTCGATAAGAACCCAAGGTGATCGAAATTAATCCAGGGTCCTCCTCTACGGCGTCCCTCCAGCCCATGTCGCTTTGAGTCGTTAAAGCTTATATACCATACCATACCATACCATACCATACCATACCATACCATACCATACCATACCATACCATACCATACCATACTATGTACCATATTATACCATGCAGTACCGTGCCATACCACATTATCCCGTACCATATCGTGCCATACCATGCCGTACCATACCATACCATACCATACCATACCATACCATACCATACCATACCATACGGAAGCATACCATACCGAAAGGACGGGTTTGATGATAACAAAATTAAACTGTGACCTTGGTTTCGGAGTAAGTGTTTTACAGCCCCCCGCTCCCTGTCGCGCAGCCCGGTTCCGTCACCCAGCAGTTACAAGTTAATAGATGCTTCACATTTGTTCCTTTGCGTGCAGCCACTGAGCCGGAATTCCCCAGCAGCTGATTGTTGCTCCCATTTTGTCTAGGGGCTGCTCTCGCAAGGCGCTGCCGTAACAAGTTGGCGGCGAGAGTTGGGGACAAAGGAAAGAAGAGGGACAGCGAGAAGAGGGCAGGAGTGGAGAGCGGGCGGAGGGGCGCCCGAGAGCGAGCAAGGCGGCGGCCGCGCGCGGGACAAACAGGCAGCGGTATTGCGCGCGCATTCGCATACGCCCAAAGCTGTCGTGTGCAACGCGAGTTTGCGGTGGCTCGGCCCAGGGCCGCAGCGTCCTGGCGGTGACAGCCGCCACCACGTGACTGCGACCCGGGTTTGACATTTCGGGCAAGGGGGGGAGCTGAATCGCCTTTGGCGAAAGCAGGCGTGGTTCCGGCGGGAGGGGGAAGAAGGGCGAGGAGGGGCAAGGGTTGCCGGGAAGAGAGCGCGGCGCAAAAGGAGAGAGAAGGAAGGCGTGGCCGGCACATTATACCGGCTCGGTCCGTTCGCCCAGAGAGAGAGCTGTCAATATCAGCAGTTTTGCGAAAAAGACTGGCCACCCTCGCCGCCAGCAGCGACTGACAACGCTGGCAGACTGGCGGCGGGCAACCCGCTGCTCACAAAGGCAGCGCGGCGAAAGCAATTTGCCTGGCGACAGGAAAAAAAAGGAAGGGAAGAGAAAAAAAGGCGCCGAAGGAAGAGATTGGATATAAAAAAATAGAATAAAGGCGCCATAAGCGCAGCACTCGGACATGATTCAACTTGCGCCGCCAGAAACCGCAGGTTAAAATTTTTCAGAATAGAGCAGCGCAGCAGGAGCGTGGGCAGAAGGAAGTAGTGCTGCGAGCACTTTCCCGGCACACGCGCAAAAAAGAAAAAAGAAAAAAAGAACAGAGGGCTTTTGCGTGTGCGCGGCATTTGTTCTCTCTGCTTGACTTCTGCGCGCGGGAAGCTGCGAAGCGTTACAGCAGCGCGAAAGAAAGCGCGTGCGGTCAAGTAGCGCTGCGTGAAAGCGTGCTCGAAGAAAACGAAGTGATGAGAAATAACTCCGACCACGTCAACTGAAGGGCGAAGAGGAAAATGGAAAGCGTCTTGTTATGTGCGAAAGCAAAAAAAAAAAAGAGAGAGGGTACGGAGCACTGAGAGAGCCACCAGCGACGAGAGTACGGCTGAGATAATGAGAGACTTCGGAGAAGCATAGGGCGAGGAGAGTGCACAAGACAAAAGCGCTTTGTTCTCATTTCCATATGGTCTCATTTTTGCCGAGAGATATCGTTTTGTATATTTCCGTTTCCGGTTTGGGAATACTGTAGGATACTGGGCTGTCCACGTGCTGCAAAAAAGAAATAATAAAATAGAAATATTGCCCAAGAAAAATGCCGCGCTTTGAATGTTTTGGTGCGTGAGACGTGCCTTTCCAAAATTACGAACCACATGAGGAAAGTGAAGTAGAAGGTTGCGTTTTTCCCGAGAAAAGGCCGCTCGCTTAGACCCCCTTGTCTTTACTGCGACGACGTAGGAATTTCCCAGCACTATATTATCCGCCACTTTATGCAGTTCTTCACATTCTAGTGGGACATACATCTTAACAATAAAACGTAGCTATGTTCCTAAAGCTAATCGTGCAGGTCTGATGGCCCATGCGAAATGTGCGCAACGATAACTTCCCAGGCTGCAGGTAGCTGGCGCAAACTTACTGGCATACTGTTGCGTTTTTTATTTTCTTTATCAACTTTGAATCAAGTGGATAGCGTGAAAATTGCGCAGACGTAAATGCTCGGGCAAAAATTATCAGAAGTACTGATAGCTGACATATCGAATGAGCGTTTAGCGAGCAGCATAAGTGACCAAAATAGAATGCGAGTGACGGAGTATAGTGGCTGCAAAAATCTTCTGGACGCACGGTGGTAGGTTACGCGATTTATAAGATGTTGAAGAGTTCACCTGAACACTGAACAAGAGATCACCTGAACACTGTGTGTAGGAAAATGCACTTTGTTCCTAAATTTACTCTTGGAAAGCAGCATAACACGCAATTCATAAAAGGCCGACATGTAAAAGCGCCGCAAGACGCTCCTTTCATAACGCCTCTCAATAAAAAAAAAAAATGCCGTCTGTAGCGGCTTCTTCCTGGGCATATATCATTAGCAAGTAAGTCTATATTTGGAAAATATTTCTGCCTATTCAGTCGAAGAGAACGCTTTCCTGCATGACGCGCGCTTCAGAGAGAGAGAGGGAAGAGAAACCCTTTAATGAAAAGCAGAGGTTTTATCCGGCGTGCAAAAATCGGCGAAATATGGGCCTTGCATTGAAATATTCGAAAACAAAGTTTTTGACGAATTAAGCTGATCGTTAACCTCCTTATCGCGTTCCTTACTCGTCGCCTAACGATCACGGTACGTGGAGTCCACCAGGGGACCTCAGTGTTTGTTGTCCTGGCGGCCGTTCGAGAAGTAACGACTGCGTAAGAAAACTACAGAGGCCTTGTGGTGAGACGTAAGCACCTTGGAGCGAAAACTCCGAAAGCGAGTCAAAAATAGCTGCTGACAAGTAGTTAAGAAACACTGTGAAACAGTAAGAATATTGTTTTAATGACTGTAACCTGTGGTTTTGCCGCCTCGCTTGTACAATCAGAATCAATAGGGCATGTATAGCGCATGTGATGTCCTCTTCGTTTTGTACCGTCTGATCGAGCGCTACTGTTCGTAATGATGTACCAACTCGCCCAAACAGCTACCCTCATCAAATAGGAAGGTGATCGCTGGAGGGGAACTTTCTGGGGTAAAGTGCGCTACCGCAGGTTATATTTGCAAGAACAGCGTATAAAATTCGTGAGACCAGTTGGCTCTTTTTCCCTTGTGTACTTCACCGCTACATGCTTTCGAAAAATGACGGATCGTCTTACCTTAAAAAAAAAAATGGTGTTCTTCGGTCGGCACTAAAAGCCATCACCTTCAAGTTGACGCTTGCTGCAAAGAGAGAGTAAACTGTCTAATGACACAACCATGCCCGGCGCATCGAGCAAGTTTCCACTACTCGCCACGGCCGTACTGTAAGACAGTACGCCTTTGCATCTTCACACAAAAATACCCATCAGAACGTCAATACATCCCACTTTAAAGCCCTCATTTGCTCACTCATACTGGAGCTGCCCAAGAGCCAACACAGCACGGTCGCTCCCTTTCCCTCAACACACATGTAAGAAATCTGGGCCAGGGCTGCCCGCCTGGGCACTTGAGGCACTGTCCTTCTCTGCCCCCCCCCCCCCCCCCCATTTCCCCTTTACGTCTAGACTGGTCGTTTTCTCGTCAAAAACACCCAGCACATTAAAGAAGGCCCCTCAGGAAGATCAGGAATGTTGTCTCTTGGAAGGAATAGACTGCCTTGCCAAGAAAGTGAAAGAGACTGCACCCGATTGTGCTCAGGATCGTCTGCACAGGGTTGTGATATTCTTTTAGCGTAATGACCTATCTTTTGCTGGAAGATAAGGTGGGTGGCTTTGTTGTCTTGCCAAGGTCCATGTACAATGAAAAAGCTACGTTGGCCGTTAACAAGAACTTCTTGTGAAAAAAATTCGAACTTGAATTAAGACTAAAACAGTCGAGTTTTGCAAGCGTTTAGATCTTCAGAGGCTCGCAAGAGATATAACTGTCAGTGAAAGTGGTGCGTTGCATGTTTTCATTAGCATTAAGACACATAAACCGGATACTCCGTTTCGTACCATAATGAACGAAGGTGGCACGTGGCAGCACTGTGCTAGTAAATTCTTTTTAAAAGTTTTTAACGTCGTCGATATAAGTTACCCCTTGCTGGTAAAGAATTCAACTGACATAGTTCGTGTCTTTCAAGATAAAAGTGATGTAGATTATGCCTTCTCTATCGATGTGGAATAACTCTTTTATGCTGTGCCTCACCCTGAACTGTTCGTTGCCGTCAACGATTGCATAGATGAAAATGGTGCTGTTGCTTTCCAAAATGCAGCAGGCTTGACGATGTTTAGGGCTCCTTTTCGAGTTTTACGTTTGTAGCACTTTTATCAAATTTGACGACCAGTTTTATCTTCAAAAGAAAGGTATATGTATGGGTTCATCTTTTTATCGTCTTTTTATCATATAGGCGCAACATGTTTTTATCATATGTCGATCACTTTTTACACAATGGTTTTAATCACTTTAACAGCGACAAAGTGCTTAACGTTTTTTGTTATATGGACAACTTTTTAATTGTATCGAACAAGAAATGCCCCATTTCAAATAAACAAACACTGAAGTCTGTTCTCGATGATTTTAAACTTGATGGCAAATGACTAACTTTTAGGTATGAGTTTACGCAGGAAGACATTCTCCAGTTCTTACTTACGTTTAAAACTCAAGGAAAAGCATGTTTGCTGGGCGTATTCCCCTCGTGCACAAAAAGAGCTCTTGCCATGCAGTTCTGTGCATTTCAAAATAGTAAATAGAGGCATTGCTACTCTCTGCCTGAAATCCGCGCTTCGGAGACCGAGTGTCCATGAGATACAAGAAACTTTCGTCTATCAGTTGAGTAGGCTGTTTTAAGCTGGCTACCCTGGGTCGGTCGTGGCGTCAGTGGCGGAAACGCTGCTGAAAAAAATGAAGCCCAGAACGCGCACGACTGCTTTGAAGCCCCTGGTGGGTCAACAGAGACTGGAAGTGGTTCCGTACTTGCTGAAGGTCACCCACAACTTAATAAAGGTGGCTAATCAGTCTGACATGCCGGTGGTTTTTGCAGCCCACAAGAAACTCGCTCAAACGTGCGGTCGTATCCCTTGCGAAGACAAAAAACGGTGATGTTAAAGGAACCATGTAAACCGTTTTGTTAAGTGCGCCATGAACGTTGTATACAGGATTCCCCTGTCTTGTGGCAAAGTGTACATCGGCCAGACGGGGCGTTGCGTTAACGACCGACTCAGGGAGCATGCGAAAGACCTGGCTAATATAGGCAGCGCACGAACCTTGTTGACCACTGCGTTGCTTGTACAGCTTGTGAACCGCGTTTTCGTTACTTGTCAATCCTAAGCAGAAGTTATCAAAAAACCACTCGTCTATAGTTAAAGTCTATAGGATGGCTATAGAGTCTATAAAAAGTCTATAGAAAGTCTATAGACCATTTTTATAAGGGTAGCTGTCCCGTTCTCGGTAGACACTTCAGCCGCGAAGTGAGGGAAGAGATGAAGGTGGAGAGAAAGAGACGATAGTGGAGGGCTTCGTATATTTTCGACCACCTGGGGCTCTCTGACGTTCACTGACATCATCGCGCAGCCACACGGGTGTCTTTTCCCACCATAACCGTCCCCTACGCAGAACAGTACGTATGTCGACGGATTGAACACGCTGGCTAAAACGTCTGCTTTACGATTAATGAGCTCCCTCCCTCTCTCCCCCACTCTCGCGGCTGAGTTTTGGAGAAGACAAACGTGACGTTAGGGGAAGCTTTATGCGCTTGAAGTCATCATGCTCACCCCCCCCCCCCCCCCCCCGCAAATTCTCCGCGCAATAAAAGCCTCGAATTCAGCCCTTCATCCTGTGTTTCAAGGCTGCAGGTCAACTCTGAAAGCGCGAGATGCAATACGCGAAAGCTGAATCGGTAGCTGTGGAAGGAGCCTTCACCGGACTCAGTATGTTTCCTATAGTTCGCGGGCAACGAAACTTCACGACTTCCCCGGTCGGATTCTTTTCATGCCGACAGGGCCGGGCTCTACGGAGGCAAGCAGGGGGCACGCCGGGTCCTCTCTCGACAGCGGGTCGGAATCGGCTTATCCTGCCCGCTTTCTCGCCGCTTTGAGAAGTGCACTTGTCTGCGAGAGGGGAGCCACTTGGCATTCTTCTCCTCTTCCCCGCGGCCGAAGCGTTGCTCTCTTGAATGCGATGAGATCCGCTGTGGAGCTCGGCTACCGACTTATAGAAGAAAGAAAGCGATAAGCTCGAAAAGGAACAGAGTTGCCCGTAAGCCACTTAAACGGAACAGTATTTTTGAAAAAGAAAAAAAAAACATTTTGAGCTGCTATGTCTGCGATAATTATACATGTGCCCAGTTAGTCACAATGTAAATTATGCTATGGCATGGTATTTGGTTTTGGTTTGGTTTATGGGGTTTAACGTCCCAAAGCAACTAAGGCTATGAGAGACGCCCTAGTGGAGGGCTCCGGAAATTTCGACCACCTGGGGTTCTTTAACGTGCACTGACATCGCACAGTACACGGGCCTCCAGAATTTCTCCTCCAAAGAAATTCTAGCCGCCGCGGCCGGGATCGAACCCGCGTCTTTCGGGTCAGCAGCCGAGCACCATAACCACTGAGCCACCGCAGCGGCTATGGTGTGGCACGGCCGCTAGATACAAAGCGGCATCAAGCGGCCGTGGGTATGGTATGTTTGGTTTAACGTCCCGAAGTAGCCCCTACGTTGCGACATACGCCGTAATGGAGGGCTCGGGATTGATTTCGATTGCCTAGAGTCCTTTATACCGTGCACTGACATCACACATGCAGCACACAAGCGTTTTTGCGTTACGTCTCCACCGAAGCGAGGCCGGCACGCAAGGCCGGGGTTCGATACCGCGACATCGTGATGATGATAACGATGGCGATGAGTATTTACGAAGGAAGGGCGCAGCTTTGGCCAAAGAGAACCATGGCACAAATATTTTGTCTACACAAGGCGGAGTCGAAGATCCGCTTCCCAAGTGCGCCACCGCTGCGGGTATACTACTGCCTAAGTTGGCAACATTACTTAATATACAGCCATTGTAATCGACTGCAGTGAGGCGTTTGTTTCCTTTAGCATTGGCGGTGTCGTTTTTTGCGTCTTTTCTTTCTCTTTCCGCCTACCACGCGGAAACTTGGAGGCAATTCTAAATATTGCCGTTTTGCAGCTTTTTCTAGTTTTCTTTCCCTTCTTGTTGCTTGTCTGTTCTAAAAATGCCGAAATAGAGCTGCGTTGACGCTCATTTACTCTGTCTGCTTCGGCCGTGTACCTTATCGGTGATACCTTGGAAATAAGCAGAAGCGCCTAACATGAAAGCACGTGCGCATCATAAGCCAGACCAGCTGTCGCACAGAATGCGTGCGCCTCACTGGCCGAAAACAGCGGTAGTTATCCTGCGACGGAGCTGGAAACGTTGAAAGCGACGCGCTCTGTATTGATTGTTCAAGAGTTACAAAATCTCTACACAGAGCGTACAGGCTCTGAACCCTCTCCGAGGCCCTCTTTCGGTGACAGCTCGAGCACTTGCACGCGGGCGGCATTCTCATACGTTGATTTCGTCGCGCGTCATTTGACGGACGGCTAACACGAGGCCATCTAGAACGACAAGTTGAGTGAGCGCTACATCACAAACGCGTTGTATTAGGGTGCACATCGCGGCACCCTGGGCCAACACAACAGAAGAAAGTGACGCCATAAGTAAATGAATCGCGGTCCTGTGATATCGGTGATGTTAGCGATGCCTTGTAAAATTGATTTAAATCTTTCTTTTCTTACGCTTCACAGCGGCTCTATGGGAGATGAGGCATGCCGTCGCGAAAGGCATCATATTTCAGGCCCTTTAATGTGAACCGCGACCTGAGTTTAGGCTCATTTTTATCACTCTCCTCCGTCGAGAGACAGGGAGAAAACACTTTATTCGGAGATTAGCATTTCGGAGTTAAAAATTTCGTGGACCGTGCGAGACAAGCTGCTGATGAAGCTGGTCAGAGGCAAACATAGAAATGCGGTCGCCGCGGTCGCAAATCCCTCCCGAGGCACCGTGTTTTGCAGCACGGCCTCATATAGCGAATGAGCTACTGCGGCGTGCATTTCTAAAATTTATCAGACACTGTTCCTGTGTGTGACTGTTTCTCGTTTGTGTGCCAATATTCTGTACCTCCTCATATTCAGTAACTCGGCTGCCAGGGCGCAGTTAGACGTTTGAACTTTGCCGTTTATTTTTCGCGGGCTGTCCGAGACACTGAGGCAGAAGGCAGAACGAGTGGGATTGAATACTTCCCAACGGCGCACTGTTCCGAATTTACCGATTGTGATCATGCAGAGTTTTGAGTTGACGTACTAACGCAGCAACGCTCCCCATCAGCACGTGTTTTCCCGTTGAAGAACGAAGAACGTGCGGGAAGCACTCAGGGGGATGCAGATCTAACTGCGGAATTAAGATCTTAAAAAGTTGGCAACTTGACGAGTATTCGCCCAGCATCGTTTCCAGGCTGCAGGTACGCGTTCAGGGACGGGAAGCTGAGGAAAGAGGGATCCGATCGGATTCGAAAGAGATATAGTGCAGAAGATGACGATGTGATACGAGATAAAAAAAAAAGTGCTATTCACGTGTCCCCGAAACGGGCCTGAGTGATCCCAGCGTCGCCATCCCACGTCGACGAAGAAATGAGTGTCAAGTGCTCTTTTTCTTGCAAGCTAGGGTGTCGAACTGACACTTTTCGTGTCAAATTGAGGTTCGACGCTGTACAAACAAAAATAAAGTTATTCTTTTATGTTTGCTCTTTAGGGCTTTATTTTAATTTTTCTACGTGACATCGGTAATACGAAAGCACACAACTGCAGCGGTGGCCTAGTGGTTTGAGCATCCGCCTCGCATGCGGGAGGGGAAGGGTTCGATCCCCAGTGCCGCCGGGTACCCACCGGTGATACAACGGGTACAAGCTTTCCCCTGGCCTGGTGCTCAGCTTCTTTGGAGTAAAACGCGCTGAAAATAGGTCTTCGACCTCACCTTGTGTAGACAAAAAACCTTGTGCCGTGGCACTCTTTGGCCAAGATCCCATTGCGTCGTGAAAACTCATAGTCATCAATATTAAAACACTCTAATTTCTTTCACTGCAGCATCATTGGACTGGGCCCGCTTCACTGCACAATCCGCGTCAAAAAAAAAAAAAGAAGGGCTGCACTAGAGAATGTGAACGAGAGCGCCAATTCGATCCCTCTACCTAGCGGTCAGTAGCCAAACGTCGCAGCAACTGAGCCATCATGATGGATACAATGATATACAGTGGTTGATACATAAATATACAGTGGGCCACGGGCATGTTCGGTGTTGCTCAATTTGCAAGTAATACGCAGAAAAACGGCTTCATCTCGAAGAAATACGCTGCCAGCTTCGCCAATAGCCTGAACAGTTACCTCTCCGGCCTTGCACGTAGATAATGAGATGCTTCTCCAGCTGCGAGATTTCAAAATTAGAGCTTTCCTTTCTGCGTGAATCATAACCCGGAAACGCTGCAGTGTTTAAGAATATTTCGTAAGAGTAAGCTTATTAAAAGACATCCCTTCCATCAAAGCTTCGGAATGGTCCTCATGGGCCCGGGGAGCGGTCTGGACATTCTCTCTCGTGATGCTCTTGGCAAGAGTGGTAGGTTGAGGGACTTTAGCGCCGGTTCACCCCAAATTAATAACCCGTAAATTTAGCTTACCTAACCTACATCATAGCCTGGTGATGGTATTTTAGTAATGCATCATTTTTATTGCGCCCAATGTTACCATTTTCGTTACATAAAGGGGTTTTTTCTTCAACACAGCAAATCACGCTATTTAAATTCGAATACTCATTTAGAGTAGCTATCACGCGAGAGCATGCACTCGTAGTTTTGGTTTGGTTTAGGGGGGTTTAACGTCCCAAAGCGACTAAGGCTATGAGGGACGCCGTAGTGGAGGGCTCCGGAAATTTCGACCACCTGGGGTTCTTTAACGTGCACTGACATCGCACAGTACACGGCCCTCTAGAATTTCGCCTCCATCGAAATTCGGCCGCCGCGGCCGGGATCGAACCCGCGTTTTTCGGGTCAGCAGCCGAGCGCCATAACCACTGAGCCACCGCGACGGCGCACTCGTAGTTTTATAGCGCCACAACACATTTTATGAGGAAGACGCAAGCAGACTTCTACCGAAGTGCTTGAGGCCTTCTTCTTGCACGCTGCACACTCCCGACGTCACCTATGAATCCCAGAATCTCTTACCTGACAACGGGCACGTGTGTGAAGGGGAGGAGTCATGCCGCGCTCCTGAGCGTCGTATTGTCGAGAGATGCGGCGAATGCGACCAAGTCTCCGGGCTTCTGCGCGAAGATTTCTTACGGCCGGTTTCTTTCAAGTCCTTGTTACAGTTCTGTGCAACCGCAGTCACCCCTGAAAATTCAACGGCTGGAGTGTCAACGGTCCGTGGCTCTGCAAATTATGCAATTTAGATATCAGGGCTGGCTGCCGCATATATATTTGGTTGCCTAGTGAAGAGAAATAGTGTTTCCGAATATTTCCAGGCCCGTTAGATCTGCGGCGCAACCTCACCTATTTCTTCCGCTTGCTATTTTCTTTCGAATGAGTCGTGCGCCAAAAAGCTGCAGCGAAAAAGGTGGTCTTGCGTTTCCCCTTGTCAAATTAACGCTCAGTGTTTCTAGCACGGCACATTGCCTTGGAATAAGTGTATTTAGCCGCATCTCATGAATGCCCTCAAAAGGTGGTGGCATGGCAGTGAATTCGACGGCATTCCTTCAACTATATGGCTGACAGAAACCGAACAGACGGTCGGCTCAGTGGCTTCAAAAAATAACATCAACGCTTAGCCCCCGTGCTTACCTACACGAACATTAATCACGAGCGTATATAGAAAGCATCCGTGAATATGTTTTGTGTTAGAAGAGTGCCGGAAGCGCAAGGAAATTTCTTTTTTTCATGGCAGAGGCAAGTTCCTTACAAACAAATCGTGGCGCACCGACACCCTCATCAGCTCATTTATGCCACAACAGCAGGTCGAACTGCCAACGTAACCCGTCTGTATGCCTCACTGACTCTAGCGGAGAACGACAGGTAAGGAAGAACAGTGTGACGACGAGCACCGAAGGTCGCGCTGGGCATCGTCCCGCGGTGCCGGACCGCGGTGAACGCTGACCTCTGCGATCGTCGATTAGTGTTAGCCGTGTCGAGCGGCTCAAATTTACTGCGTCATCACCGAGGAAGCAAAAAAAGAAAGGGACCCTTCGGCGCTATAGGTATACAGCGGGGCCACGGTGGAAAAAGGACACATCCTGCATCTCCATTCCTTTCCTGCGCCGTCGCTCCCTCTCGGCGGCGATGGCTGTTTTCTTGGTGCAGTTCGGCTTAGCGCTCTGCCGGAACCGATGGGACGTCGTGTGCACCCCGGGCGACTCAGCCGCCTTGAACGAGATGTCGCCTTGGAGACGCCGCGTCAGTAGCAGCAGGAGCTGCGGCGGCTGCGACAGCACCGCTGCGGGAACAGGAAGAAAAAAAAGGAGAGAAAAAGCAAGCGAGTAAGGGTAGCCGAGGGAAAGCCCACGAGAAGAGGCTGGAGGGGGGGAATTCGGGCACCGTTGCGCGTGGCTCTCTCTCGGCGGCGTATTTATTTAATGGCTGGCGACATGCTGCAAGAGCTTCGCGAAACGGACCAGCTGTCACTTCCCGCGCGCGCGAACTCCCCCTCGCTTTTCCCGCCCTTCTTGCCCATATACGACTGCCGCCGCTGCTGGCCGTTCCTCCCCAGCAAGCTGCCGCGAGTGCCAGCTTGCGCTGTCCGGCGCATGCGCGCGCTCGGCACCGGCGGCGGCGGCGGGCTGATTTGCCTCGCTTCTTTTTCGTCACCTCATTTAGCGTCATGTTGTTGTTCTCGTACTCCCCCCTCCCTTTTCCCCTCTCTCTGTGTGACCCCGAAAATTCGATTTGTCGAAAATTATTGGCCGCGGGAAAGCTGGTCACTTAATTGTGTGGTGTTCCTGAGATTTATTTTGAAAAGAAAATTGCGAGAGAGCGCTGATGGTAGAAGCACGTAATCGTTTCAATAGGCACGAGTCCCTGATAAGAGCCGCTGTGGGCGCGCCACATTGTGCGCCATTTTATCCGCCCCGGTTGCCGTAACATGTCAACGCGGGAGTGTTACTTTTGCACCTTGCACTTGGGGTTGACAGTGTGAGCTTTCAGTGGAGAGAGTAGTATCTGATCATGCGAGAAGAGGATATTCTGAGTGTGGCGCTTCTATTCTGATCCTAACACTTCTAACAAATTTTGCCGCCCAAAAAAACAGGCGTCGCAAAATAATGAGCGCACCGAGAACGAATATGACCAGATTCATCCCTTTGTCTTTATCGAATGCATATTTTACACGCCGCGCAAATTCCCCCCGTCGCCCTGTTTTTCCAGAAGAACCGCGTGAACCTTGGCACATTCCTTTACCCAGACTCACTGACCTATCGTGAACTGTTGTTCCCTTCCAAGACTGTTGAATATTTGTCTACATTTCTTCATAATAATTTTTAGACCCATCGTTCTACTTTGCCTGTCTAGGTACTCGAGTTACTAGCAAGGAAATGTCATCAGCAAATCGGAGATTGCCAAGGTATTCTCTGAGAAGGGTTGTTTTGTAGGCCAGTTGGTCATAAATATTTCAAGAAATGCTTCGGCGCGGCAGACAAGGACAAAACGTAGAATAACACCACAGAGCGCCAACTAACAACTGATTTTATTGGAACCCGCGTCCACGAATATATGCTTTGCGCTCATCAATGACAAAAGAAAAAAAAGATAACATGCAGTGAAGACAGCATTAGGCAAAAAATGATCAGCACCCATGGCACGTGTGGCACACGCGTACATCGTCATGCCCCAAATCTAATCATTCTGATAGGAATTCTAATTCTCTCTTGAGAAGCGTCACTGATGGATTGCTCACGCATGTGTTTGTCCCCGAACGAAGGATGACTGCTGCTTCAAAAATTTCTCTTTGAAGCTTCTACGTTTTGTCCTTGTCTGCCGCGCCGAAGCATTTCTTGAAAAAGGTATTCTCCATTAGCTGCTGTCTCCAGGTATTACTGGTCCATTTATCCGAATGCCTCCTGTAAAAACGCTTTGAATACTAGTGGAGAGATTGCATCTGCTTGCCTGGACACCCTTGCCGATTGTTAAATTATCACTTTGCCTGAAGGACTATGATCTCTGTGGAATCGCTTAAGATACTTTCCAGTACCTTTGCACATGCCTCTTCTACAGCCTGGTTACGCAAAGCTTGCATGAATGTTGTGGTTTCGACAAAGTCAGATGCTTTCTCGTTATCTATGAAGGTTATCACCTGATTGATGGAGCCCCGCCTCGGTGGCTCAGTGGTTACGGCGCTCGGCTGCTGTCCCGAAAGACGCGGGTTCGATCCCGGCCGCGGCGGCCGAATTTCGATGAAGGCGATACTCTAGAGGCCCGTCTACTGTGCGATGTCAGTGCACGTCAAAGAACCCCAGGTGGTCGAAATTTCCGGAGCCCTTCACTACGGAGTCTCTCATAGCCAGAGTTGCTTCGGGACGTTAAACCCCAATAAACCAAACCAAACCTGACTGATGGTGTGAATGTGCTGTATTATCCAGTAACCTATAGGAAAGCCAGCCTGGTCCTCTGTTCGCAATTAAGTCCGTGAACCACTTGTAAACAATGGACAACAAGCTGATAGGCCTGTACGTTTTCAAGTCCTTGACGTCCCCTTCTTATGGATTGAGGGGGCAGAACGGCGGCAGCTTCGATAATATGTCTAACCGTAGCAGGTTCTTCGTGCAGGTATGTAATCTCAAGAACGCTCACTGTGTTCGATCTGATGATCGTTACTTGCTGCTGTTTTCCTGCGCACATAGTTTGATTGGCTTCTCTTCAAATGCTACGTTTTGCTTCTCTCGCCTGCTCCAGAGCGGGGACGTTGAACAAAATCCAGGCCCTTCTAAACAATCAGCGTCAGCTGATCCGTCTAAGGACACTTCTGTCAGGAAGAAGCACGCAGCACGCTCTAATACTGACTTGTCTTCCGCTCTGGAAAGGGCAGACGTGCTTTCTCAGTTTTCGCAACTACTAGCTGGTCAAAAACAGATCGCAAGTGACATTGCAGACATTTAAATATCTTTTAACGCTCGTTTCGATGACCTTGAGGCTCGTGTCTCCTCACTGGAATCAGCTGCAACTCCTTCTGGCTCTGAGTCTGTGTGCAATAACCTTCTTTCAGACATTAACTCGTTGAAAAAAAAAAACAATATCAGATTTGGTTGTCAAGAATGAAGACTTGGAAAATCACTCAAGGCGAAACAACCTTGTTGTGCACGGTGTACAGGAGAGCCCCGACGAAGATGGTAATGCTTTACTGAATAAAAGTTCCGTAATATTTACTGAAACACTTCGCATCGAATGTCGGCGCATTGAGCGTTGTCATCGCATCGCCAGACCCAGTGATCGACGAACGCGCCCTGAGATTCTAAGGATCCTCGAATTCAATGAGCAGATTGTTATCATGAAGAACCCCTCGAATAATAAAGGGGAGGATGCTCACATCACTGAGGATCTCTCAGCTAATGTACACGAGCCTTTCTAAAGAAATGGCGGGATGCATCATCATTGTTTCGCGACAGTGGTTCCGAGGTGAAGCTTAGGTGCGACCCCGCTTTCAATGGCAGTGTCAGGTACAGATGGGATGAAGCCTTCTAGTGGCCTGGAACAGGACCCCCGCCACGACGTGAGCGCATCTACTGAGGTTCGTTCGCCATCTCCTAGACTGCTTCCTAGCTCTCCGACCAGTCTCGTTATCCTCAATCTTAACGCCAGAAGTATCTCTAACAAACTCCCTGACCTTCTTGCGCTTGTTTCCTCCCACGACAACCTCATGATTGGTATCACGGAAACCTGGCTACAGCCTAACACATATGACTGCGAATTTACCACACCTGGTTACGTTGCGATCCGTGCGGCAAGAGAGTAAAGGCGGCGGTGTATCTTTACTTCTTCAATCGTATCTTAAATTTTCTGTACTTCCGGCTCGCCAAAACATTGAGTCAATATGGTGCAAGCTTTACTTGGGAAAACAGACTATCACTGTTGGCGCTTTTTACTGGCCCCCTGGTTCCTCTGTTGATATTTTCCACTCCGTTTGCGAGTTCATGCAGAACCTCGAAACCCACTATCATTGTCATTTGTGATTTCATTGTGCATGGTATTGACCGGTCCTTGATATCTTATTCCGACCGCAACACTTCTATAGCAAAAGAGTTGACAGCTCTATCGCTTTCTCCTGGACTCCCAAATAGTTACCATTCCTACCAGGCTCAGTTTGCTGCTAGTCTTACTTTTTCTAAACGCCATTCTAACACATACCGGCTTTCAGTGTGAGGTTGTCGACGGTATTTCTGACGATAAAGCTGTTCTTCTTACCCTGCCCCGTTTCTCTACCAAACCTCACTACATCTTTACGTCATTTCTACATTTGAATCATGCCGACAACAACTCCGTAATCGACCCTCTGGCTGAATGTTTCGACTAATTCTGCGCACCTGGCCGCCACGACGACGTTAGTAACCTTTTTGAATATTTTTAAAGATTTTTAGAATGTGCAGTGAACTTTTTGTTCATGTTAAAACAAAGAAAAAAATCCCACTCTCTTTTGGATCAATCGCGGTGTTTTGCACTTGTCACACCGAGTGTCTCGGCTGAGGCGCATAAGATGTCACATTAACCCTGACACTGTTGCTCACCTTCACGCTGCAAAAAAATGAACTTCAGATTAAAATACACTCTGCTAAAGATTTCTACTTCCGCGTTCAGTCAAACGGACGGCTAAGAAGTCACCCTCGTAAATTTTAGAGCTCTGTTATGCCTTCAAACACTTAATCCGCCTCATTTGTTATCAAAGACGAAATTGTCACTAACCCTGCTCCAGTATCTGATGTATTTAATGCTTACTTTCATTCTGTATTTTCACGTGATAATGGAGTGATTCCATCTTCGAGGTTTTCCTACTGAAGATTGCACCATCTCTGACACCACGGTTACCACTCAGGGCAATTTAAGCTTCATTTTATGTCTCGACACAAAGAATTGCGCTGGTCCGGACTGTATTCCAGACCCTTTCCTTGCACGTTATTCTCTTTGATCATATCAATATCTTTCAAATTTTTCCAAAAATTTCTTTATACCAGCATTGTCTCTTCCTCATGGAAACTTGCCACTTCCCCTCTATAAATCCGTCAACAATCAACTTCTTTCTATTTATGGAGCCATCTCTCTAACCGCATACTCATGTAAGATCCCAGAGCACATACTTATAAACATATTATGGAATTTCTTGGAACAAGTAATCTTCCGTCTAGGGCTCTACATGGATTTCGTAGGGGACTTAGTACAGTGACTCTGATAACTGAATTTGCTCATGACATTTTTCTTAACATAAACGTCGGCAGATAAACCGATGCCATATTCATCGACTTCTCAAAAGCTTTTGACACGGTCCTTTTCTCTAAATTATTACGCAAACTTGACGTCATTCTCAACTCCCAACTCGTTAACTGGATTGCCGATTTTCTCTCATGCCGCTCACACTCTGTTCGCTTTAATTCTGTTGATTATTTCATAGCGGACGTAACTTCAGGAGTTCCCCAAGGTTCTGTCCAAGGCCGCTTGCGATTTTTACTCTACATTAACAATTTGCCTGGCACTGTACCCTCTGAGATCCGTTCATGCGCTGATGACTGCAACTTGCACCATGGTGCCATACAATTAACGCTGCCGATGGTCACTTTCTACTGAATGACTCTTATCGCGTGTTTTGTGACAGGTGGTAGATGTGGCAGACGAAGATGAATTTCAGCAAAACAGTGATGTCTTTCACGAACCGCCTACCACCTTCCTATTTCGACTACTGATCACTGCAAAGGGTGCACGAATACAAATATCTTGGCGTCACTTTTACTCCCAATATGCCATGGTTAAAACACATCGATTACGACACAGCTAAAGCACTAAAAAAGTTAGGTTACTTGAGGCGCACTCTACGGGTCGCTTCTAGACCAAATTGCTCATTGTACCTATTCTTGAGTATGCTTCTAATGTCTGGAATCTATACACGCACTAGTAATGAAATTGGATTTGTACAACGGAAAGTTGTAAGTTTTGTTTGCCGACGCTATGACTCCAATTTTCCAACCTCATCTGCCATAGACTACCTAAATTTAAGTCTACTCTCATTCCGCCGGAAAACTGATTCCTTAAAGCTTCTCCACTCTATAGTACATTCTGCTTGCTGCCTTCCGGATCGTAACCATATGTCGTTTTCAGAAGCATCTGCAACTAGGAGCCATAACAATCTTAATATCGAACCATTGTTTGTCCTTACTAACGCCTTCGAATGCAGCTTCTTTCCGCGTACAGTGGAGAGTTGGAACTCTTTACAAGGCAACACGCATTTATTATCGTTTCTGATTTTGCGTCTGCAATTGAATCGTTGTGGCATGCGCAGGCATTGTGTTCATATTTTATTGTTGCCATTTTCTTGGTGCGTGAAATTGTATATTGTAATACGTCTTATGTAGTTACCCACTCCAGCTATCGCCCCTGCATGGGGTTACAGTGTTTTCAAATAAATAAATTAATTAAGATAAAGTTAGTGTTCTTATAGGACTCTGGTACTCCCGAGGGCGTCAGTCACTGCGTATACGAGGTGGCAAGTCACGAAAGTCCACACCGTCCTTCAACAAACCTGCAGTTACGTGTTCCTCACCAGCCGCTTTCCTGCTTTGCATTGCATCTAAGGCTTTCTTAGCTTTCCCTTTCGTTACCTGTAGGATGGCCAATTCGTCCACACAACTAGCTTCATGATTTTCATCCTCATTATTTCGGCTGATGCAGAGGTCTGTGTAGAATTCTTCGCCTAATTTAACTCTCTTATTCATATTGGTAATGACACTGACCGTATTGTCTCGTAGGGTGTCCATCTTATTTTTACCAATCACTGATTTCCTCTTGCCCGCTTTTAGGCCACCTCCCTTCTTTGGAGCCTGCTCGATCCTCTCCATGTTATACCTCCATATGTCGTTTCCTTTACGTTTATTTATTAGCTTTGACAGTTATGGCAGCTCTATCGTATCTATGGCCGGCCCCGCCGCGGTGGCTCAGTGGTTACGGCGCTCGGTTGCTGACCCGAAAGACACGGGTTCGATCCCGGCCGCGGCGGCCGAATTTCGATGAAGGCGAAATTCTAGAGGCCCGCGTACTGTGCGATGTCAGTGCACGTTAAAGAACCCCAGGTGGTCGAAATTACCGGAGCCCTTCACTACGGCGTCCCTCGTAGCCTGAGTCGCTTTGGGACATTAAACCCCAATAAACCAATCAACCAAACCGTATCTATGGCACCAGATGGACGCGAAATCCCGAGGTCATGGTTTCGGACCCCACCGGTGGCATGTGGTTGTTTTTTCTTCTGCTTTCTAGTCAATTACCTTTAGATAATTACGCTTTAACCACCCATTGATGAACACCACAAATTAAAAAAAAATCCCAGTTGTCCTTGGTTTCGGTGACTGTCGGCTTCCATCATGTATGTCACAACGAGCCCCTTTTCTTCCTTCCCTTGCCTGCTCTATGGGGTTAGAGTCTTTTATACTTTGGCATTTCTTAATTAAGTCTTTCGTCTCGTGAGCTTAGTTTGCCAGTATCCATTCTAGCTTCCCTGCTTCGTGCTTCTAAAGAGTACTCTCCAATAATATTTGTGATATTATCATTATTATCGAAACTCATATATAGGTTAATTCGTGTTTAGAGTGTGCGCTATATCCTCATTGATAAGGTTATAGAGTTAAATATTGCCAAGTTGAGTTCCCTGGTTTCCAATTTTAGTCCTCTAGGCGTATAACGTCTCCAAGACAGAATATTTTTACCGAAAAGTTCCCGAATTTTACCAAAATTCGTTTACTGCGAAAGCATTAAACTATACCTCCCCCTCCCCTTTTCCCGAAAATGTCATGACGAGCCTCCACCCTCAGGCTGCACCCTCCATAAGCGTCACCCGCCAGCCGCTTCCCACCACTCCTCCCTAGCTATATGGCTGCCCACTGAAAACTCTGAAGCTGAAGGCTCGGCTTAGAGTAAAAGCATCAAAGTAATCATCGAGGGTAAATCTAGCCGATTTCGCGAAATTGTCGCATCAGATGTGTGACCTCCTCGTAATTATTTTTTTTTTTCTGTGCGACAAGAACTCCCTGAAAGCACGAATGCTGCCGCGTTTCCACGCGTCGAATTGTAGCAACGGGATTCTATCAGTCCTAATTTTTTCCACTTTTTTGTTCGTTCACACCTTTGCTTTATAATGCACCTACTGAACAGCACTCCGCTCTAAATGAAGCAAATCGTCTTTGGCATCCCTCGCACATATAATCTGTCGTGAGACGGCGTCACGTCGTCCACCCTAATTCCCGCTGGCAAATTACATGCTTGACAGGAGCGCTTACCCTATACCTCAACGGGTGCTCTATACGGGGGAGAGTGAGCTGCAAGGTTGGAACGCCAGCGCAACAAAACAAGGCCCGATGGGTTCGCGAAAGCGCGCTCTGGACCTCGTATCCACCGCGCACACAGGGCCGGAGTGAATCGAAAAGAAAATGAAGCGCAACCGGTTAATTGGGCACGTGTGGCGCGCCAGCCGTAATCGGGGGTCCGATAAGGAGGCGCCCTCTCACCCGGTGTAACACTGTATAGTCAGCAGACCCGTGCGCTCATCAAATTACCGGCGCTTTACCGCGAATCCTCACCCTGAAAATTTGTGCTCTGCCTGGCGCGCTGGCACTCTTTTACTTTATATATATTTTTCCTGCCTCTGCGCCGCTGTCTGGCCCAGAATAAACACTATTAGGTCGCTAGCTTCTTTCTGTATGCTCTTTCGTTAAGTTTGCTGCTAATGTGCAGAGGTTCGCGTGATCTCGTGCCTGGGTTATAAGAGAACCGCGGGGTTTGCTCGCAGGCCACTCGAAAAAGCACCCAGAGGGCTATTTGCATTTACTTCTTGGTGGACTCGATATTACCATTCGCGTCGATGTTGGTCGTCATAACAAACGCTATTTTATCAATAGCGACGGACAGTTGTTGAGAAGTGCTTTGAGTTGAGGTGGGTTACCTGCTGGCGAGAAGAAAGTGGCCACCTTTGAATGTAGCGCTAATTCTCCCCATGTCCTGCTTTTCTTCACGCCCAGAGAAGGTCAGATTAAGAAAAAAGAATTGTCTGCATAGCTTTCTTCAGACGCAATGTACCTCGGCCACATACGTTTTGCTCCTAGACTGCTTGACTGAATGACTGAGGAATAAATTTCCGTGCGCCTCTACTATATCTGCTATATTTGTGTGGTATAGTTCCCTAGAAAGCTGGGGATTATTCCAGTTATCGCAGTTTGTTGCAGTTGCAGACTTTGCAAGCTTGACTTGAGTACAAGACGGGCTACTGGTTTCTACTTCTTGGTAGTCGTACGTCGGCGCCAGAAGAAGTCTGCGCTCAAGTTATTTCGCACAACTCGCCAAAGGGAATTAGCCGAGTCAGTGGCCAGTTGTGTGCGGTATACGACGTTACGGGAGAAGAACATAGGGAAGTGTTTGCTTGTGTCGAAAAATGCCTGTCCTCAAGGTCGTCAGTTAACCGTTCAAAACTCCTCGAAAATACGATTTTTAGCGGAATAGTTGACTTGTATAATAAATACGCCATACATTTGGCGTCGCATACTAACGGAACGTGAATGGGAAAGTAATAGCTCAACAATCAGGTTTGAGGATTCCGGCCAATGTAGCTTAATTACCGGGCTCACGTATGTTGAGCGACGTCGTAAACCGAAAGCTGTTACTTGAACTGCATCAGCATTTGGCGTAACTTTTTAGTCTACTTCGTCCGCACATGTATGTATGCAAGACCAATGAATAGCCATTGAGTATGCTTGTATGCAGGGGAAGCGTTCGCAGTATATCAAGCAGACAGAGACAAGCGTCACAAAGTGTGTTTTTCCAGGAAACGGCAGGATTCTGCCCGCTGGCGTATGCTGGTGTTGTGCAGGTCAGTCTCGCGTTCGGTGTTTTAAGGACGATGGTTAACGATGCACACTCTCGAAAACAGGGGCACTATTATTGGTAACCCTCCTGGGAGGGCAGCAGCTCAAAGCCGCCGACACACAGTCGTAGGCTGTCAGACTCGCCTACGCTTGGAAATAGAAATTCCTAATCGAACTAATTTGGCACTAAACATTGATGTACTTGATATGTATTTCATCGTCTGGAACGGTGCAAAGAACAAACATTAACTGGAAGAGACAACCTTCCTTAATAAGTAACCGCAAGTAATATCTGCTTACTCAGCAGAGCTCTTGTTTCGCCTTCGCTGGGAAGACTGGTTCGCGCAGTAGTTGTGTACGCAAGCTTAGCATCCTTGCCTCTTCACCCCCTAAACCTAACTACCCCCCCCCCCCCCCCCCCCCCCGATCTGTTCGTGCAACTAGTAGAGCTATACGCCGTCTGCAGCCGTCGTTACATATTGACCCGACTACGAGGAGGACAAGTGCGCACTCTGCTAACGCCAGAAACAGATCCCCAAGCCCTCGAGGCTTTTTTCAGCGTGCGCGAAACTGGTATTCGTCAAGCTCCCAACCGGGGGCCTTGGAAGACCTGGCAGCATGAAAATCCGCGAGCTGGAAAACGAAGGAAGATTAAGAGCGGCGCAACCCGGAAACTGGTAAGGGCGGACTGGAAACAACGAGGCCCACACCCGCGAGCGGTGCTGGGGAGGAGGAATTCGTCCCTCTCTCTCTCTCTCTCTCTCTCTCTCTCTCTCTCTCTCTCCCACCTCATCGCGACCTCCGACGTTGCCATCGCGCTCGCATCGCGCTTGATCGCGGCGTCAAACTGCGGAGCTCAACGCTGAGCTAGACGATTTGTATCTCACTGTGGCGCGCATACGCTCATTCGCTAACGCTGAGCGGCGCTTGTAGCTGGTTATTTTTTATTGGCTGATTTAAACTTTGGATTTTTTCCTCTCTTTTTTTGCGCCTTTCGCTGCTTTCTGTTCGCGAATTATAACACTCACTCTCCCGCCACGAACCGCTGTTTGCTGCCTCTTCGCTGCGAAACCACTTTCGAGCGCTATCTGGTTCGAATCTACTTGACGCGAATCTCTACTCGCGCGCAAAATTCCCACCCTCTAATTTGTCTAATGTGTAAAGGGCGGCGGATTTTCGCCTCTGTTTATGCAAAGCGGCATAATCCGTTTTGGTTTTAGTCTTTGCTTTGGTTTACAATGTTAATATTAATGCTCGAAAAAGAAAGTTGTATTACTTTCGCAGTTTAGAAATGCGTGCTACATTTTATCACGTCTTCTGCTTCTGACGTATTCCAAAAGTTCTTTTTTTCAAGGGACCTGAGTGGCTGTCATGAGCTGTAACTATCAATAAAAACAGAAAGTAAGTGGTCCTCGTCATTCATTCATTCATTCATTCATTCATTCATTCATTCATTCATTCATTCATTCATTTGCTCGTTCGTTCGTTCGTTCGTTCGTTCGTTCGTTCGTTCGTTAGTTCTTTCGTTAGTTCGTTCGTTCCTTCGTTCGTTCGTGTTTGTCTGCTTGTTTGTTTGTTTCGAACTCGCAGTACTGTTCAATGCACAAGCGTTCCTTGCACTTGTCTGTACTAGCATCTTTAGTACTTCTGCACTCGTTATGAAGCTTCAGCGTAAAGCTATGGGAGTGCTTTGTATGTCGCCTGGAATTGCAACGGCGCGGCGCCGAATCCATTCCATTACCTGTGCGCCTGCATATTTCTATCTGTACTGCCTAGTCATACCTGTGCTGAATTATTACTCAACGTAAAAAAAGTATGTTTGCCACGTTTTAACACGCTATTTAAACCGACAGGTGTCATTTCCGTGATGAGTGTCCATAGACAGCTACAGGTGGCGTCACAAGAGCCGTGCTGTTGAACCACCTGCAGGAGTTCGATAGTTTTTTGTTTAGAGCGTCCACGACGAGGGATTCTTTGCGGCTGCCTGCTTGTACTGACCAATGCGTCTCGCACTCTCTCTGCCTTCGCTGTCGCCTTCTGATTTCCGCAGCGACTTGCACTGTGTCCCTAGGTTTCCCCTAGCACTGTGTCCCTAGGTTTCCCGCTGTACGGTCTCTCTGCTATGTTACACAGCCATGGAGGAAAAAAAACTAAGGAGGGAGCATGACGTCACGCGGCTAGCGTTCGCAAGCCGAGTGTTTTGAAGTCGTTTTCTCCCTCAGTTTTTCTCTCTCCGAGCCGGTCCTTTATGTTTTGATTCCGGTATGTTTTAGTGCGCGCGTATGCGCGACCCGCGGCGCGGGCGTCTACAGCAAGAAAGTTGATCTACAGTTAGTCTGCCGCGCTAATCGGCGCATGCGCGCGCGCAGCGGGGCTAGACTTTACCACACGCTATCACGTGGTGCGATCACGGGGGGCATGACGGGGGGACACACTCTCTTTTTTTTTGCTATATCTTTACTTGTTAAGACGAGGCTTCAAGGTTGTCGCCGGACGCTCCCTCCTCAGTTTTTTTCCTCCATGTACACAGCCATCCTTACGTCATATGCTACCATGTGAGAAAGAATCAAGCATCCCCCCGTATGCAGTACTGACTTGCCCTTCAGTGTGCATAGTTCCTCTCATAGCCGACACCGGGGCGCCGGGCGGGCGCCGGGCGGGCGCCGGTTGAACTCAGCTGCGCGCAGCGCGCGAGGCCAGTCGTGGTGCCGGCAGCAGGCGAGGCACTTGGGTTAATCCGGCGCGCTCTCCAAGACGGAAGCGGGAGGTGGCTGGCGTAAACAGAGATTACACTGGGCGGAATCCGGGCGCAGAGATTCCGCTGCTGCAGCTGCTCGGGACGGCCACCAACCTGTCGCGGCCGTCGGCTTGTTTTTGTCGCGAAAAGCGCGCTAAGCCCGCGCGCTCAGCGCGAGCGTTCTGCGCACCGCAGGGACGGCGCGCGCGGTACTGACAAGGCGGCGGCAGGCGCTTCAAGTGCGGCGCTTGGCGCCGACGCGTTGGTCTCTGAAGTTACGGACTTACGAGGCCCCTTGGCTATTGGCGATTTTCACTACCTATAAGGGGAAGTAATCCAGTATGGCGACGCTATACGGATGACTCCTCTTGTAGGCACCTGGGTGGAGTCGCGCTTGTTTTAAAATTTTCCGGTAAGCTCACGCTTGTTTGTCAACGGTGGCAACCTCGTGCGAGCTACGCTTTCGTTTCTCGATGGTGCGAAAGAATAAGCGAGAGGCAAGGAAGACATCGCTGTCTGGCGTTTGAAAACGACCGGAGTGTAAGCGGCGCGGTAGGCGGTCGACGCACGCTATGGCGAGAATTTGAGACCAAGGAATCGACGATGAATACTCTTGTACTACGAACGGACGAACGGCAGCACTAGAACTGGAATTTTCTGCGTTGATCACTACAGGTAAGCGGTTGTCAGCGATTCGCTAAGCGCTTGCGCAGGAAACGACGTAAAAACCCAAACAGCGCAGGTAATCGTGCTACTTTAAATATGAATATGTATTTCCAATCCCGTGTACAGAGGAAAAGCTAAAACAATGAAGTCGCTTTTTCCGCGCACTGTTTTGTAAGCAGTGGACGGAATGCGTGCAGTGAATGCAAGGTCGCTATGACATCATTCTTTTCGTTCTGTATTATTCCATTCTTATCATGCGCCCGTCTTGCTGACTTATTCCTGTCACAGCAAGAGCCCCGGTAAATAACGAAGTGCAGAAAAAAAAAAGAGAATTATATGGGATTCGAATGAAATCATCCTATCCCGCCACCCCGTTTTCTGTGAATAACAAAGGACCTTATCACGATATGTGCATGACGCAATAATTACTGTATTTACAGAAACAGTCAGGCAAAAATCTCTTCCCGTTTTGTAAGGTGTCCGTTAGTCATGTGTGTTCAACAGTGTTAACAAGTAACGCCTTGTATCTGCACAGGACCTTCCAGTCCAGGCAAACAATGATTTTATAAATATAGTCCCAGTGCCTGGTAAGAACTGCGCCGTCATGATCAGGCTAACATGATCCTGCAATCGTTCTACTACAGCAGGAAAAACTTCCTGTTCCCATGATCGCTCCCTGCATTGCGTGCACGAGAAAAAATACGCAATGGCCCTTAGCGAATCATCTTTCTCGTTAAGGGGCAAATATTCACGTAGCAGCACTCATAAAGTATATTTTTATACGAAAACCAGTCAAAAACGCCTGCATGTGCCTGCGAAGCGATTGCAAACGACCAAACGACGTGATTCCATCCGCGCCGCTCCTCTTTAGACTAGTTTGCGGCGCCGCCACAGTGTGGCGCCGATTTCGTGAAAATCGTCAATAGAGCATTGCAAGACGACGCTGCTGCTGGGAAAAAACGTCGTGAACACATGCGCTGCGTCGATTCTTGCGCCACACCTGTCAGCGCCTGTTAAACGCCTGCAGGCGTCCTCGTTCGGCTCCCAGCAGCAGAGCAGCAAATTTCATAGCCACTCTGAGAAGCGAATGCAAAAGCAAATGTTGCGTGTAGCAAATGCGGACATTATGGAACAATAGCGCAAAAGGAACACGAGCGACGGAAAGGAAACGACGCAGACGAGCGCTGCGGATATTTCGGGCCCACCTCGACGACGGCTTACGAGTTACTGTGGCTAGGAAAGCTAAAATTTAAAGTAGCCATATGTAAGCTGACTCCCGAAAGCCGTGTGTCTTAGAAGTATTGGAGAAATTTTTAATGACTGGCTACAGTTTCGTTTCGAGTCATGCCTAACAAGGGCAGGCTATAAAAAACTTATTTACACACGCATGTTGGAAAACACGAGCCCGCAGCAAAGTGTCATAAAGAAAAGCTGTAAAAAAAAATGTTTTAGATTCCTATTGAGGCTTACTGAAATCCGACGTAAGGGCCGCAAACGCAAAGAGTACCAATTAAAAGCAAATGACATTTATGAGTGAGGAATGTCCAGCGTATGCGCGTGAACCCTGTGACTGCTTTTTGTGACGCTTCTCGGGTGGAGTGAAGATTTTTTTTTTACTGACATGAACATGCGAAGAGAAAGTGATGCTTGATTCTGGCTCTGGTTACTTTTTTCCCAAACAAGAACAAAACCACACAAGAGCTCTGCTGCGCGGAGTTTTGTCCCAAAATTCGCCGTTAATATTACTGCCCTCTTGCGCTGCGCATTGTGTTGTCTTCTCGCTACGTCGCTGCGGGTTCAGCGCTTTTGCGTTTATCTACTTTGCGCCGAAGCTTGTTAACGGCGTTTTGCTCATGTTGAATGGTGAATGGTGCATTGACCAAGAATCGGGTGGCGAATGACTGCTGATGGTCATTAGTAATAGATGTTGCTGCATAGAAAGAGAGAAAGAAAAAAGAATGCGCAGAAGAACTCGCTCGAATGAGGAGTCGAGAAAAGCGGCTGTCAACTTCTTTTTATTTTTTTCTCTTCCAAGGGCGCCATCTTCACTGATATTACGGCTATACACTCGCAGCTGCGGGGCCCATCGCCCGCCACCGGTCGCTGACTCGTGCGGCTCCGTTCTCAAGCCACGAAACGGGGCATATACCATCGGCAGCCGTCCCACCCTAGCGGTTCTTTTCACCCCACTCCAGCTCGCGCGAGCGGTATTTACGGTGCGTAGAGGCGCACCGGCTGGCTGTATACCTCGGCAGCTAATCACTGGGCTCCGATATGGCCTGGCGGCCGCGGGTTTCTGGATTGCGTCGCGGATTCTGCGGCGCGTTTCTGGCTTGTGGCCGCTCGCGCCGTCTGGGAGCTGCCAGCCGTCTACCTCGTTTGGGAGGCGCTTGTAACAACCGCTGACGGATGCCGGGGGCCGCCGCCGTCCCGCGTCGTCGCGGCGCGCCTGCGTTGCCTTGCCTTCCCGCCGGGTCTCTCCTATCGCTCTCGCCCCTGCGAAGCCTGGCGGGAGTGGGAAGGATGCTTGCGTCTTTGTTTTCTCCCCCCCCCCCCCCAAAAAAAAAAAAAAAAAGCGAAGAAAGCACGAAGCGGCAGTTGTCACTAGCTATTTGCGACCAGCGAGGATGCCAGACGCATATCGTCTTGGAACTCGCCCCTGGATAGATTCTGTTCATTCGTGCATTGTTTCCCACGACAGCCGACGTGCCGGTAACACTTGCGTCGGTGAAACCCTGCCAGTCGAACTACAGCTGCATTTCCCACTTGCCGGCTCCGCTTTGCCCAACTGTTCAGATGCAGGGTTAAGTTGAATTTTTTAAAATGAAGTTGACATTTTTTTTTATACCATCTTGCGCTTTTTGCTTATTACCTTGCAGGGCACCTTTGTCCTGTCAGCCTGAATGCTAATCATCCCGGTTGAAGTAGCCAGTAAGACGGTCAGTGCACTTGATATCTGATGCATTCAGAGCGTAAATCACGACTGTCGAAATGAACTTCTAGGAGCGATTGCGTTAAAATTAACCAATCTGCAATATATCGAAAAGAAATCGTATATATTAATTCGGTGTTTTTGGTGCCTATAAAAGGCGAGTCCGGATCAAATCGAAAGCCCGTTAACATAGCTTTGGCATTAAAGCCTGCTTGACTAAAGCGTCACGTACGCCAGTGGCTTTGTGTCAGATGCAAACGTCTCCGTGGGTGGCTGCATCCCGGGATTCGGCTATTCACTTTCAAATTCTCACTTTAAATTAGTGAAGTACGAATATGCAGCCGTGACATGCGGCACATGTGACTGATGTCGCCTGCCATGAGGCAGCTTGCTTATCGCGGGCTCTCTTAGCGATCAATCAATCAATCAATCAATCAATCAATCAACCAATCAATCAATCAATAGCGCCCCACGGCGGCCATGACTGTCTTGCCCTGACACGGGCTAACATGGCCGGCGGGCGGGCACACTAGCACAGAGGTATTTACACCGGTGGTGGATATCGTAAAATAGCGAAGGTAGGATAAGTATCAAGCCACTTAACTGAAATCTAATAGTTAATTTTTTTAACTAACAGAAACAGACCATTCTTTGTAGTTAGAGATTTGTAGCTCTTGATTAGCGATATCAATCTCAATTTTTGAGACTTTCTACAATGCGACTCTTCGTATGCCTGCTGCAGCCCACGAAATCCTGGCTCTGCACACGCACTAAATTGAAACCGCGCAGCTGGGAAGCGCTTGAAGCCAGGCGTACAAGGTGGCGCGCGTTTCACGTTCTCTCTGTGATCCCTCCCCGCTCGCCGTTACCGTTCAGACGCTGCGAAAAAGAGCAGAGATAAAACGAGAGGAAACTATACATTCGGTGACCACGATGAGTAGCAAGACGTCTTCAATCTAGTGCAAATACTTGTGGACGAGCTGTAGAGGTAGGTTCACGTGTCACTTTACGGATCCTCGGTCCAAGAAGTCACCCGTTCTCCCTAGGCAAACATCGAAAAAATGCTTTCATAAAAATCGCGCGAATGTAATTAAGTTACATTGCCAGTTACTGTTCCCAGAAAGTAATGGCATTACATTGCAGTTACTTCCGTAAAGTAATGCAGTTACTCCAGTATTGCTCCTTAGTTTTCAAGCGTACAAAAAAAAAAAGCAACAATGGAAACAGGGTAAAAGAAACCTCAACCTCTCCGAGAAGCGGCACACACATTCTTTGGTGTTTCCGCCAAATTCCGTTCCAGCCAAATAATCCCTCATCCCTCCTCTTTCTTACAACACGGGTCATTGCAAAGATAACACAAAGCCAACAAAACGACCAAAACAAACGCACGGCCGAAAACTCGTCCTCACTTTCATTGAGCTCAAGACAGGAACGAGCAGCGAATCCTATGCCGTGCTGCAAGAGCCGTCTCCATCGTTTGAAGCCTCCGAAGCAGGTCCCAGAAATGGACCTCGGCAGCTTGCCCCCGGTAATGTTCGCGCCATGCGCCTTTCTGCCTGTTCTCCCCCACGCCCCGTGGCGACGAGCCTAACCAGACTCCGCTGTGCCCTCAGCCTACGAGACCTTGGCAGTGCCTCTGCGCGCTTTTTGCCAGTTTTGAACTACTACGTGCGCCACCTGCCCCTTCGGCCATCTTGCTGCTTGGGGGATGCTCGCGACACGTGCAACTCCCGCCCTCCCATCGGACACCCGCAGGCAGTGATCCGACTATAGAGGGCAATGGCGGTCTCGGACGCACAGTCCTACTCAATTCTGCCTCTCCTTGCCGTTCCTTTACGCTCTGCCCAGGATTGCCACGCGTCGTTCCTGCTTTCGAGTCCCCCCATCAGAGTACGAGGAGCCAAAGCTTTGCCGAGGAGCAGCAGTGCATTTTAACGAAAGTAATTTCGAAAGAAATGAAATAATGCGAAGTTACTGCACTAAAGTAATTCATTTACATTACTAAATTTGCAGACCAGAAAAGTAATTCATGGCCTAACAAATTACCGGGAAAAGTAATTGAATTGAGAAATTTTATTACATTGATTCGATTACTCCCACATCTGTCACCAGGACAGGAATGCATTCGAGCGGGTTAGTTGATTGATGGGAGAAGAAAACGGTTTATTCATGTACTGTAGAGACGGATTGACCAAGGTGGGCAGTTGACTACATCGAATACACTAGACGCCGGAGGAAGTGCCCAATAGCGTTGACATGGGCCCACAATCGCACCCACCCGCACTTTTGGGCCCACCGTAGCGAAGATTCGGGCTTGTGGGTGAGGATGGCGCCATCTATGCTACGCAGACTGCGGGTACGTGATCGGCACTGGCTCCCCAGGCGGTCATCTCGTGGTCGCCATGTGTTTGACGTGTGGTCCCTGCGAGTCCCACACATGGGCCACACCTACTCTGCACATGAGCAGTGCGCGGCCGGCATGCGTAGAGCCTACCGGACGAGGTCCTTTCGTACCAAAACTTCGGTGCGACGTTCTTGGAGATGATAATGGCCGCGCGATGACGAGGTCAAAATCGGGTTTTCCAAGGCAGCTTTTCATCGCAGTCTTCGTCAGTGCCTATTCAGGCACTGAACCACATGCTTGTTTCCCAGGTGAGGGGGGGGGGGGGGGGGGGGGGGGGGGGCGTTGACTCCTCCGAGGCGAGACTGAGAAGGCACTGACCTTAAAAGAGCCTAGTAGCCTCAATGGCAACAGGGCTGTGCTGTTAAGGACAAGGCTATGATGTTAGCTGCATGCGCCTTGTAACAGTAACCCATAATTTTGTTTCCGGGCCTGGTAGGCTTCTTGATCTGCACTCTTAGGAAAAAGGGGCTAACAGGGGGCCAGAGGTTAGTCCTTTTGGGGACTAACTGACCTGCCACTGGCAATCGTCCTTTTCGGGACTAACTGCAAAGGGTGTAACTGTTGGTCCCCTTCGAAAGGGTGCAAGAGTTAGTCCCCGGGAGCAGATATTTAATGAAAAAATGCAAACGACGCGTGATTTAGAGCGTAATTTAGAGCGGGATAGTTTCCGGCAGAACTTCATGCATATAACAACGATAAAGGAAATAGAAATAAACATACATGAAAACACCAGGATTCGAAACGACAACCTTTGGATTATGAGCCGAGCGCGGATATGACTACGCCACTACAGCGGACGGTCCACGGCAGAAAATAAAAGCCTTGTATGCGAAACACACACACTGTCTGTCTGTACCGCTCAATTTGTTATCAAACATACTGCTGTTTAGAGCACAGTGTGGTGATTTTGGTGTCATATGCTTTTGTAACAACCTGCGGTAAGCTTTAATGCGCACGCACAACGGTCTAAATCGAGTTTTGGCCAAATAAAGAAGTGCTGACCTGTGTATACATTACGGCCGGTATTTCACAACCACAACAGTTGTCTTCTTTTTGTTTCTTTTTTTCGTATAAGGTGGTCTTATTCCTTGCAATTGGCAGCTGCACATTACAGCCTGTTGAAAGCAAATGTAGAAGGCGATGGTTCACTTCGTTTTTTGTTACCGGCGGACAGCGGTGACAGGGAATTGACTGCTTCCACTCACCGATTCGCGTCGTCGATACTTCACAGCATCACATAAGCTCGTAAACAACGGCAACGGTATGAAACTACGTGTACTTGCTCAACCCTAACCTTTACAACTCACGTTTGACACGTATTGAAGCTCGTAGTAATTGTTTATGCACTTGTACAGCTGCCAGCCGTTTCGGTGGCACGAAGCCTTTTCCTCACGCAAAAGGGTATCCGCTTCGTCACAGGCAGCGGCAGTGCTCTCACTGGCTTTAGACCTCGCCCTGCGCTTCAAAAATCGAGTACTATTGCAGTCATGGTCTTCACGCGCAATTTTCGCGTGCGGCTATGCTGCGATTCGCCTCCCGTTAGTCTCTTTCTCGGCAGTTAGTCCGTTGAGTTTGCGCACGGCGCGCATTTTTGGCAAGGAGTGTGTCGTATGCAAATTTAGGGACTAAAGAGCCCTTTTTAGGACTAAAGTTGTCTTTACTCCCCCCTGGGCCGGTTTTTTTTCTGAGTGTGTGGGCTTAAGTTTTTTTTTGTTATGTTTTCAAGGGACAAGAAAGTGACTGGCAGCGACTGTATTAATGCTTGCCTATAGACACTGTGCGCCCGCCAGGCGTCTCCACCGTCGGCGCTACGTTCAGCACCACCAGTGGCCAGTTTTGCGTCCCAAGGGTGATAGCACCCTACACGAATATATGTAAAAAAAAAAAGTTTTCAAAGCAGCTTTATGATTTCACAGTGCACCTATGATGTCGTCCCTTCGTAAAGGGAAGGCGAGCACACCCTAGAACAGATTGCGACAGTCAGAAACATCATTTCAGAGGAGTCGTATATTTAAAACACCGCGATAGGAGCGCGCGTGTGTAGCCCTCGGCTTGAGGTACCGGGCGGAAGTGGGACCCATAAGCCGCGTTTACATGAAAGCGACAGAAGTCGACTCCAGTCCCCCTTTTTAAGCAAAGTGCTCGTTTTGCGCACAAAAGGCGTGACTCTTCCTCTTCTCTCTTCCTTGTCGTTTTTGCAGTTTCCCTCTAAAAGTAAGCTGTATACGACTTCTGTCGCATTCATGTAACCGCGGCTAGAAACACACGTAAAGAAAACTTTCCGGACATTTTTTTTTTCTTTTCAGCCAACTCATGGAGGCAGCCGTTCGATAACAGTTGGCGAGTGCTTTTAAGAGGACTTTGACAAAGTCTGCAAAGTCATTTAGAAGGCAATTTATTTTTAAAACACCACGATAAATGTGTGTTGTGAAGCCAGACATACCCCTGAAAGGCGCTATATCCGCTGGTGTTTCCACATATCGCGCCAGCTTCTCATGGAACATTTGGTCATTGATGCAGTCGTTCAAGCTGGACACCCTAGGCATCTCTACATGAAAAGTTCTCAACCGGCATGACAAGCGAACGAAAGTAAGCCGCGCACAGTAATAGACGACGGCGCAGGTGATACCCCCGCCGCCTCCGGCGTCCGCTAGCGTGTTTGTAAACGCTGCGGCGTTTCGACCGGCCAATAGCCTCACAGGTTTCTTTCGAGACGGAAACTTTAATAAAGGCTCTAAGGTTTTGAAATCCGCCAATGTCCAGAACGTTATGGAACTTGTGACTGATGACAAAGGAGCCGCGGCAAAGGAAGCAAGGGAATTATTAGCTTACTATATTGTTTCACTCCAAAGACCACGTTTGCAACAAGGAAGCGGGCTTTTACAGATCTTTTAAGACAACAACAAACGCATCTGTGATGAAAATAATCACGCAGAAAGATTTCCACAAAAGCTTACTTCTGACAACGAACGGTTTGAATCCATGCAAAGTTTTCACCATTTGGGCGCTCCCGCTGTCGTGTCGGAAAGCGCCAAAACTTGGTCCCCGGTGAATTTCGACAAATGCTGTTGAAGCCAACAACGGAGCAGTTAGCGTTACACATTTTAGGCTCCTCGGTGTCTGAAAGAAAGTCTGCGAAAAACCGCAAGATGCTGCTACATCACAGTTGCCTTCCATCTCCGGATGCTTGCGCCGCCGCTAGAGGCGCGCGCGTCGCTGCGGAGTTAGATGTGCAGGGTGCCTGTAGGTTCAAATCATGCAGGAAGGAAAACTCAAGAGAGGCATTCGCTATCCGAGCTGCACGCCACAAGGTGTGCCGGAAGTCAGGCGCTTACGTAAGGGCTACTGGGAGTCTTTGGCCGTCGGCGCAGCCGATAGTAACGCTGGGCGCAGCGGCGTCGTCTGCTGCACTGTTTGCTGCGCATGCGCAAGCGCGCTCAGACGGCTGAGAAAAGCCATGGGTTCAAATAGTTGCCGAATCGGCGTTTGGCCCACACGCATAAATTTTGCCCCATTTCGAGCTAGCGTAATGGAGCGAAATAATGGGCTCAGGAGAAGCCACTGCGTCCCTGCAGATACTTTTTGGCTTCGGCGCCAAGGAAACTGTACTGACTTAGAAAAGTTGCGAGTGAATGACGATGTTATAGCTCACATCCAAATCACTTTCATCAGTCCGTGCCGATTAGAACATAAGAAACAATAAAATACAAGGCAGATGTCGCGTGGTGGTTTATTCGACATACATTTCCAATAAAAACGCAACGTCGATATCGTGCGCGGAAGTACGGATTTGTACAGTCGTTCGCAAGTGAGCATGGTCAGCGACTGGCACGTGCCCGAGCGAAAGTGACCTGCGCTATGAGGGGAAGACAGCTGAGAGGGCGCCTGAGAATAACGAATTTTCATTACGTGTGAACGGCTCTGTCAAACCATTTTCCGTCTATAGCGTCCCAACAGGAAGGACGCCCGCTAGTTTTCACGCTACTGGAGTGGGATGGCAGCCAAATTCATAAAGTGCTTCTAGAACACCGTCAGCATCTTCCAAGTTATGAATATTGGAAGGAAGATATAGTGTAACCCCCACGGCTCCTGTTGACCCCGAAGATCCAGTTGTCTGTCGAAAAGATAATTAGAAAACATGACATGATGCTACTTGCTGCTCAACGGCTAAACCTAGGCCAGACATGCAAGGCGTATCCTGGTAATATTCATGTATATATACTGATGGCTAGTGTTTTCACAATTCTTCGACATCTGTATTTGTAATTCCAGAGCTGAATGAACGACGAGCAGTTAAACTGGCTCAAGCAAAAGCGTCAGCGACAGTTGATATATGGGCTGTTTATTTCGTACTACTGCTCATAATATCAGTAGGAGATCCACCTATGTGGGTTATCTCCAGCGTCTTCATTTATTCTATTTTTGGTCTCTGTACTGTTTACTGCGATTAGGGTATATCATTGCCCATAGCACACTGTCTACTTTATGTTAGCATTTCCAGAGTGGGCACTGTTTTGTCAGTTTTGTGAAATGTGTGTGTTGTAGCTGGGGTTTGTTAAGCTTTATGTTGCTATTTCCGATGTGTTTTCTTCCCTTCTGAGATCGGGGTGGCCGGCTCCGCCATCACACACCAACATCTCCTGTTATGTCCATCTCAATAATAATAATTAAAAAACCCTGCACGCATTCGTCCTTGAGGCCAAAATTCTAAACACTGAAAACCAAACTCTGAAACTCTACCAGTCTGATAATTCACGCATCTCGACCACGAATTCTGTGGGGCACCACCAGCGTTGGATAATAAGACGAAAAAAAGAAAAAAAAAAGCGAGCAGCAGGCTGACTGCTTTATCAGCATATTCAGGCCAATTTCGGGCAATCGGAAAGTGACGCATAAATCAGGTGGTCACGTCAAACTTTCTGCGCCGTTAACACATCATCTGCGCATTCGCACAGCGCTTTTGAGCTAACCACCATCCTGTTATCTTCTACAAAACCTAAAATACCGCTTTTCAGAACAAAGCATGCTTTTTGAACAAAAGCATGCCAACGCCGGCAGCCGTCGAAATCACGAGGCGCTGAAAGTAGCGGCGGGATAACGTGACAAAGATGACAGCGACTGTGTTCGCGCAGTTTGAACTGCTAATGTGGGTATATGTACCCCAGTGACGTCAGGACTGGTAGCTGTAGCAAACAATGTCACCCGCCGACTTTGGAATGAAAGGCGTAGCTGGTATGTGGCAAATACAGTAAAGAACGAGTCGGTATAAGGTCTTTCCCAAAATGCTACACTGGGTGATTCATTGAGCTGAAAAGCGAAACAGATGATTGCATTTACATGAAGGCCAACCCCTTCTTTCTCTACAGTCCTTTTGTACCTCAGCAGAGAAAAGAATTAAGGCGACAGTTAAGAAGGCTGAACCTGTCAAGAACAAAAGCATGACACTGACACCTGAATGCCCTCCCCACCCCACCTTCCCATCTTTCTTTCTTTCTTTTTACATCGTGGTGGTCATCTACCTGGTAATCTCACGTCCTGAAGCCTTTGGACATATTGTACGCTGTTGGTGGTCATCGTGCAACAAATCCTGGGATGCAGTATAAACTTCTCTAGCCGAGCTTCTCGTTTCCGTTGTCGCTGAAAAGCACCGGGTAGCGCAAGCTGCTCTCTCCATAGAGAAAAGATACCGGCGCCACAAACGAGAAAGCAAATCGGGCGGCTAGCCTGACCCTCAGTGATTGACGACACCCGAAAGAAGCAGCAGCACTGTCGGCGCTTCAGCGGCATTTCTAGCGCGTTTTGTAGGCAAACTAAAAGGGAAACATAGAAGAAAAGGGACAGCGGCAGGGGAGACGGCAACGGGGGAATCATGGTCTGATTCGGTTTAGCCGCTATCCCCCTGACAGCGATTAGCGCAGCACGGTGATTGATGGCCGAGGCCATTTGTCGTGCGGCCCAACTGCTCTGGGCGTCAAGTGGCTCTCCACGCGACGAGCGTGCAGCGCGTCCTCTTTGTTCCCCCACTACTCCTCTTCGAGCATCTACTCCTTTTTTCCCCCTTTCTGCCCATTGTTTGTGTACTTTCTTTCACGTGTGGGTCTCCTTGGTCGCTCCGCACACTGCCTTCTGGTCTGTCGGCGTACCTTTTGGAGAGGGAAAAGGAGAGGGAACGGATTTGATTTAACACTGTTTCTTCGCACTTTTCTTTTCAACATTCTCAATGTGATTGTTCAAAATTAGCATGCTATTTGGGACAGAATTCTCCAGGGCGCAACAGCGTCAACCGGGGCTATAACTTTGTTAGTTATAGCCCCGGTTGTGCTAGACCACGTTTGTAGGTAGGGGTGGCAGTTGGACCAGCGAACTTTAATATGTGATAGTTAAATCAGGTGACTTCTAAAAACCGTTACACCTATGCTCCAAAATCACTATTCGCACGTTCTGGAGGCTTTTGTCCCCGATAGTACTTGTCCCCGATAGTAGCCGCTGTGGCTCAGTGGCTGTGACACTCGGCTGCTAAGCCCAAGGTCGAGGGTTCGATCCCGCCTGCACCGCCTGCATTTCGTTGGAGTCGGAATTCAAAATCTGCGGTGTGCTGAGATTTCAGTGCACGTTGGCCGACCTCAGGTGGTCGAAATTAATGCGGAACCTTCCCTCCCTGTATGGCGTACCTCGTAGCACACAATGGTGTTCGGACACTTAAATACCAATCAACTCACAAGGAATCCCGACACACCTAGCTGAGTATTACAAAGGCCAGTCTCGTTAAGCGTTGTATGTGGCAGCTCACTCAGATGTTTCTGGGAAAACAGTTTTCTGTGCGTCAAACGTTAAATTTATTGTAGATAGCTTTGTACGAGTTCACACAAGGGTGCGCAAGTTGAGACTGCCCGGATCCCCGTGGGGATTCTCATGTGCCTTGACAGTAGTGATCAACTTGGAGCTTTGCTACTATCCTTCTTTCTTTTTTTTAATTGCAAGGACGTCTCCAAACTAGGCAAGTCCTACGGAGCCCTTGGGTACAGCCAGGTTGTTCCACAAGTGGCGGTTCTGCTTCAATAGTATCTGTGCCGTCCTTTCCCTGAAACACTACTGCTCCTGGCTTAGATCATTTGTGGTCGCAGAGGGCCAAAAGGAAGCTGCCAAATGCCAATTTAGGTTCTTGAGCACACTGAATTTACACTATTCTGAACACAGCGCAGCGCAGCACGGCCCAGCACAGCACTATCTGGGCGCACTTGAAACTCACGTACGGCTAACGAGCCTAGAATATCCATAAACAGAGGCGTCGACACTGTACAATGAGCTGAGGAAACTGTGCTGTGGTCCGTCCTTTGTTGTAAATAAGATGGCGGCCGCGAAGGCAGTTCTGCGTCATGTGAGATAGTGATCTCTTCGAACCCCCCAGACTCGCGCTCGGCCCTCAAAGTTGTGCGATTGAAACGCATAATACGCGTTTTCGAAATTAACAAATTTATTCATACGCCAGCAGCGAGGACTTTCACAGAATACCGCCACAGGACATTGTGATGTAGGGAATGCGGAATTCATAATGGGAACAGTCGACGAACTAAGTTCAGTTTTATCGCAAGGACGTTGAATTTCTCGCCTTTTGTGCTGGCAGATGAATGTTTCAGTTCTCAAGCAAGGACATAGCTTGTTGAGTAGCGCTTCTGACACGCAGCTCCAGCCGAATAGTTTTTTCGGACTTAGGAGCGGTCGCCTAACAAACCAAAAAATAAATCCCCCAAAAAAGCAGGGCTGTCCTCTTTATTATAGTCTTTCTCTCTCTACAAGACGAGTCCGCAGAACGCAAATACTGATCACATTGGTCTATTAATATCGCTAACCAAACTATATTTCTCTCTAACACTGCTACGTTCCTTGGTGTCCACCTCGATAACCATCTGAAGTATCATGACCATATTACTTATGTTAATAAAAAAATGGCACCTGGGATACGAATTCTTGTCAAAGCACGACCCTACTTTATCTTTAACACATTGATCGCATTATATCACTCATTTATACATAGTCACATCACTTATGGCTTAACATGCTGGGGTAATACTTACAGCTCTCACCTTGCATCAACTCAGGTTATCCAGACCAAAGCTATAAGAATTATTACATCCAGCTCGTTGATTACTAACGCGAGATCTTTACTCCATATGAACAATATCCTAACTGTTTCAGAGCGCATAAAATTTCATTTAGGTATATTGTTCTTCAGAATCATCAACAACCAATTACCAACAGTTGAGTTTTTATCTTCCACACTCACGAATTCCAACACTACCCGGTTTGCTTCTAACAACAATTTCCTCCTACCAAAAGTTCGTACTAACTATGGCAAGCAGACTGTTCAGTACTCATCGATTTCCCTATGGAACACCTTACCTTCGAATGTTAAAAACTCGCGTTCGGTATTTAATTTTAAACAGACCTTAAAACAATTCTTGATAGCAGACAGTTGACCATTAGTTTCTTTGTTTCTTTTTTTTATCTTCCTTTTTTCTTTTTCTTTGTAGTCTGTGTTCCTTAGTTTGCGTTCTTTGTCTACAAATGTTTGTATTGTGTCTTAATTTGGTACCATCTTTCATTCTTAAAATGCTGCGCTTAATTTACTTAACTCAATGTTATTATGAACAGGAGGTCCCCTTTCAGTCATTCGACTATGGGACCTCCTTCTGCATATCATTGTACACTGCTCAAATGATTGACTAATAAAAAATTCTGATTCTGACATGCCATTGTAACCACCTCATGCTACGCTTATAGCATTAGTTGGCTATAATGGCACGTGGTCAGTATTTTATGGGCATGATCTAATGGCGTTTTGTGAGGAAAGCCAATACGATAGTAACACCACGATTGCAATGCGTTCTACCATCTGCATTTTACAAATACTTCGCCACCTACGCCACTATAATGCCTTGGAGGGGCCGTGGGCAAACAATGTTTATACATTGTGCAAATATTCACATTATCCTTTTTGTATTGCGTTTCACTCCAATGATGTCCTTACAGACTACAGTATTCGTAAATAAAAATAAGTATAGGCCTATAGATTGGTTGTTAGGTCTGTTTCCCCACGCTACGACTTGCACAGCTAATAGTATTGGTGGCCCTGAATCATGCAAGAACGGAATTCCAATCAATCAATCAATCAATCAATCAATCAATCAATCAATCAATCAATCAATCAATCAATCAATCAGTCAATCAATCAATCAATCAATCAATCAATCAGTTTATTTTGCACTAAGTAAAAACAGTTTACAAGTTCAGGCCTGCCAAAGCCTCATTGGACTTGTACGCAGCTCCTGGACGACAGCGAAAAGTCGCGGGCAGTGCTATATATAAATGAAGAAGGATAAATAAGTAAATGCAAAAGCAAGCAAAAAAGTACGCCAGAAACACCAAAATTCAGCTCGCCAGTGTTGATAGCATACTGTAAACAGAGCCGGTTGCATCCGTTAACATGAACACCAACAGTATGTCAACACTTAGCAGGGAAAAAAGGACAGGAAAAGTGACCATGAAATAGCTGACGAGGCGAGAGAGGCGAGGAATTGCTGCATACAAGATATTTCTAACACAGAGTTGAAAGGTCAGGTAAAAACAGATGAACGCAATAGCTTCTTTAGTTTATAATTTCTATTTATACAGGATTCATTTGACGGCAACGCATTTAAGAATGACGGCACATAGAAAACACCAGTTCTTTTACCATAACGAGTTGAACAGCGCGGAACAGTATATCTATCTTTCGACCTGGGTCATCTACTCGGAGTATACTTAACCTTATACACACTTGACCAAAAATGATTTAGCACAGCTGTTTCAAATAGGAGAGAATTAAAGCTTGGAAGCCTTAGAAAACTAAAGAGGTCACATTTCTTTCAAAGTTGTAAATCATAAGCATTGTTGACTGAGCGCAAGATGGAGTTAAGTCTTTTTCACCACCGAAATGCACAGTGCCCGTAAACTGTACTACCACATCTTAAAACACTCTAACCCAAGGCGTCTATGTTTGTTTTTCTAACAGAAAATGGCCCCCAAAAGAGGGAAATGACGTGTAATATGAGTGACAAAGGCATATGGTGTTATCATGGGAACCATGTCCACATATTTTGCGTCATGCAAATCTCGAAATTCGCGTGCATCACATTCTTTGAAAATTGGTTGCTGCGTCAATTTTCATTTTTTTTTCAGCAAATAGTGGTGCAGTAATACTAGCTTAACCATTGAGAAAAACTTCTAACGTCACTGACCTAAAAACGCTAACCTTAACTTGATTGCTAATTTTGTTCGTTTTAAAGGAATCCGAATTTGTCGGTTAACACCACCCCAAAAGATACCACCGGACATTAAGTGTGAATTTAAAATTATATAAAAATCAATAATTGCAATTAACAAAGCAGCTTGGTATTAAAATAATGCTTATTTTATAATAAGTGGGCATATTATTTACTAGCATCCACCCAAGCGCAGCCACACAAAGGAAATCTATACAGCTTCCACAGAAACTTCGTAGTTAAAGAAAAATTCGTCCTGGTCCGGGGTTCTAATCCGAGACTACTGCTTCACCGTTCTATCGCTAGTAGCTAGTAGAGCGACTGCTCCGCTGAAGCGGTGGTCCCAGATTCGAATCACAGACTAGGACGACTTTTTTTTTAACTACGAGGTTTTCCTGGAAGCTCTACAGCTTTCCTTTGTAGCCGTACGGCTGCGCTTTGGTGCATGCGAATGAGTAATTTGCTCCCTTATTACAGATTCACTCCAACTTGGAATTCCCCTAAACATGTGACCAGAGCTTACTTTATCTTCTCATCTGCCTGGTTTTAATACAGGAATGCATTAAGCGGCAACACTTTCACCTCTCTTGTTCCATATATATACTGTATATATATATACAGGGTGTTTCACCTAAGACTTTCTGCAATTTTTAAAAATAAACTATTTGAATTAGATGCGCGCTTTTTCTGGCATAGCATTGTCACTAGTGTAGTACATCATAATTCAACTAAGACGTGCTAACTAGCAGGCTTGTTAACCAATATTTAATAGTTAACTTTTAAACTATTATCGTTGGGCTCCTTAATTATTGACAGGCATGCAGCCCACTGTAAGTAATGTCCATATCCGTTTTTAGAATTTCGAGAACGCGATTATCCTCGGCGCTGTGGCCCAACAAATTTCGCCTACATCGCGCCAAAATGCATGCGGTTTGAGAAGCTTGCAGGCAAAGCAACCTCTCCAGTGAACCTAACTCGTCGAAATAGCCAAAATTTGTTGGGCCACAGCGCCGAAGATAATCGCGTTCTCGAAATTCTAAAAACGAATATGGACATTACTTACGGTGGGCTACATGCCTCTCAATAATTAAGGAGCCCAACGGTAATAGTTTAAAAGTTAACTATTAAATATGGGTTAACAAGCCTGCTAGTTAGCACGGCTTAGCTGCATTATGATGTACTACACCACTGACAATGCTATGCCAGAAAAAGCGCGCATCTAATTCAAATAGCTTATTTTTAAAAATTGCAGAAAGTCTTAGGTGAAACACCCTGTATATATATATATATATAGGTGGTCAAATGTTTAGGGGAATCCCCCAAGGTGGAGTATATTTGTAATAAGGGAGTAATTACTCATTGGCATCCACCCAAGCGCAGCCATACGGCTACAAAGGAAAGCTATACAGCTTTCTCAGAAACTTCGTAGTTAAAGAAAAATTCGTCCTGGTCCGGGGTTCGAACCCGGAACCACCGCCACACCGGAGCAGTCGCTCTACCAATTGAGCTAACCGGGACGGCAAGCTTATGGTAGGGCGAGAGCGAATTGATCAGTAACTCGAAGTGGGAAGAGTGTTGGTCAAATGTTTAGGGGAATCCCCCAAGGTGGAGTATATTTGTAATAAGGGAGTAATTACTCATTGGCATCCACCCAAGCGCAGCCATACGGCTACAAAGGAAAGCTATACAGCTTTCTCAGAAACTTCGTAGTTAAAGAAAAATTCGTCCTGGTCCGGGGTTCGAACCCGGAACCACCGCCACACCGGAGCTGGCAAGCTTATGGTAGGGCGAGAGCGAATTGATCAGTAACTCGAAGTGGGAAGAGTGTTGGTCAAATGTTTAGGGGAATCCCCCAAGGTGGAGTATATTTGTAATAAGGGAGTAATTACTCATTGGCATCCACCCAAGCGCAGCCATACGGCTACAAAGGAAAGCTATACAGCTTTCTCAGAAACTTCGTAGTTAAAGAAAAATTCGTCCTGGTCCGGGGTTCGAACCCGGAACCACCGCCACACCGGAGCTGGCAAGCTTATGGTAGGGCGAGAGCGAATTGATCAGTAACTCGAAGTGGGAAGAGTGTTGGTCAAATGTTTAGGGGAATCCCCCAAGGTGGAGTATATTTGTAATAAGGGAGTAATTACTCATTGGCATCCACCCAAGCGCAGCCATACGGCTACAAAGGAAAGCTATACAGCTTTCTCAGAAACTTCGTAGTTAAAGAAAAATTCGTCCTGGTCCGGGGTTCGAACCCGGAACCACCGCCACACCGCCACACCGCCGTCCCGGTTAGCTCAATTGGTAGAGCGACTGCTCCGGTGTGGCGGTGGTTCCGGGTTCGAACCCCGGACCAGGACGAATTTTTCTTTAACTACGAAGTTTCTGAGAAAGCTGTATAGCTTTCCTTTGTAGCCGTATGGCTGCGCTTGGGTGGATGCCAATGAGTAATTACTCCCTTATTACAAATATACTCCACCTTGGGGGATTCCCCTAAACATTTGACCAACACTCTTCCCACTTCGAGTTACTGATCAATTCGCTCTCGCCCTACCATAAGCTTGCCGTCCCGGTTAGCTCAATTGGTAGAGCGACTGCTCCGGTGTGGCGGTGGTTCCGGGTTCGAACCCCGGACCAGGACGAATTTTTCTTTAACTACGAAGTTTCTGAGAAAGCTGTATAGCTTTCCTTTGTAGCCGTATGGCTGCGCTTGGGTGGATGCCAATGAGTAATTACTCCCTTATTATATATATATATATATATATATATATATATATATATATATATACAGGGTCTGTTCTGAAAGTAGTAGGACTGGTTTTTTCCTGGGCGAACGGGCGGACGAGAGGTGGCCTGCGTGTGCAGGATCGTTCATGGGGGATATTGGGAATGCTGGGGAAAATCGGCAGTCGGCTCTCGGCCGTTGAAGAGAGGAGGTCGCTTGTACTGTGAACCCCTGTCGAAACGTCTCGTCACGCAGAATCGTCGAGCGTTTACTGGATCAGCGATACGCGAATCAAATTTTGAGTAAATCTTGGTAAAACGGGCAAAGAGAGTCACAACATGATTAAGGAGGCCTACGGTGAGGCTTCCATGGGTAGAACAGGTGTTTTTTGAGTGGCACAAGCGGTTCCGAGAAGGTAAGGAAAGAGCGGAGGAAGACGACCGCTCCAGACGCCCTTCGACCAGCAAGACACACAAAAATGTGTACCGAGTGAAACGTTTACTTAACAGTGATCGTAGAATGAGTATCAGAATGATTGCTGATGACTTGAGCATTCCTCAAACCCAAGTTTTCGAGATCGTGACAGAAAACTTATCCATGACGAAAGCGTGCGCGAAGTTGGTGCCAGGAGTGTTGTCAGAGGAGCAAAAGGCCAACCGGTAGGATCTTCTTCATGATGTGTATGAGGACCCCGATTTTTTGCCCAGCACAAAGCGGAAGCGCTGCCTCAGCCCCCCTACAGCCTCGACTTGGCCCCGCCAGACTTTTTTCTATTCCCGAGAATAAAATCAACGCTCGAGGGGAAACATCACGGATCGGCACAGGCGGTTCAACAGGCCGTGACGAGGGAGCTAAACAGCATTCCGGTCCAGGCACTCCTGGAGGCGTACAAAAACTGTAAAACTCATTGGCAGCAGCGTGTAGGTGCGGAAGGGTGCTACCTTGAAAAATTGTAATCGTTTGTACTATTCTCGTGAATATATTTTGTTTAAAAAAATGAGTCCTACTACTTTCAGAACAGACCATGTATATATATATCTATACCGGGTGTTTCAGCGAACACTTTCAGAAATTTTTATAAATAGGATTTTTTGGGTAAAAATGCGGCTTTTGCGGCACAGTGTTGCTAGTGTTGGCGGACACCAGAAAAGCGGTGTATTCTCTTAAGTAGTGAGTTGGTGAACTAATTTTTAATAATTAACTTTTGAACTATTGAAATTAGGCATCTAGTCGAAATTAAAGATTTGTAGCCGATTGTTAGCAATAGCCATATCAGTTTTTCGAATTTCGAAAATGCGGTTACCTTTGCCACTGTGACTCGACAAATTCTGGCTGCATCTTTCGAAAATACATAGGCTTTTGAAAGCATGCAGGCAAAGCAACCCCTCCAGTGCTCGTAACTAGTCGAAAAAGCCAGATTTTGTCGAGCAACAGCGGCAAAGGTAATCGCGGTTTGTAGTTTCTAAAAACTGATATGGCTACCAATAAAGACCGTCTACAAATCTATAGTTGCATCTAGGCGCCTAAGTCGGCTAGTTAAGAAGTCAATTATTAAAAATTGCTTAGCCAGCTTACTACTTAAGACGATTCACCAGTTTTCTGGTGTCCGCCAACACTGGTAATACTGTGCCACAAAAGCCATATTTTCACCCTGAAGAGCCTGTCTATTAAAATTTTTGAAAGTGTTCGCTGAAACACCCGGTATGTATATATATATATATATATATATATATATATATATATATATATATATATATATATATATATAGGTTGTAGAAGCCTTCACAAAGGGTCAGCGGTTTAAGCCACCCAGTGAACAGCAGCGACGGCAGTTAAGAACATAGGTCCCCGACGAAATGTTTATAAAAGAAATTTGTCCTGAACCTAAGCACAAATGATCGAAAATTACCGGCTACACTGACACCGTAGAGCGAAACTATTTGAAGAGGTATCCATATATACGGGGACATGCACTCATTCCCGCTGTTGAGTCTTGGTTTCCGCTGGCCTATGCTCCTGGCAAAATGCGGCGCACCTCACGAGCTAGTTGCAGGATACGACTGTTCTGTGCCCAGATACATGTACATGTTTCGGTATGGACCTTGTGACAAACATCGGAGCAGCCGGTTTTTTTCGGCGGTGGTAAGTCTTTGCTGTTCTGCGAGCACAGCCCAGTGACGAAAGGGCAACGCCCTTTGTTTTCTTTTTGAATAAGTTTCGTGGGCGTACAAGTATACTCAGCATCAACAAGAAATAAGCAGTTGGAAGTCATCGCTTGTGCCGCTGTTTGCTCTTTCTTGTCCCGTCTTAGTTTCGCGTTGTGTAGCTCGCATGTTCAGTGTCATCACGAAGCGCTGGTGCAAGCGAACATGGGGCGGGCGGATCTTGTACCTAACTTCCGGATCCAGTTCCACATGACAACTTCCGGCGGGCTCTCTGCCGGAGCATGTCTGTTTCGCTGGCCGATCAGCATGCTGTCGCTCTGGTGTTGCTTTCGGCACCGCTCTCGAAATCGACTGGTCGAATTCGCCATTACGCATGAACCCTAGCGCTCAAGTATTGCCTGATGTACAGTCACGGACAAAATTCTGTAGGACACGTGAGCCGCAAACGAAGATGATAGCTCTATTATTAGCTGCCAGATTGAGGCCATGCTTGTGGAGCTGAAAGTCAGAGTCGCGTTCTCTAATCAGCACTTGTAAAATGATGTGATCGCTGGGATGCATGGCACCTATACGCCTAAATTGCTTTCCGAGCGTCCCAGACACTTTTGTCGCCGATCGTACCTTGTCGATTGAGGCCTCTGCAATCGGAGGGTAACCTCCTTGCGAGAGCCTCTCTCGCTAGTGTAGTATGTCACGTCGTGGACCGTGTGTTTTATTTCCTTGCAACGGGTCAGTCCTCAGTTTCCTTTTCGCTGCTAAATAAATTTTTCGGCTGCGGGCATACGGCGTCTCCGTCTCGTTTCGGCATGCTACAACAAAAACAGAAACCTCTAAGTGACAGAGGTATACCCACGCGCACTCCACCATCCAGAAGCACTGTTGCGCAACCTAACCACGTCCGTGTTAAGGCAGGTGGGTGTCCACACTTCCAGAGTAAGTCCTTGCAGTTCTCCGGTTGGTTACACGCATCAGGACGTCGCGTAGTGAGAAGAGCACCGTGACTGATACCGTCCTTCCAGGTTTTGTCCCTGTTTTAGCGCTGGCTTCACGACGCGAGAAAAGCTCCGGCGTCGAGACGTGCGGCCGAGCAGTCGCCGGCGGACGACGCAGGTTGGTCGGCCGCCCATCGAGGCCGGCAGCACGGTGGCAGCCGCGCAGCCGCAGCAGCAGCAGCGGCAGCCGTGCGTGCTGCTGACGTGCTCGGCGGCCTGGTCGTCGGCGTCCCCATTTTGCCCTCGGGGCGTGCCTGGCCCCACTGTTTTCGACAGCTGGGCTTGAACGCCAACCCACGCGCTCTCCCGGTCGGTGCCCATGCTCCTTCCAATCTAGCCGGTTTTCCCCTCCGCTGCCGACAGCGCCTTTCTCTCCTCCGCCCCCGGGCTCCTCTTTTCCCTTCATTTCTCCCCCGTCTTCACCCTGCGGTTTTGCCCCAAGACGCTCTTTCTAGTCATCAATATTGCTTTATCCGTTTGTTTTCTTCCCGCGCAGACAACGAAATAAAACGAATGATAGGTTTTCCTCGTGCTTCCTTTTTTTTTTCTGCCTCTTTCTTCCCTGGATTTTGTTTTCTCCCTGTGAGCCCGCGCGCGTGTATGTATATGGAATTATGCGCGGGTAGGCGGCAATGCTGTCTTTGCTTTCTCGCTGAGCGAATTCTTCTTTTTTTTTCGTCCCCTTCACGTTTTCTTGCCTGTAATTTACAAGCCTTTCACTGGGCCGCCGCTTTGCTGTTCCTGGTAAAAGGATAATCTGATTCTGACGGGGGACTTCGTAATCGCGCTGCGAGCCGGCACGCTTTGGCAGCTTGCTCGGAGAGCTTCGGCTTCTTGGGGCCTTGTCTCTCATTTAACCAACTCGCAAGCTGACGAGGCGCGTATGTTGTGTTTTTTTTTTTCTTTTTGACGCTAGTCTTGCGCTATACGCAGGAGACATCGAGCGCCAGCAGCTGGGGCAACGTGGGCGAAAACACCAACACTTGTTCTTCATCGTGGCGATTCACAAAACGTAGGCCTCTTCTCACCTCAGGGAAGGGACCAGGGTTTCTGTCGGTGTCGACGGAGGGAAATTAATCGCGAATGGAAGCAGGAAATACCTTCGATGCTCTTTGTGACAGGTGTTTAATCCGTAGGCATAACTTGCCTCATGCGTGGCGCCCACGGAAAGAGTGTTTACAGAAAGTGTGTACAGAAAATGTTCACAAAAAGTGTTAACAGGAAGTGTGGACACTTACCCGAGGTTGCCCAAGCTGCTCGGTAACTCGGTTACTCAGTAATAACTGGGGTAAGCTCGGGTAAGTTTGCAGGAGCTTCGTGCCATCTGTGCGAGAAGTTGCTCGGGGAGAGCAACATGGGTCGCACGATCCCTACGGGTGGCTGTGACAGTAACAGACTCTGACGAGTGCAGTGGAGCATCGCTTAACCGCTGCGCCACTGCTCTGGTAGTGATACGAGTACTCGCCGCCATCTATGATTGTTAAGTAGAGAGTGACCGATTCCGCATAAATGGGCATTATTAATCTACGGAGCTCCGAATGGTGCGCGGTTTGTTGACCAACGCGATCTAAGATACACAAATGCACAAACCACAAACGCACCAACGGAAACAGCAGTAGTGCGCAATGCTTTCGTATTCATAGCACGTAAGGAGACTGAAGTGCCCGCGGTAGTTTTATTTTTTGCGATGTTGATTAAACTGGGAAATTAAGAGTGTAATTATTTTCAGGCGAAATATAGTTCAGCAGACAATAAAAGAAAAGACATCCACATGCCGCCGGTGGAGTTCGAACCTATGACCTCCGCATCTTATGCACCTACCAGCAGCGCTACAGCGATGGCTGTCCTACCTTCTACTTTGGAGTGTACAGTCGTGAGCAGCATGAGAGGGAACAAACACAAACTTTTTGCTCAAAATTTTAAATTTTTTGGTTATTTCTTCACTTTGAGAACGACTATCGGATCTTATACGCCAAGAGGAAAACTAGTTGGAAAACTGAAAAAAAAGACTGTGCTTGTCGCATATAGTTATGGAGTAATCAATAAATGAAGGCTCATACTTTGTTCCTTCTTATATCGCTCAAGACTCTACTTGTGTTGCGTGAAGCCTAACGTCGACAGTGTTGACCAGCGCCATCCCTATCATAGCGATGGACGTGGAAGGTCCCCATACCGCAGGACCCACGTGGAATATGATCGAATGAAGAAGACGGCAACAGGGCGAGAACCCTCTCATGCTACCTATGGCGTTAAAACTGCCCGAACCAAGACCCCCCCCCTTAGAGCATTTTGAATTCACACGGTTAGGGAATTGAGGGGCCCCGTTATGGTAACCTTTCGTGTTCGATACAGTGAGCCTTCAGGACAAAGTATGCGAGCAGTGGAGCGATACCTGATTTAAGTTGTGGCTAAAAACCTAGGTACAACCTGTCCATCATGCGTTACACTTCTTGTTTAATTTTTCGGTACACTCATACTAAAGGTGAGAAGGAATGGTATACCCTGTAAGGTTTCTGCTAGGAGTCTTGGAAGGTCTGGTGCTGGAAGGCAGCAAAAATGAATTCTTGGGCTTTTGGCCCAGCTGCTTTTGCTTAATTCGTTGTATACACTTTGGAAAATGAAATTAAATAAAAAAAAAGCCTATTAAAACGGCAGAGAGGACAGGTTGAGGCTAGTTACAAGCTTTGACCGGCCTGTCTGGCGTTCGGTACGTGGGGAAGCTCCAGCGAAGGTAGAGAATAAAATTGGCAGTGGTTTAGCTCTGGTTAAACCTGGAGGATTGCGAAAGCAACCAGGAGAGAGAGAGAGAGAGAGAGAGAGAGAGGGCGGCGAAGGAGAGCGCTCGGCAGCGGCGGCGGCCCTGGCACGCTAGCTATGCGCCGCTACTGCGCATGTGCAACTGGCGAGCGCGGCGGCGGCACCTCTGAGTCACCCGCGCAGCGACGGCGGTGGCGTGCCAGCTGTGCACCGTATGACGTCACTGCTCCTCGCGCATGCGCACCATGGCCTTGTCTCAGCTCCGCGAAATGGCTCGGTGATTCGCGTAGTGTTGCTTTTGCAACAATAGGATGGTGGGGCTGCGGGAGACTGAATATAACACGTCTAACGCGCGCCATAAGTCACGAATAAATGTCTATGGAATAAGTGCCATTGTTTGTAACCGAGATTTATGGCCAGCTTATGCCGTTACTTCGACGACCCGAACTAGAAGTTCGATGCATGTGGAGCGGCACCGCCACCACACGCGGCTATAGGTATGCCTCGTGCTTTCCTTTCCTCATCTGCCTTTTTTTTTTCCTGGTTCGTGGCTTATTTTTTTTCTCTCTGACACAGAGACACTGCGGGATCGACGAGCAAGTGTTATTAGGGAAAAGTAAGCAGGTGTGACCCCCCAGTTCGTCTTGTGTCGAGCGAGGTTTCTGGCCGCAGTGTACTGCACTGGAACTCATTCACTTACCTGATACCCCTGTCACACGGTCATCTCGAAGGCCCTCAAACCGATAGCCTATCGACTCAAAGGCCAATTGAACTCTGCGACACGGGCGGTTCCCGCGGCCATCGATTCAATAGTCTATCGGGTCAACGGAGCAGCACGGAGCTCTTTCGATATTTCGTGGGCCTTCGAGAAGAGGCTGCGTGCACTCTCGGACGCGGAGCGCTCACAGCAGTGCGCTCGGGTATAAAAATGGAACAGTACCGTCTTTGAAAAAAAAAAAAAAATATGAAGGACACTTAACACTACTTACGAACTTTGAAGGCGACAGCATTAATTTTTTTTTCCCTTCCTTTCTAATGCCACACATACTGATTCGCATGCAGTGGTAAGGCAACGCGTACGCTATACGTTCACCTTTATTCGCCCAGCAGCAACGCGATTTCGTGGCGATGACGGCGTTCCGAACGGTCGCTTTTTCGATGTTCTCCGGCAAGGATCAATCGGCCCAGGGCCGAGGTACTGCTACGGCGCCAGCCAGCAGTAATACGTACCGTACAGTCCTTCCGGGCCCGTCTGCATGCGGGCTAGCTCATATTCAGCTCTGTGTTTCTGCAAGCGGATCTTGCCGGACGACCCCACCGTGCTCATGACTTTCGAGACGCTATGCGCTCTGTCATCGACTAGCAAGTGATATTAGCTCCATCGGACAGTTTCAGATGTCTCATGTATGGATGGTTATTTGCAAGTCAGCGTTAGCAAAGGTAAAATTCGTTTTCACCGGAGTACTACACGTCAAAAACCATCGGTGCATCATAATTGACCCGGAGCCGAAGGTTGTCAAGATGAATCTCCTGTGGCTTCCAGAAGATCTGAAGGATGTGCACATTCGGGGCGCCCTGCGATCTTGGGGCAGAGTGGCGTCAGTCACGGCTGAAAACTGGAGGGTCGCGGAAATGGAGATGACATTGAATCAGGATATTGTGTTGACGCTGTCTGATAGTGTCACAGTCAGTGATGTTCCCATTCTTTTGACTGTCCGTGGAATTCAGTGCCTGTTTTCAATTCTCGGAAGGCATCCCTTGTGTCTACGGAGCCACAAAGTACGTCATATCCGTCGTCACTGCCGTACTCCACGCTGTGATGATTGCCGTCGTTTTTGGCCACTCTATTGAAGAGTGTGTCGTTTCCTACGCGTACAAGCTACAGAGAGGTCCCCATCGTACGGATGAGGCCCTACAGTAGCATTTCATGGATACTATTGAAGTGCTGGATGCGACTGGCGGCCTATCAGAGGCAGCAGAAGCAGCCCCAGATGAAGACGCTGCTTCTGGTGCCGCACTTGCTGCAGTCGTTCTTGTTCCTTCTCCATAATGACAGCTGCCTCCTGACACCCAGATGTCTGTGGATTCCCCGACAGCGGAAACGTCTATCACTGTGTGTGATAAAGCCGTTGAGTTCTCGAGTAGTGTTGTTCGGCCTACTATGACATCGCCTGGTCTGTGTTCTACAGTGGAATCCGATGGCGTGAATAGGCGCACCGTGGAAGGGCCTAAACACCAGCACTGTGTTCAACAGCCTGACGACGTATGCTCAAAAGCGGACCCGTGCTGGAAAAATTTAGCTGCGAAGCGATGCGCATCACGAACATCTGGATCTTCGGGGGAGACGGAGGACGTTATTCCTGCAAGGTATATTTTCCTTTTGCAGTGTATACGTGTGCTCAACACTGTGTGATACGTTTATATGTTTCAGCACTTTCAGTGTTATCTGGCGTGTTATACTGAGGACCAATCGACTGTATATGATTGTGAAAATGCGCCAAAATTACAGGAGAAATATTTTTTTTTCATCATAGCAAGGAGCAATTCTCGATCGCCTGACGTGGACACACACAAAACTTAGGTAAGGTGATCGCTTCTCGTCGTCTCCGTCGGCTCGGCGGCTCTGTTGCCCACTGCTTAGCTCCATGGCTCGGGAAATCCTATTTAACATAGGAACATTTTCGCTGTGCTGCCTCTCCCGGCTCTCCTCCGCCTGCTCCAGGTAGTCTAGGAAGGGGGGGGGGGTAGGGGGGGGGGGGGCAGAAGCGTGTGGCTCTGCGCCTGGCGGATTCTTCGTCGTACGGGCCGCACCAGTCCCTCCTCGGAGCGCTCTGTCTGGTCACAGTTCGTGTCCGCATTCGTGTTCTGGTTGGTTTTCAGGCTTGCCAGGAAGAAGAATAAAAGTGGCGCAGCACGCGAATGCTGCCAAACACAACTTTCCTTGGACAACACGCCTTGAAAAACATATATAAAACCTACTGCTCGTTCCTGCGGCCCTCTTCCTGCGTCAACAGGCAGACAGGATTCAGGGCGTGGCTTCCGCCGAAAATCTTTCTGAGCTCCCTAAAAATATGTTCAGAAAATACTTTAGCACGACAGTTCTTTAAACAGCTGAGAGATCTTCTAAAACTCGCTGCACAAGTGTTTCTGACTTGTCATTGAGCATCACGGTTAACAGGTTAAGAATACGTGTTCATTCAGATGCATACATGTTTCAATATGTGATACGGCGAGCTGTAGCTATACTGCGCCAAGGCGATACTTCGTCTGTACGTTTTCATGGTGGAAACAAAAACGAGCTACATATATATATTACGTGAATAGCTGCTTCACACATGTGCGAAATTATACAGGTTAAATTTAATATTATACATAACTTTTGAATGTATGTCACAGAGTAAAAGGAATGAAAGTGCAGCCAAGAACCAAAACTGTCTTCAAGTTACATACAGAAACACTACAAGTTAAAAAGTTTTAGAGGGAAGGGGTTTATTTTTAGCGTGGGGTTTGCATTGTCTAATCTATAAGTTGCCCGAAACACATGGCTATGTGTTTGTTCACTGCCGGGATATAGGAGTGTATTTTTGGGTTGTTTTGCAACGAACCATTAAAAAAGAGTTTCCGCTTCATCCACACGGCATCAGACTTTTGCCCATTGAAAAGAAGGATGGTTTCTTGTTTGACCAAATAATGCCTTGGGGCCTGCCATCCTGGCGCGCGACCAGCCCGCATATATTTTCGGGAGAATGAACACAGATTTTTGGAAGCGTTGAAATCACAATCATGTGTACCGTAGTGGTTACCCAATCTGGAAAATTTGAGGCAGTTGAGAGAATTTTAAACCTGACAAGGCCTGCCAGGAAGATCTGTCAGGTTGCTGGTGTCAAATTTGGTGAACGTCCCTGTAGTTTTTGTAGTGTTTTGTCGAAGTATGGTGATTTAAAAACAAAGGTTTAGTGGCCTATGGGTTGCGCGCTCGCTTCCAAATCCGACGGCCCAAGGTTCAATTCCCCGCACCTTCTGAAGAAATTTTTTTCTTTGCGGATGACGTCACCGGGGTTTTGTAGAATACGTTTCCTGGATGCCGACATCACCGGGTTTCGTTGTTTAGTGGCCATATAAGCATATCGCCTTAAAATATTTAACTGAAAGTATAAAACTTATTTTGTGCTAAAAAACACAGCTCGAGCCACAAACCACTACAACAAGCTTAATAACATTGTTTCCAGCAATGCAAAAGCAACAAACATCAGCTTCCTCAAAAGCACATGAATGCTACTGCTGCTTGTTCAAGACAGCGAAGTTCATTTCATGAGTGAGAAATACTACCGTAACGAGAAAAGATTTTGTTTTTAATCATTTCATTATAAACATGTCGATTCATTCATTCATTCATTTATTGTACCCTTAAAGGCCCTTTTCGGGCATTACATAAGGGGGGGGGGGGGGACAGTTGAAATACAAAGTAAAGAGAATAACAATGTTAATACAGTAAAATACAACACAATGCAATGCAAGAAAAAAAAGAAAAAAAAAGAATTGGTATACACTGTGAAATGTTAAGAAGCAGTTCTAATCAAGACATGGTGGTGGATAGGCTAAAGGAGGGAATAGTAACAAGAAAAATAAATGGTAAAAATCAAAGCATGAGGTTGTATTTTCATTTGCTGTAATGTTCGATTAGTGCGTCTCTAAATTTACTAGCGTCACCCTTGTTTACAATTGCTAGCAGATTGCTAGCACGCATGCAAAATTACCGGCGGCGGTGGTGATGCCACGTCACCTTGGTTTGAGATGACGAAACCACTCGACGGAGATCGAGTTTTTCGTGCAGCATCGGTACAACTCCTTCGAGTTCGATAGCGATTGAGAATCTCGAAAGCTTTCGACTTGAAAGTGCCCGCGTGACAGTGGTCTGAAACTCACTCTCAATGGTATCTGAAACTGTCTCTGTAAACCTCTGTAAACCTATCTCCTTAGTCTTGCACTTTTATGCGATAGCACAAAAGCCTCACTGGAGCAGAAAGCCAGCGGCGGCCGTCCGGCGTTGTCCAGAAAAATCTCGATTGCCTGGCGGGCAGTGACTTTATCAATGACGTCATCACAGTGGAGAAATCTTATTGGCTGTGGGAACTTCACGTCACCAGACCAGGTTTGTCTGTGTGAAGCCTCCACTGCAAACGTGGTAGGTGGCAGGCGGTGGAAGGTAAGAGCTCGGGAAGAGCGACCTAGGACTCACAAGCCCCCCCCCCCCCCCCCCCCTCCCTCTCCCCGCAGTCACTTCCGGCGAAGACATCAACAACTTCGAATACTATCGCGTTGCCAACACATAATGGAATTAGGTGTCCCTGTGTTTCTTCTGCTCTTTTCGTCTCCGAATCCTTAATGGGTAGTTGCTAAACAGCAGGGCTGGTTCGCATACTATAACTAGAGTCGCGTTTGACACTTTTATTTAGACTCCCTGCACAACTTTTCTGTGTTTAAAAAATTCCTATTTGCTTGCTTTTTGGAACATGGACTATACCACCTAATCATCGCAATCTTTGGTTAACATCGCAAAAGAAGTGCTTCGCATTGCATTTCACTTTGATTTGTTACAAATAGTTAAAGATCCCACTAGAATACAAAATGGTTCAGAAACTATTCTGGACCCATTTTTTGTCAGTGATGCTGTCAGCGACAGAGTTCTGTGTAATGTAGTTTGCGGAATGTCAGATCAAAAGGGTAGCCTTACAACTTTATTTCAAGACATCTCTCTAAAACGAAGTAAAGATGTGAAGTACTCTCTGCACTTTCAGGCGTCGACAAAGGTAGCATTAACTTTTTTTTAGATTTGCACTATAAAATTTTTGAAGGTAGCCGTTGTTGTGCAAAATGATTTGTGGTTCTATTTTAAAGGAATTGCTTTTAAATGTATTGAGTGTTTTGTCCCCATCACCAATAAAAAAGCATGAAAACTGTAGCACTTGAAGAGGCAGCTACAGAGGTTAAAGGTAATGGCGATAAAGTCAAGTTACCTTGACTTAAAATGAGGAATCGACGAAGAGAACAAGAAGAAAACAACTATCTCGAGGCATGATAGAACACGTTGCTCCAGTCTTACATAACTAGCTCTCCCGAAAAATTCTGGCGAGCTATCATTGCAAGTTTCTAATGAAAATCTAAGTTTAGTTTGGATGTAAAATGTGTACGGGACAAGAATGGAATCTCTTGTACTTTCAGTGAAAGTTACCAGGAATGTTATCTCAACGAACTGTTATCACAACGAACAATGGACACGTACTGTGTATGGCGCTGCTAACATGGCGCTGCTTTTCAGTATGGCACTGCTAACATTCTTTTTTCTATAGCAGAACACTGCAAATATCTGGGCCTCTTGGTGTCGAACAGCCTGTCATGACCAAGGGCTGCTTCGGCGCAATAACAGATTACTCCCTTCGAAAGTTAATCTGCACAAAGTGAACCTTGAAACTGTACACACCTCATGTACTTCCCTTCGCGTTTAAAGCGATTATCCACCCACTGTTAGATCATGCCGTAATTGCCTGGGACCCTTACGCGAAACCTAACGAACCCTGTTCGTGAAAGTTAAAAAGAAAAGGCAGTGCGTTTTTTTTTATAACTCATACAGTCGTCGCTCCTTTACCAGCCTCAATAACCCTGAGAAAGCGTTTATCCCATCACGATAAACTATCCATCAACTGTAACTTTACTGCCAAATCAGATATAGTTACATATTCTTCTCGTGATGCCACTCGAAAGCGTCATTCAGTAACACTGAGACCGGTAACTCTGAAAAATAACTGCTACCAGTATTCCTTTCTTTTTACAAGAAATATTAATGTCTGGAATAATTAAACTAATTAGTGAAGTCGTATCAAAACATTCATTGTCATCGTTTGAATTAGGCGTGCGTAAAACGATGTTTCTTTTTTCGCCTTGCTTTTGTAATCACCCTGCAAAGGTCTTGTACCAAGATCGCCGAATCTATAACTAAAATAAAATAAATATCCATTCGACCGTCGACCCAAGTATCTGGGCTGTACACTTACCTACCAATGTATAATCGGATGGTTGTTTCGCACTGCACAATGATTAACTTGAGCCTGCGTATTCCCGTTCGTCTGTCAGTTTCACACAAACGCACGCCCACTGCGGAGGCTCATCTTTTAATAGAAATTATCAGAGCAAGATTTACGTTTTGAAGACACCGCCCCATCCCATGCTTGATTATTCGAAACAAAAGTAGCTACATGTAGACCACTGGAAATGGCGAACAGTGTAATTTTGCATGCTTTATGCTGTGCAGTAAATCTAGATGTACTGACAACTGCATTCAAAGGTCCCCTTTTTTGTTTGTTTTCTCTGTGTTTTTCAGAAGTAAAGTAATTCAACAATAGGCTCCTAAGCGGATAGTAGGCGATCCGAAGTCTTTACATTCTCAAGGATCGCGCTGATAACGCCATTAAAAAAAATAGGGCGAAAAAATTATGTAGGTAGTATACCTTGAAAGCACTAATCATTGAAAGCGAAACTGATATCACAAGACAGAAACCGAAAACAAGGAAGAGAATAACTGAGAGGAAAATAAAATGCAATCAGCGTGACTGCGAGCGTTCGAGTGGAGCAATCATGTAGCACGCACTTACATTGTTTCTTGTGATAAAATGACACTTTTTTGAGGCAGAACGCATCGCAGGCGTAAATTGCTGTCGCCCCCGCATCGCAGCTGTCCTTGTTCCTCCATAAGTCTGTACACTGTGACACGAAGGCCACGCCCCTTTTCAACGTAAACTGTTTTTTTTTTAGCAAAAATGACACCAAAAAACGACACCCTTAAAATACACTGGCAATCAAACGAGGCGATGTGACAAATCTGCTTTGGCAGTATTGGTTGTACATTACGCTGCTACAATGATCGCCTTCCCGCTGTGACTTTGAATTGTACTTCGCCGTCGCTTTTAGATTCCAGTACTGCTGTGGCTTCTCGTGGGTGGAAGTGAATGCATGGGTGGTGGTAAGGCCTTGTGAAGGGTTTCAACATCCCGACGTTGAAATAAAGATTGATTGATTGATTGATTGATTGATTTGATTGACTGATTGATTGATTGATTGATTGATTGATTGATTGATTGATTGATTGATTGATTGATTGATTGATTGATTGATTGATTGATTGATTGATTGATTGATTGATTGATTGATTGATTGATTGATTGATTGATTGATTGATTGATTGATTGAAGCTTCGGTAGTGTGGAGGATGGTTTGTTGGTGGCGCGTGGCAGCTTCTGGACGCTGAAGGTGGGTGGAGGACAAAGGTGGGTGGTCAATGGGTAGAGTCCTTCTGGCGGATGAAGGTGGGTTGTTTGGTGGTGGTGGAGGATTCTGAAGGGCCGAGATGGGTGAAGGTCACAGGTAGGCGAGTAGAGGAGGGAAGCTTTCTAAAGGGTGGCAGCATCACACAACACCAGACGAAGAGATTTTGAGAAAGGGAGGGTAGTAATGCTAATGCATTAAAAAATTATCTTAGGAGAGGTTACGATATGTTTACACCGGCTATGGTGTAGTCACGTGATATGACATACGGTGTTAGGCCAGACTCGCTGCTAGAGCCATCATCGTGATGAGCAGCAGCATTCAAATGGCGTCCACTACACCCCGAAGGCCTCTCCCACATCCCTCCAATTGTCCCTGTCCCGCGCAGGCCACGGCCAAGCAATCTTCTGACCTCCTCTCTCCCTCTGAGCTTCGGCTGCCGCTGGCTGCGTTTTCCTCGCTTTCGAATAAACTCGTGCTCTAAAATGACGGCCGGTTACCGGTTCGCCGTCTTACGTGTCTCGCTAAGGTGCTTTTCTTCTTTTTATTTTTCATGTCAGTTTCCACAAAAACATCATTAACCCCGTGTCTGTTCTCCTATCCACGTTGCATTATATCTGAGATAGAAGTCGTCGCTTGTACTGAGCAGCTTCTTAATTTGTTCTCCTTTCGATGCTCTTTCTTTATTTGCGCTAGTTCCCCGTGGGGCGTATTTTGACGCTAATTTGAAATCGGAGATTTAGATTCTAGGGATATCACCCGACATCTTTTCATTTCTACATAATTTCGTGATGCGCTTTGGTTCGTTCTCGATATACCTGTTGCCACACACTTCTACCATGCGTGCAACGATCGCTGTAACAGTGGGCAAAATCTAGGGCGTAACACCTCGCCGGCAAGGAAGAGAGATATACAGTTATGCCTCGTCAGTATGGACACTTTGGTTCCCGATCAACAGTCTCCATAAAGCGAGGCGTCCATAATAACGCATGAGGAAGAAAAATATTATTGCAAAAGAAGTACGTTTTATGATTACGGACTGCCTCTGCGTAGTGGCGGGCAATGAAGTAGAAATTGGGCAAATTTGGAAGCTACAGGTGCATTATTCGGACCACCGTTATCATTAAAATCATTTCACGCAGGTTTTAGCACGCTTGGAGCAGCATGTGGTTCATGAGACGGGTGTTGGCACCTCTTGGTGAGATGGAGTGTCTCCCACTACTATAGTGTTCACACCCCAAGTACTTTCTACTCACTCGGCTGATAGCTGCTGAATGCGGTTTTCTAAGTAGTTGCACAGAAATAATTTTTTCGCAGCCATTCATGCAATGCGGCAAATGGTAAGACTCGTCGACCGGGAACCGTGCCATTGTAAAGCATAAAACCACACACACACACACACACACACACACACACACACACACACACACACACACACACACACACACACACACACACAAAAGGTCTTTAGTATGGCACTTTCACTTCTGTGCTGCCTTTCAGTGGTGTTCTGCGCTCCAAAATACAAGGGATGGGACATCTACCAGATGCACTCAGAATTTTGTTCTCATCTCTGTCCATATTAACAGAACCAAAATGCATAGGTTCCAATGGGTTTCGTACATTTTCGGACAGCAAGTTTCTATATTAAAAAGTCGTAAATGCATTGAAAATTTTGGCCCCTAGAAAAACTGTCCATGATTCGAGTCGTCCAGATTACCGGGGGTCGTATTAACGGGTCAAGGCTCAATTTCTGAAAATAATTCTTCCAAACCATCCCTGATTATTTCTTCATCGATTCGTGACGGTGAAAACTGATATAGACAACCACTGAGAGGCGGAGGGCAAACTTAACATGCATCCGTCAATTCGAAGCTTGTTTCAAGGAGAAGTCCGCCTTCAGGCTATTTTCCCCGCACTTCCTGCCCTCCGCACCATTCAAGAGAGTCCCTATGGTCGCTGCTGTTCAAATACAAAACCCTGTACTTAGAGAACTCACATAACGTGAACTTTGGGGTTACGAAAACTCGAATACTCTTTTATGACAACAAGCTACTTGCAACGGCAAAGCAAACATTTGTTTATTAAAATCCCAAAATTTAACAACAAAGCATATTCTGCAAGCAAAAAACAAACACAAGCCCTTCCATTACAGGCGGACAAGCAGCGCGACCGCCCCATTCCACTCGCACAGAGCCCCCGAAGTGTGCCTTACGAGCAAGACAGCAGCAGAAGCCGCGCGCTCATGTTGCTCTCTGAAGCACAATCACTACATGTTGTAGCAATGCACACGCTCATCTCATCAATCAAATAAGCCCTGATATCTGTCATCTCAAGTGGAAGCCGTACTCACGCGAACTGTGACAGTCACGAACAGCCACCGGCACCGACTAGAATTTCGTACCAAAACCGAATTTAAATCCAGTGTGTTCAGGGGATCCCGAAACGTGGAGCAGGCTTTCAATCAAGGAAGCAATAACTCATTAGCATCCGCGTCAAAACAGCCATACGGCTACGAAGCAAAGCTATATAGCTTGCTCCTATACTTCGGTTCTGAAGAAAAATTCGTCCTGTTCCTGGGCTCGAACCCGTGACCACGGCTTGTCCTGGGCAGTAGCCGTGGCAGCTAATGACCAGGACGTATAGGTGATAGAAAGTGAGGCCGAATTGATCAACTCGAAGCGGGAACGCTGTCAGTCTGATCTGTTCAATGAAATCCCCCTAATCTATAATAGATTTAAATTAAGGGAGTTTGAAGGAATTACTGAGATTCCTTCGAGGGATTGATTGAAATGCCTTGGTTTCAATCATGGGAGATTTCTCAGGTATACGCCCAAGAAGGTTATGCAGCTTTTCTTAGTAGCCGTATGGCTGCGTTCATGTGGATGCTTTCGAGTAGTTACTCGACTGATTGGAAGCGCATTTTATAGGTGCGTGTCTTAGAAACGAGCAGTGCCCTCCACCAGCTTTCTCGCAGCATCGATCTCTCTTACACCCATAGGATTCATCTCAGGTTTATCCTGCAACACGCGGCACTTTTCAAGCAGTCGTTGAGCACTCTTGAAACTGAACAGTATACGGTGACGTTTTCGGTCGTTCGTCTTCTTTATTTACCTCTGCTTTTTTGTTTGTCTGTGCGTGTGTATTTGGTGCGTTTGCGTCAGGTGTCTGGTAATAGCTCTCCTCAGAGACTGATTTCAGATAAAAAAAAATTTTTTTCTTTTCCCTGGTACTTTACAGTAGTGTATTTATCTCGGACACTATCCTTGAAAGATTCTGTTGTAAATGCGACGCCCATAGTATCATTCGCTCGCGTTATCTGCCGTTCACGCATATATCACTGGCGACGCAACAGAAGCTAAGCTATGCGTCCATCCAAGATACATCTATTACGGGCGAAAAAGGCAGTGTCGAGAAAGAAATGGGAAGTGCGAGGGCGGGTGACGAACGTAAGCCCTGCCAAAAAGTGCGCTTCCAAAAAGAAATAAAGAAACCGAAAGAGGAAATCTGCGAGGAGAAGATTTCATAAATTAAAGACGTGGAACGCTCAAACGATGGTTTGATAGCTTTTTCGGCGCAATAACGAAACAATATGGGCAGAGTGGATATATATATATAAGCGTGCGTGTACGTGCGTGCGTGTCAGGAAAAGAAATCAAACAAAAAGGCAAAAGCGGTGAGCTGAGGATACCTTTCGCGAAAGGCGAGCAATTGCCCGAACGAAGCAACAAACACAAAAGGCACAAGTAACGACGCGAGAAAGAAGTAAAATAAAGCAGTGTTCTTTCGCTGCGTCCAGCCTGGTTCGAGCTGGACGGAACCGGCGGGCCAATAACGGGCCGGTGCCTCGGGTAACGGTGCCCGCGGCGGAAAGGATAGCGGGGTGGGGGGGGGGGGGGGGAAGGGGGGGGGGGGGGGCTGCGGGGAGAAGAAAGGGCGACCAGAAGGAAGGCAGCGGATGGGGCGCTCGCGCTCGCGCGCGCGCGCGCTCTTTTCTGCGCGCGCAATATGCCGGCGGTCGTTAATCTTAGCCCCGAGCTGGCTTGAGCACACCGGATGGAACCTCGCCTGGCGCCGTCACGGATGCGAGTGAAAAACGAAAAGAAGAGGCGCGAAGAAAGGCGCGCCGTGAGCGCACAGCTGAGCCGAGCTTCTGGGAGCAGCGAGACTTTTGTCACGGTTTCCCTTCTTTCTCTCGTTTCGTCAGCTACCGAGACAAGCCGGTTACCCGGAGGAGGAAAATTTAAAAACAAAAAGACAAGCGGAGAGTGTGATGGCTGAACTTTCTGGGCATCCGCTTGTGCGTGTGTGCGTGTGCGCGCTGCCGCGTCGCAGCTCGGGGCGCCGCCTGATAGGTGGTAATGACGCTGATGACCGCGCGCGATGGGTGATGGAGTTCTGGGATAGGGACGCCCGGTCGGAAAGCCGTCCGGTGCGCGGGAAAACGGTCGCGAAGAAAGCGCAGCGGCTCGTGAAAGGAAGGCGCCGCCGCCATCGAAGCAACGGCCGCAAAAATGGAATGAATGGCGCCCCCGCGGAGTCGGCTTGGACGGAGCGGCGTGCGCGGCCCGGCTATCTCGAGCCAGCAGCGGCGAGCTCAACAGCGGGGCGCCAAAATAAAACACGGGCTGCAGCTGGCGTTGATGAGCGTTGCCCTTTTGTCTACAGCCGCGTAGGAACGCGGTGTTGTCTGCCAGAGCATGATAACTAAACGCTATAGTCGAAAAATATAAACAAACAAATTGCTTCGGGCTTCCTTTCCGTAAAATTTGAACGGCCGTGACGACGCTTGGAGCAGCTATAAATATGAATGAATGAATGAAAGCGGCGAGCTTTCTGCTCTATACCTTGCAGACATCTTCACAGTTATAGTCTCCATCTGTCGCCACTAGGCTAATTGAAAGGGGCCTAGATAGTGTCGTTGAGTACTTAGGCCTAGACTTAGAACAACACTGCCGCTGGACACCGACCTCGTAGGGCAAATAGTTTTCAGTTTAAAGGTGCACTGAAGAGGAATCTGAACTCGTCTTTTTGCCGCGGGAACTCGATCTACACGTTCCGAGCTTTCTTAGAAACTGCTATTTACTGCCCTGTGTGGCCGATTTCCCCAATTAAATCGAATTAACGTCCGGCTCCCGCCTTTTTTTTTTTTTTTGAATTCTGCCTCGTACGGTGGGCGGAGAAGACCAACGCGCGGAGTGCCTTTCACCCAGTCCCGTGGCGGCTTGCCGCTCTGCCATCGGCGGAGTAATACGTAGTAGTCCGTAGTAGCAAATAGACCGCGCGTATTTTTATTTCTTCGGGCTTATTTTGCGGCTATATTATCTGCGAATGAAACTATTTATTCATGGAAACCTAAAAGACGTTAATTCGTTTTAATTGGGGAAATCGGCCACACAGGGCAATAAGTCACTGTTTCTAAGAATGCTAGGAACGTGTGGATCGAGTTCCCGCGGCAAAAAGACATGTTCAGAATCCTCTTCAGTGCACCTTTAAGGTCGTCCGCTGCTATTGCGTCCCTACTGTTAGTGACCTGGAATCGCATCTGAGCAGGGCTCATTCGAACTTGCCCCACTTCGACCCTCAAAGGCACTCGCAGGCTTTAACACGTTTCTTTCTCATTTTTTTTTTTTTAAATATTAACATGCGCGTTGCTGAACGGAATCGTCGGGCTCGAGAAACAGTTTCCAACTTCGACTCACTTCAGCACGCTGTTGGCCCCATTTCCATGGTGATATGCCGCTGTCGGCCAACTCGACGCAATTGTGAGCGGCACGAGCATCCTGGAAATGCAGCTGCGAGAGTGCTTAGTGACGTGAACGCGTAATTTTTTTTTTGCGGTTCCTAACATAACTATCATTAGGCACGGCGCTATGCAGTCCCCCACATCCCACTTTGCGCTCTCAACGCAGGGCCGCACACAGAATGAGGCCCGTCGATGTTTTGGATAAAGCTTTCATGAAAAGCTGAGAAAAAAAAAGCTTCGCTCTTTCTTCGATGGAAAAAGATATCAAGCCACACGCCCTTCGAAGGTGCGTCGTAATGTGTAGAAGGTACAGACGACGGAGCATGTGAAACTATTCTAGACACGACATTAGTTCATCTTTTGTTTAATTATCGCCTGCTCTGGAATCGATTTAGAGAGTTCTAAATTAAATTTAAATGCCGAATAAAAGAAACAGTGTGACCCTCAGATGAAAGTGCTATTTTTACTATAGAGCAATTGCCTGAAGCGACCTCGGAAAGAGCAATTCACTGCATTTCGTTGCATCGCATCTGCATAAAAACGTTCATTGACCACACACAACCAAGGGAACGCTTTCCTTGCGCTGCACTGGGCGCGAACTGGCACAAATACGGCACCCCCTTCTCATAGACGTGTATCTGTCGGCGCAGATAGGTCAGCTCAGGTCACGTGGGTACAAGTCGTGTCGGAGTAAACGTCTCGCCAAATAGCCGTCTTTTTCATCACAGGGATCACAACATGCGAGTAATGCCGCTTCACATCATTCAATTAGCAGCTTTTGTGCGAAGTCTTACTTTGTACTGTGTGCGTCGGGAAAAAAAGTCCAGAAAGTCTGCTGCCGAAAGGAGCCGCAGCGACGCCCCCATGGCACCTCCTCCTCATCCTCATTCCGTGCCACCACGCCCGAGTGTGTCCTGTCCTCGCACTACGGTCAAGAATGGTGGGACCTCGTCGTCTGCGGATGCTTGGCCAGCGCTACGGCCACTACGTCCTACTGGGACTCCTCGGCGTAAGCTCCCATCATCGATATCAACCGCTGTTACGGGCGTGCTCCCAGAGCAAGATCGTCAAGACCTCTTGATCCTTAGAATGGTGGTCAACGCCATTCCCCCTCTGCTACAAGCCCTGTAATCCTCAATCGCTAGAAGCATCTTACTGGTGCTGGTCTCCCTGGGTCCAGGGCTTCAAGATCTTTAAAACCCAATGGCTGGCCAGCTTCCTGCGTTTCGTGAGGAAGTCAGGGGCGCAGTGCTCTTACAGTGGAACTCAAGAGGCCTGAAGTCACGAATCTCAAGTTTCCGGCAAAAATTCAGGGGGCACTTTGACTGTCTAAAGTGCGTAGAGGCGAAAGCGTTTTCCGCACCACTTTCAGTGCTTCTGTGGCACTGGTGGCGTCACATGTAACTGAGTACTAATTACTAAGTGATGACAAATCACTAATTAATGGTTAATTACTGATCAATGCCGGAATACTAATTAACTGCTAATTAAGCTTAAGCTTAAGCTTCGCCTTTAGGAGTGGAACGCGACAGCGTGTTGTAGCGCTGCCAGGGAGTCCACGGAACGCCACCACCCGTTCGGCGCGATGCCTTGCCGTTTCAACGCAACGGTTTTTGAGGAAAGGAAATGGCGCAGTAAATCTCTGTCATCTCGGTGGACACCTGAACCGCACCGTAGAGGAACGGAGGAAGTGGGAGTGAAAGAAGAAAGACGAAGATGGCCCGTAATGAAGAAAATGAAAATTGTATTTGAGGAAAGAAAATTACGCAGTAACTGTCTCACATATCTCGGTGGACACCCGTCAAAATTCAGGGGGGGGGGGGGGGCACTTTTTTGACCTAAAGTGTGGTCACTGATGTGTGGTTAAGATGTTAAGCTTCGCCTCTAAGAGTGGAACGCGAGAGGGTCTTGCAACGCTGCCAGGGAGTCCATAGAACGCCATCGCCCATTCGGTTCTACGCCTCGCTCGTCGGTAAATTGGTTTTTGAGGAACGGAAATGTATTTCTCTCTCATATCTCGGTGGACACCTAAACCTCGCCGGAAGGGAAGGGAGGAGGATGGCAGTGAGCGAAGACACCGTATTCACTAGACGTGCCTTTGTTCATTCCAAACCATCGAGCTGGCATGGCGGAGTGGATAGCATGCTCGTCTCGCACTCCGAAGACCGGGGTTCGATTCCCGAGCTCGACCAATTTCTTACTAGGTTTTATTTATATGGCCTGACTAGAGAAGTTAATTAGGCTAATTGGGTAATTAATCAATTAACTAAGCTCAGTCCCACTTACTTGGAGCATCACTATATGGTCCCTTCAATTGGTTGCATGGTTACTAGCCAAAGTACAATTGGCCCCGTTTGAAATTGGCGCACTGTGACGTCACGACCGTTTCGACCAACTGAAAAGCGTGACATTCTCTGTCGACAACTGCTGCTTACAACGATGAGACATTAAAGGCTTTCGCCTTAATATGTTTTCAACTACCACATACCGATATTAGTCATCTGCGAGCCTATTATCCCAAGCAATCAGGCGTTCCGGGTACGAACCGTTCTTCGCCCCCACATGCGGGGAGCGCAGCAAAGTTCTGGTCTACATCCGCACCGGCCTGACGTACGTTTGCTACAGAGTTCAAACCCAGAATGACAATCAGTATGCATGCTTTATAGTCAAAAAAGGAGCCATAGAGTTCATACTCTTGCTGTGTATGCCTCCCCATCCTCTGAACTGCACTGAAAGAGAGAATGAAGGCCATCACGGAGGCAACCCGGACTCCTTGGATTATTAGTGGTGATTTCAACGCCCGCCGCCTACTTTGTGTGAGTGTCCTAGAATCAATGCCAGAGGAAGGAATCTGGGCTTATTAATGCGATAGTGTTAAAAGGCCCGTTACGCAGAAAATTGTCGGCGTTGTGAGCGAAAAATCACTGGCATGGCTCTGGCAACTGGTCCCCAGGGAGCAGCCTAGAAGGCAGGTAGGCCACCGGTCACGTGACCTTGCGGCGTCATCACAACCTGCCCACCGGGTAGCGAGCAAACTGCCCACCGTGGCAGGTGGCAGTTAAATTAATGATTGGTCGCTTGTGAAGAGCAACCTGGGTCGCACAAGGCTCACAGCTTGGAGCACCTGCCATCGCAGGGCAGGGGTGCATCACTTAACCGCTGTACCACTGCGCCAGGAGGTGAATGACCTTCTGCATTAAGGGAATTGACCCATTACGCTATCGCGTCATACCATTAAGGCGGAACTTAAGTGTCTCCTCCAATTTTTTGCTTCAGACAACGAACTTTACCAAATGAATGAGAACAGTATACGACTTACCTGCAAGTTTGCTCGTATAGCAGTTGCCTTGATGTAACGCTAGTTTCGCGCTCTCTGTATCGGCGGGTCCGATGGCTTTGTGATGCGGAGACCAATGAGAGTAACTACACCAACGTACTTCAAGATTCAAGAACCTCGGGCGTCCGGCCCACCTATACCAGTGCACATCGACTGGACGGCGTTTAAAACGCATATGGAGTAGGCCTGCGAAGGAGCCCTCACTTCTAGTTTGTATAGAACTATAGCAACTGCAATGAAGGCTGCTAGAGACTACCTCACGTCAACTAGAATGCGCACTGAATCTGATATATAATTAGACCGCCTACGTCCCATTCGGCGTCGTGTAGAAAGACGATACAGACAGACCAAATGCTTAAGGGACCTCAGAGAGGCGCGACGTATGCAGAGGAAAACCAAGTGACGAATGGACTAGCTCGCAGAACAGCGCTGGAAGTCCTTCTGTAAGTCTCTGGATCCTCGAAAGCCTATGTCCCTCATTTGGCGGACAGTACGGGGGCTTCGTACACTCCCACAGCAAAAACATCCTTTCTATACGCTAGCAGGACATCAATATCTCCAGAAGACCGGAGTAGCAATTGACTTCTGCAAGACAACTGAAGATGCAATGACTATCTCGAGTACCCATCATGTTCCTCCTGCATCACGCGAATCAGTGATGGATGTTATCTTTTCTCGTGAGGAACTCGACGCTGCCCTTGCGGAACGTAAGCGTTCGTCTTCATCAAGTCAAGATGGCATCGCATATGCTGCGCTGTGCCGTTGGCCATTAAAGCGCAAGGAGAACTACTCATCCATTATAACTATTCACGGCTCGACGGTGTTGTTCCTACCCAGTGGAAATCCAGTCGGCTGATATCATTACTAAAACCGAGGAAATCCCCGATCGAGTTCACATTATACAGGCCAATAGCTTTGGCCAGTTGCGTGGGAAAAACCATGGAAAGAATGATTCTTGCACGCCTTGAGTGGCACCTTGAGCACTATAAAGTTCGCCCTAATGTAATGGTGGGTTTTCACGGGGTCTCTCCTCTATGGACATCATTGATCTTGTGTCCGCAGTTCACCACCAGAAACGCCAGAAGCGCATGTGCGTGGCACTGTTTCATGATGTCAAAGGTGCTTACGATAACGTCACACGTGAAGCCATCCTTGATGCGCTATGGAGGCTGTTGAAATCGGTGGCCGGATGTTTAGGTGGATACAAAGCTATCTGACCAAAAGGTCATTTTTTATCCTGTGTGATTATGGTCCGACATCTATGCCGAGGCGTGCCCCAGGGCGAAGTTCTCAGCATACTTTGTTTAATCTTAGACTTACAGCCCACCCAGAGAGCCTACCTAATACTGTGCACATCTCTATGTTTGCCGACATCTGCATTTGGACCTTCTATGTGACGCGTCTCCAGGTGCAAGCAAGACGTCAGTGGGCAGGCAGCAACCATAACTTCCTCCGGTCTCCGAGAGCAAGTCTGACCGTTTCAGCCGAGAAGTGCGCAAACGTATAACTCCTTGTCCGGTAACTATCGACGACCATTTCATTGCCTAATGCACTTCTCATCATTTTTTAGAGGTTATCATAGACCGGAATCTATCATGGAGCCCGCATTGCTCCTTTTTAAAGGAAAGACGAACCTCTGTCGCTCAAGATTTCTGGGCGGAAAATCATGATGCTCGTCGATTCAGTCAATGCTGCAGCTTTACAGAGAACTTTTCTTGGGATTTTTGCGGCACGGTACACCCGTGCTATCTGACAGATGCAAGACGAATTTGCGTGCCTTCCAGTCTGCACAAGGTGAGGTTCTTCGCACATGCCTGGGTCTACCTCTCAGCGTATCAACAGTTACAACCATTGCTATCGCCAAGGACTACCCGCTTTCGACGTATATAGACCTCCACACACTGCCAATTCGCGTACGTCATATAACAAGGATTCTTCAGCATCACCTTGTGTCAGTGCCGGTACAGAAATCGCACACTGCGTTTTCAAAAGTTATAGCAGCCAACCAGTTGTCCATACTATCACAGTACATCCCGGCGGCACGATCTTCCTTTGCGCTGCGGTTTCTGCGGGAACCTTTTGTGCGCCTTACAACTCCGGGGATATCGAAGAAATCTGACATATCGATGCTGGCTTTTCAATAGTTGACACTGTCCTTACTCCCCGCCGAATATAGTAACCGCACTCATGTTTATACGGATGGCTCGGTCTCACCTACTAGTACCGCTTGCGCCGTGGTCATCCCTGCGAAGCAGGCCCGAATTAACGAACTAATTTCGCATCGGGCAACCTCCACCTGGACAGAATTAGCCGCTTTTCGTGCGGCTGTGCAGTACATCGGTCCACAAGCACCCCATAAATGGGCTGTGTTCTGCGATTCTAAAGCTACCCTGCAGCTAGTGTCTCAATTCTTCCTTACGCCATGGCGACCACGAGCAACTAGTAACCGAGATAAGCATCTACAACACCGGGCACTGGAAGACGGTCATGATATCATCTTCCAGTGCTACCAGGGCATTGTCGAAAAAGACTTAGCTTACGATGCAGCTCGATCGGCCCACGGCAGCACCAACATTGTCCGGATACCATTGACAAGAGCCGACGCAACAAGACATCTGCGAGTGTTTGGCTGATACGTGACTTTAGCGTCATGGACGACCCCTGGTAACTCAAAGCCACCGCGGTGGCTCAGTGGTTATGGCACTCGGATGCTGGCATGAAAGACGCGGGTTTGATCCCGGTAGTGGTGGTCGCATTTCGATGGAGGTGAAATGCTGGAGGCCCGTGTATTTCTGGAGGACAAAAAGTTGAGCGAGTTGGTTCGATTCCATAATTCTACAGCGCGAAACACGAACACTAAAGAAAACGAGGCGAGGCAGACACGGCGCTGCTGCGTTTGTCTCGTCCCATTTTCTTTTGTCTTCGTGTTTCGCGAAGTAGAATTATGGACCGTGTATAGTGCAATGTCAGTGCACGTTAAGGAACCCCACGTGGCTGAAATTTCCGGAGCCCTTCACTACGGCGTGCCTCATATCGTGAGTCGTTTTAGGACGTTAAACAGCCATGAACCGAACCAAACCTTGTAACTCGGCACACCGTTTGCACCGCCTCGACCCCATTCCTTCAACTCAGTCTACGGTATGGCCTCTCCCGCAGTGATGCTGAGCTGTTGCGTCGCTTGTGGCTTGGAGTGGCGTTTATAAATCCCTATTCCAACGTAATCGCAATGGCAGACTCTCCTGCGTGGGAGAACTGCAGGTGCGATGAGACAATTGAGCACCTTCCCTCGGTTTGAGCGTAAGCGTGTCCTCCTGGCTACAAAGCTCCGCCGCTTGGATCCTCGTCCTCTTGCAGAAGTCAAGATACTGGGTCCTTGGACTAAACCTTCATCTCAAAGGACAGTTGTGAAGGTGCTTTTGAAGTTCTTAAAGGACTCAGGATTCAGTTCAAGGTTGTAAACTTTTAGTGTGCGTCCTTTGAACCCTATTAGTAATGGCCTCCCTCCGTTTCCTTTTCCACTTGTAGGGTAGCATACTGGGCATCACCTAGTTAACCTCCCTGCCTTTCCGTTATTCATTCTCTCTCTATACTCTCTCTCTCTCTCTCTCTATACTGTGTGCGCACAAGCACGTCTAGCTTGTTGAATTACTGCTGAACAAGGGAGAGAATAAAGCTTTAAGTGATGTATAGTACTCTTTAAAGTTTCATCGCTTCGTTAAAAATAAAGCGCCCCTCCCCCGAACGGCTCATGCACTGAGCGGAACAGAGGACATCTTTTTTTTTTTTTTTTTTACCCCAGCAGGCCGTTTGCGGAGCGCTGCTATAGACGCGACAATAAAAAGACAACAGAGATATAAACAGCGCGAGTTGGGAGCCGGCCTTAAGTTACCATCAGAGTCTTAACCACGAGTTCTGAGATCCTAACTCGTGACGAAGCACCTCACCTGCCTCTTCTAAAAAGCGAAACTAACGGCCTGCGATGAGAAAATCCCAAAGCCTCCGCGTTCCTTTCCTCAAAAGAAAAAAAAAATCTGACTGGTCTCACACGTCCGAAACTGAACTCCAACAATAAAGAGCACTTGTCTCGCGCGGGGCGTGCCGCGGCAGTGCGCGAAGGCTACGCGAGTTTGCCGCTTCACTCCCGGTGCCGCGCACCCATGTATAGCGTGCCAAAGAAGTTGGTGTCGGTCCGATGTCAGGGTCGCTCGGTGACTCCATTTGTTACCAGGGCTCCGCCGCAGCCGCCCGTGTGCGTTGCTGACCGACACCCGCAGGGCCGTTGAGCCCCAGGAAAGGGAGCGCCAAGTTTGCGCCGCCGGCTGCGAGGCCTGCGTCGAATCGACGTCACGGCCGCGCCTAGGCGCCCACCGGAGCCCCCTCCCCCGAGTGATTAATAACGATTTGCAAAAGTTTAGGAAACGCGGAGCCAGCGGCGAGCCCCGCAATTTCGCCGGCATCCGCTCGGCAGTGCGCGATTGCGCGTGCTGCTCCCGCGCCGCTTTTTTTTTTTTGCTCGCGGGCGTTCGGCCGCCGCTGCACGACCTGCTAAATCTGAGCGGCCGCGTCGCGCTTCTGTTTGTGCCCGCCCGCGGCGAAGAGGCTCGTACGCTCGCCGCCGTGCCACGCAAAGACGAGATAGGGCACAAATCGTGCATCTTCGTTATTCACCGCTGGCCCGCTCATCTCGCACACGTTGTCTGCCAGTTCATGTATATCTATCCCGTTTGTTTTGTCTCTTGCTCTTTCCTCCTCTTCATACACCGAAGCACGAGGGTACGCGCGCCCGACGTGAAAATTGATGGCGATTTGGACGGGATGCGCCACATTGTAAATGAGCGGCCCTCAGGGACTGCCTGCCACTCATGGGCAGGCCGCGTTAGCTCGGGTTATGTACCCGGGAGTCTCTCGCATACGCGATCGGCAGGGAACGTTTCGCCCACACTGAGCAAACATCGCGCGCGCGTGTGCACGTACGAGCGCATTTCTCGGTGCGGTGGAGTGTCCTCGACGCGTAATGCGCCAGCGGGTGGTGTGCCTCCTGACCTCCACGAGGTCTTGCGGTATAAATCAAATTCGGCGCGCTTTTTGCGTTGATAAGAGGATATGAGCTCCCCGGAAAACAGAATTAACTGCCGTTTAAACCGCAGTTTACTCTGACGCTATAGCGGGCCAGTTTTCGGCGATAGCCTTGGAAGCCTCCGCATTAGGGCTCGAGCAAGTGAGTGGACGCGAGCACTGAGGTCGGTTCCGCCGACCCGCGCTTTCCAACCCACTTTGAAAATGGAAATTTCGCGCGTCGCGTTCGAATTTCCGCCGCCACATACAGCGTTCCACTGTCGGGTAATATGATGGAGAACTAAACAGAAGATGAAGTCAGTATGCTAGATGGTCTTTCAATATGCAATTGCAGGAATTTATTTCAAGTTCAGTACAAGTTAACTCAGATAAGATTTAGCGTGCTTAGTCCAAATGCGAAATGGGCACGCTATATCACTTCAGTTTTCACTTCTGTTTCTGTGCCGATGTGAACCTCGGTTTTCAAGGCGAATCAGGCTTCAAAAACCGGCGAAATCGATGAGGAGTGCACAGATGGAAGTTGAAAGACGACGACATCGATGCGCAGCCCGAGAGACGGGCAGTTAAATTCACTGGATGTTCGGATACCCCAAGGCAGCCTGGCGGCATTTCGTTAGCAAAGATAAGTGGTCAATGTACGGGCTTGACATCCCGGAGTCGGGGATCCGAAATGAAATATAGGCCGCCATACTGATCGCTTTAAGTCGTACGGACAGAACATCCAGTCTTCCGTTCTGTCCACGTCAACGTCTTCGGTTCATGTCGTCGTCTTCATCAACTTCTATCCGTGCGCAATGAATTCAGAACACGCCGCTATCGCATTGCCCTCTTCAGGTGCCTTAAGCAGTCCTAAAAATTTATAGTGTCCGAGCCCTAAGGTCCCCAGTCACCGATTTCGCCGACCATTGCCTGAAGCCTGACATTGATACCCTTGACTCGAACCAAAAGCGAAATGAAACGCGACATGCTAGCGCACATTCTTCGCGTTCGGCCAGGCAAGCTAAATTGGCTGTGATTGTTTTTTTTTTTGTTGTTGTTGCTGTTGTTTTGTATTCAATCAAGCAGGCTGCAGATAAAAATCGGCGAAATCAGTGAGTGGGGGCCTTAGTGTCAGCGCACTAAAGCTGCATTTCTTCAGTCCATGTTATGACCTAAAATTTTTCTCATGGAGACAGAGGTATAAGAAAATAATTTATTCGGAGAGCAACGTCCAATGATGTCTCGCCTAAGGAACGCCTGTTGATTGTTGAACTTCTTACACACACGTATTTTGAAGCTCCCTAAGTATTTTATATTTTACCTTTGAAATCACAAACTTGTGTTTTTGAATTTAAAAAATAAAAGGTTCAAATTGCAGTGTTCAGCACAAACTGGCGTCATAAGAAATCGCCCCACGATCAATCAACAAGTCCACGCGATTGCTTGCTTTTTCATCAGTACTTTGCGTTGCCTTTCTGACATATTTTTCCGTCGTCACTTTTCCGCGTGGGCTTCACCATTTTCGATGTTCTGAAAAATAATCCTAGTCAAGAGAACTTGACACACTGAACCTACCCGCATTGCACTGTCAATGAGTTGCGAATTGTCCCGAAGTGACACATGGGCTGTGAGCGACGTCGTAGTGGAGGGCTCCTGATTAATTTAGGCTGCCTGGGGCTGTTTAACTTGCGCTGACATCGCACAACACATGGGCGTTTTTGTATTGAAAAACTTTGTTTTTGTTTGTTTTATTTCGAGAAAGGAAATGGCGCTGTAATTGTCTCAGATCTCGGTTGACACCCGAACCTCGCCGTAAGGAAAGGGAGGTAGCTGGGAGTGAAAGAAGAGAGAAAGAGGTGACGTAGTGGAGGTCTCTAGAATAGTTTCGGCCTCCTGGGTTTCTTTAACGTGCACTGACATCGCACAGCACACGGGCGCCTTTTGCGTTTCGCCTCCATCGAAAGGCGGCCGCCATGACCGGGTTCGAAGCCGGGAAATCCGGCTCAGCCGAGCGCTCTAACCACTGAGCCACCGCGGCGGGTTTTTTTATTCCGCCTCCGCTGAAATACGGCTGCCGCGGTCGGTATCGAACCCGCGGCCTTGGGATCAGTAGCAGAATGCCAAATGAGCCATCGCAACGGGTCGTTATGTGCACTCGTCAAAAAAGACAGCACAATACTCCGAACGCTCGAACTTACTTGTGCTTCGCCTTATGTAACGCCTGCTGAGGTAACTATCCCTGAAAGAAACCTTTCGAATAAAAGTTGGGGCAGTGTTTAGGCTACAGGCATGTTTCGGAGTGCCTCCAGTGCAATGTATCTTTCATCCCTACTCAAGATTTGTTGAATGCCACGTGTTCGAATTATAGGTATCGTCTTAACTGCGGTCTACGACTGTGCCGTAAAAAGCGCAAAATTTATTTCTTTTTATACATTCCTTCGTTTCACTCCCCCCCCCCCCCCCCCCCCGCCTTCCTCAAGAAATGAGCCAAAGGTGTTAAGCATTGCATGTTGCATGGCTGCATGTTAATTTTCAAAAATAACAATCTGTCATGGAACAGATTTCTTGCCACACAATGTCGTCTCAAGCATTTCACAAACTTGATACCTTCCCGATTATGCAATATTAGTTAATGCTACGCAGGCGTGTCAGCGATCAGTAATGGAGGTCTTCGATCTTGGAAGTGTGGTGGTTTTTGACCTGTGAAGCTTGTGGAATTTAAGATTGGCAGTTGTCGCGGGATGAAAAGTAGTTTCCACTTTTTGCGCACGATCGATTCGGAGCGAAACGTACAAAGAAAGGGGAGCAGTATAATTGCCTCAAAAATGGTTGCAATAAATATTATCAACAATGAAGAGAACGTTCGTTGCCAAACTGAGGTAAATTTACTGCAATGAATCGTTTTATTGAAATGACTCTAGCCTGGACAATGGAGGCTTCACTCTCCGAGGCTACATGCATACAGACTTCGACTTTTTCGCATTGTGTCACTAGCGCAGCTTTCCTTTTAAAAAGGAAATACTCAAACAGTTCTCGTCCCAGGAGGAAAATATGACCCAGAAAAAGAAAATTTGTCAGCAGGTACAGTAACGGGGACAGAGTTGATGACACGCAGTTGATGGCACTACTTATAGTCATACTAGTTACGGGATGAGGAGCAGGTGGCAATGAGTAGAATTACGTAATAAATTGTGCGTTTAATTTGGTGTAATCATTAGATCAACAAGAGAAATGCGCTGTCGTGGTGGTCTCAACGAGCATGCAGTTTGTTTCACTGCGGTACTTGTGTACGGCGGGGGAAGCCAGCTTTGCAAAACTAAAAGCTTGATCCCTTTTTTGCTGTGCGATTTTCTTCCTTGATATCTTCGTCGGTTCCAATACCCTCGTATCTTTTATTTGCAATCACATTATTTCCTGCGCCAACTCCCCCGCGTTTGCAAATAATGCATGCCGTCAATCCAGATGAAGTGTGGTTGTAGAGTGATGGAAGGGATGCACGTGACAAACAGCCGCGCTCAAGATAGGAAGTCGTTGGCATAAATGATAGGAAGTGAAGCCAAATTAATCAGAAAAGAGCCAAAAAGTAATGCCTGGCAAATTCTTGGCTAATGGACTATTCAGAAGGCGAGTGAAGGCGTTTAATAGAGATGCTTACTATGTGTGTCGTTCTCGTCGGGAAGCGCAGACGATGCTCGGGACAGAATTGTTTGTTCGTTTCGATCAGCAAGCTTACATAGCAATCAGGATAGAGGGAAAGGTTGGACTTCACCAACCATCATCCATTGTAGCAGCAGTACCTAATCCTACGGCTTCATAGTCGGAACAAGTTCTTCATTTTTTTTTTTCCACCAAAATTCCCAACACCTTTCTTAAAATGCAGTGCAGAAGTGCAGAATTCTGGCACTGCAGCGCTCCCTGCAGTCACAGCTATAAGCAAACAGCAGTTACATAACTGGGGCAGTTGCCGTGCATTCGCTAATCCATTACTTCCGGGATGTCCCAAGACCGGCATTGACCGGCAGCGGCGATCGGAACCCTGTTGTAGTTTCATTCAGAGATCTGAAGTTCCGTTTCTGAAGGATGCGTTCTCAAGAAGAAGGCTATAGCAAACACGAATAAGGATGGTCGTAAATTTTGCCACGTAGCTATAAAGAGGTCAGTGAGGCTTGTTTCTACGTCACTTTAGCTATGCAACGCCTTTCCCAATTCTTTTTTTTTTCTTTCTTCAAGTACCTAGTTTTTTTCGGAAGTGACACATGTTGTTGCTTGACCATCGCATCGGTCGATGCGCTCCTCGAATGAACTAATCTTTGATCTGCGGGTCATTTGGCAACTAATTTTCGCCGAACGCATTCGAATTATTCGATGACAGGCGGGCTGTTTGAGTCGAAATAAATTGAATTCGCCCTTTAAAATGGATGTAAATTAAGTTGTCCCGATGAGAGAGAATGGAATAAAAAGAGGAAACGCTCTTCGCAGCAACGGCTAAAGCAATTTCCAATGGCCCGGGCGACGTGCGACCGCTGGGAAGAGCCGCCTGCCGCGCATCCCAATGATGACGAACAGCAGGCCCGGTAAAGAGGGGCGCGATAAAGAAAACGCGAGGCACGCTGCCACACGAAGATATAAACACACCGCGTGTGGGCGATGGAAACCATTTCGGCGCAGAGGCTCCGATCGGGGAGGGCCGGGAGAAGCGCTGCTACGGGCACCGACTAGTGGCTACACGCTGCACACCGCATATACAATAAACAGGGGGTCTTCTTGCTTTCTATTCCTCTTTCTGCGCTTTTTTTAACATCCAGAGGGATTTTTAAAGAACCCTAGGGAAGCTAAATGAATCCTGCCTGTGCGTCTGCGTCAGCTGACCAGCTCGGCATCGGCTGAAAAAAAAAAATTGAATTACCGATTGAACAACGGGCAAATTGCGATGATAACGTTTTCATAACGACGTTCGGCACCCGCGACCTTTCGTGCTAGAGTATTTCTCTCTCTACAAGCGTAATTCTACTTATTTTAAATCTAAAACCACAAATGACAGCCGTTTCTCCTAAAATTTACCTCGTGTTCGCGACTCCTTTCACGTTCTTCGTACTTTTTTTGTGAAATAACCTCCACGTTCCTTCTAGTTGAACTAAGCGAGCGTCCATTTGACACCATCACATTTTTTTTTCCCCCTCTCCCGAGGCTGCATCACCATGGAGGCTTGCGGAAACGTACTTCGCGATCTCCGTGCTCCGTTCATCGAGTCTCCCGCGCGTCGCTGAAGCTGGCTCTGTCACTCGCTTTTGGAGCCGCAAATAACTTCGCAAAGCTCAGCGGATGACGCAGAAGTGCCCTTTTCCAGCTCTTAACGCTATTTCTTTGCTCCTTAAATGCCAGTCCACTAGGGAACGTTTCCTTTAATCCTCCCCGCCCCCTTCCCCCCGTGGGGCATCCGAGACATTACAGCGATAATGGCCATCGATCAATCAAAAACAGTTTCGGTAAGGCCAGGAGACGGCGTTTCCGCGCGTCACCGGCAGATGTCACCATGAAAGCCGGCGCGTGCGAGCGCCCCCGTCTGCGCGTGCGCGAGGTGTACAGCGAGTAGCAGCCGGCGCTGCAGCTGCTGGCGGCCTGGTCACATCTGGCGGCGTCCCCCTCCCCTCCCACCCCCCGTCCCCCGCCCCCTCCCGGCGCTTTTGTTGCTTCCTTCTTCTGCGATGCCCTCCGCGTATGCGCCCCTTCGTTAGATCCCCCTGCCTCCCCGCTGGCGGTCGCTGCTGTTTGCTTGCGCCTCATCGGCCCCGAGTGCCGTTGCGCAGCTACCGGTGGCGTAACCGGGAGGACGTTGCCTCGTCAGCCGCAGGATGCACGACGAGCACACGGGCTACAGATGATCTAGAGGGCACAGAGTGCATTCAAACGCTTATACCTTATGGCGCCCTCTCAAATATGCGAAGAAAGGACACCCCGGCCAGTATCCGCGTGTGTATGTAACCGAAATTGAAGAAGCGTGAGAGCAAGAAAAATTATTGATTATTAATAAAGAAAACTTATTAATTATTTAGCGGTAGTAGGCGGATATCACGCGATGATAGAAAGATTTGATGTTTTACGCATTATTAGAGAGAGAAGAAAAAGAAACCAAAAATTTGGTGTCTATACTCTTCAAGTAGCTGACGATGCTTGACGATATCTTAAAAATGTGAAACTGAAAACTTGTCTGATTTTAGTCTTTGGACGAGCGTGCTTATTTTATGCCCAGATCGTAAGACAGTAAATATGCGGTAGTAAGAGCGAGTGCCACTTGTGGCCAGGATGATGATGAAAACCTGCTCCTGCAGAGGAGAGGTGTCGCTTGTAGAATTAAGATGAAATGAATGTCTGAACACAACGAATGAATACGATCCTGCGTAAAAATTTTGCACGTTTCACTTCTGACACCTTAGGTACAGCGAGTTCAACGACCGCTCCACCTTTTAGTTGTAGCGAGTAGTTGTACCTCTGCTCCTTTCAGGCTTTTTTTTCCATGGTGAAACGGGACGCCTCTCCTGGAAAGGCCTTTGAGGACTGCCGTGCAGGATTATGCGGATATCTCTTAAATACCCCACGAGAAAGCCCTCAGGAAAAGTACCTAAGTGGTAGCCCCGTTTATTGACGTAGTAATTCCAGAACCTCAACTGCCTTGCCGTCAACCGCGACGGTATTCAATTTTATTTTCTCTTCACCCTTAAAATTAGCCGAGCGTAAAACAAATGATTGCTAGCTTCAGTGTTCCGGTTAGCATTACTTAACATTCTCTTTTAAAGATGTGCACAAGTAACGATTTAACAGATTCCGAGAAAAAATGTTTCGTACCCAACGTGCCTACACCAAGGAGCAACTTATGGTAAACTGCAGCGACTTCACATCAACCATCTGTTTCAGCCTGTTATGTTTTCACAAACCACAGTAGTCTGAGGAGTATGCGCGTGAAATACATATTTGTTCTTCGGTATTTCGAATTCGAGCTAAACCTTTCCTTAATTCGCTCAGCGCTTAATGCGGCGAGGCGACGGCACGTTTGAAAACAAGGCAGGCCCAAGTGGGATGATCATGGCACCCGCTCTTGATTGCTTACCTTCCGGCATTCGCTCTGTCTGGCTCTATTGGACTTTTAAAAAAATGCGAGGGACAAGTGTGACAAAAAGAGGTGGACAAATTGACAGTCGGGCTTTTGGCCTGTGCGGATTCAGGAACACAGCTTGAGGAGTTTCTGAAACGCAGGGCTAACGCGCGATGTGGATTCCGACCGAGGGAGTAATGTGCTTAGAGCCAGAGCATTCATAAATAGGCAACATCTAAAATCCGCGATTCTACACTGTGATGGTATATGCTGACGTGAGCAGTGTATGCTCAGCAGTACATATGCTCCGGCCCATGGTAATGAGCACGCCGAAATCACCTTTCGCAAGCCATAACCCGAGTCCTCGGTGCCGCTACACTTTTCGAAGCTATCGTTACTAATATTCTGGTGTGCTGAGTCCGTGCACATTGCGGTATATTCTCGCGTCTGCAGCCAGTCGGATGAGCATTCATTCATTCATTCATTCATTCATTCATTCATTCATTCATTCATTCATTCATTCATTCATTCATTCATTCATTCATTCATTCATTCATTCATTCATTCATTTTATTCACTCTCTCTCGACACTTTCCGATCACACAGCATGCTGATCCTACAGCTGTTGCCTGGATCATTTTATTCACTCTCTCTCTCTGCATTTTCCGATCACATAGCATGTTTGCTACGTAGTCATTTCCTTAAGGCCATTCTAGCCTTTAGAATAACGTGAAAAAAATTCTTGATCGTTCATCATTCGCCAAGCGCTGTAAGCAGCTTCCCGTGGAAGCCCAACTGAGCCAAGCCAGGCTGGAAAGGTCCCGCTCGAGGACAGAACAGCCGGCATCTGTGCTGCCTTTGACAGGTCGCACTCAGGGCAGCCATATTTAGCCAGGCCGCACACGCGCTCCCGCGAGGGATGCTTGGGGGGCACGGGCTTGGGGTTCCGGCTCGCCTCTTCGATGCGGGGCGGCCAGTATGCATGCTACGAAGATGCGCCTCCTTTCTTAGGTGCAGACAAACAGTTTACTTGGGTATTCTGCGGAACGCACAGCCGACACGTTTACAGTAGGGTAAAACTTGAAAAAAAAAAAAAAAACAGCAGTTGAGAACAGTGGGCTATGGACCACGTCATCCTGTATTCCTCCGCTGACCAATCCCCACAGTGAACAAAACCGGCTTTTGAATTTTTGGCTGTATCGAACAAGCCAGAGGCATCAAAATCCTTGAGATAATAATTTCGTCTCGCGATTAGCTTCGTGTTTAAGTAACAAGAAAAGCTTTAACAACGGTCTAATTTTTGTGACGGAGGAATTTTGTTCAGCGGTCCTGAATGTGGGCGGAGCTTCCCTGCAGGCTTGAGT